>NC_053445.1:15598425-15949624 GCF_007990345.1 Gossypium hirsutum | reverse complement strand
GATCTCATTAGAACTCCGCAATTTAGCGTCCTTGGGCAACATTAGTACTAGGATGGGTGACCTCTTTGGAAGTCCTCATGTTGCACCCTTCCCATTTTATTTCTTATAAAGTTTTTTAGTTGCATTTCTCCAGGTGGTGTAACTAATTCGTTTTTGCCTTTGTGAAATAATAATTTGAAACGTAATTTGGTAGAATTTGCATTCAAATTCGAGGCAAAAGTGCGATAAGGGGCGGCCTTTATATAAATAGATTGCGCAAGAGTTGATGGGTGCGATCATACTAGTACTAATACACCAAAATCCATCAGAACTCTGCAGTTAAGCGTGCTTGGGCGAGAGTAGTACTAAGATGGGTGACCTCTTGGGAAGTCCACGTGTTGCACCGCTCCCATTTTATTTCATATAAAGTTTTTTTTAGTTGCAATTTCTCCACGTGTGTAACTAATTCGTTATTTGTGTTTTGCGAAATCAATAATTTAAAAGTTATTTGGTCGAATTTGCATTCAAATTCGAGGCGCAAGGGCGATAAGGGCAGCCTTTATATAAATAGATTGCGCAAGAGTTGACGGGTGCGGTAATAACAGCATTAATGCACCGGATCTCATCAGAACTCCGCTGTTAAGCATGCATTGGCGAGAGTAGTACTAGGATGGGTGACCTCTTGGGAAGTCCTCGTGTTGCACCCCTCCCAATTTATTTCATATAATTTTTTTAGTTGCATTTCTTCACAAGGTGTAACTCATTCGTTATTTGCGTTTTGCGAAATAAATAATTTGAATCGATATTGGTCGAATTTGCATTAAAATTTGAGGCGCAAGTGCGATAAGAGCAGCCTTTATATGAATAGATGCGCAAGAGTTGATCGGTGCGATCATACCAGCACTAATGCACCGGATCCATCAGAACTCCTCAGTTAAGCGTGCTTGGGCGAGAGTTGTACTAGGATGGGTGACCTCTTGGGAACTCCTCGTGTTGCACCTCTCCCATTTTATTTCATATAATTTTTTTAATTGCATTTTCTTCACGTGATGTAACTCATTCGTTATTTGCATTTTGCGAAATAACTAATTTGAAATGATATTTGGTCGATTTGCATTCAAATTCGAGGCGCAATTGCGATAAGGGGAACATTTATATGAATAGCTAGCGCAAGAGTTGACGGTGCGATCATACTTGCACTAATGCATTGGATCCCATCAGAACTCCGCAGTTAAGCGTGCTTGGGCGAGAGTAGTACTAGGATGGTGACCTCCTGGGAAGTCCTCTGTTGCACCCCTCCCATTTTATTTCTTATAATATTTTTTTAGTTGCATTTTCTCCACGTGGTGTAACTCATTCATTATTTGCGTTATGCGAAATAATAATATGAAAGAATATTTTGTCGAATTTGCATTCAAATTCGAGGCGCAACTGCGATAAGAGGCAGCCTTTATATGAATAGATTGCGCAAGAGTTGACGGGTGTGATCATACAGCACTAATGCACCGAATCCCATCAGAACTCCGAAGTTAAGCATGTTTGGGTGAGAGTAGTACTAGGATGGGTGACCTCCTGAGAAGTCCTCGTATTGCACCCCTCCCATTTTATTTCATATAATATTTTTTTAGTTGCGTTTTCTCCACGTGGTGCAACTCATTCGTTATTTACGTTTTGAAAAATTAATAATTTGAAACGATATTTGGTCGAATTTACATTAAAATTCGAGGCGCAAGTGCGATAAGGGTCAGCCCTTATATAAATAGATTGCGCAAAAGTTGACGGGTGCGATCATACCAGCACAAATGTACTAGATCTCATTAGAACTCCGCAATTTAGCTTGCTTGGGCTAGATTAGTACTAGGATGCGTGACCTCTTTTCAAGTCCTCATGTTGCACCCCTCCTATTTTATTTCCGATAAATTTTTTTTAGTTGCATTTTCTCTACGTGGTGTAACTATTTCGTTATTTGCGTTTCTGAAATAAATAATTTGAAACGTTATTTGGTAGAATTTGCATTCAAATTCAAGGCAAAAGTGCGATAAGGGGCGGCCTTTATATAAATAGATTGCACAATAGTTGACGGGTGCGATTACACTAGTACTAATACAACGGATTCCATCAGAACTCCGCAGTTAAGCGTGCTTGGGCGAGTGTAGTACTACGATGGGTGACCTCCTGGGATGTCCACGTGTTGCACCGCTCCCATTTTATTTCATATAAAGTTTTTTTTAGTTGCAATTTCTCCACGTGGTGTAACTAATTCCTTATTTGCGTTTCGCGAAATAAATAATTTGAAAGTTATTTGGTCGAATTTACATTCAAATTCGAGGCGCAAGGGCGATAAGGGGCAGCCTTTATATAAATAGATTGCGTAAGAGTTGACGGGTGCGATCATACCAGCACTAATGCACCGGATCCTATTAAAACTTCGCAGTTAAGTGTGCTTGGGCGAGAGTAGAACTAGGATGGGTGACCTCTTGGGAAGTCCTCTTGTTGCACCCCACCCATTTTATTACATATAAAGTTTTTTTAGTTGCATTTTCTCCACAAGGTGTAGCTAATTTGTTATTTGCGTTAACCGAAATAAATAATTTGGAACGTGATATGGTCGAATTTGCATTCAAATTCGAGGCGCAAGCGCGATAAAGGGCAGCCTTTATATACATAGATTGCGCAAGAGTTGATGGGTGCGATCATACCAGCACTAACGCACCGGATCCCATCAGACCTCCGCAGTCAAGCGTGCTTCGGCGAGAATAGTACTAGGATGGGTAACCTTTTGGGAAGTCCTTGTGTTGCACCCCTCCCATTTTAATTCATATAAAGTATTTCTTTTAGTAGCATTTTCTACACGTAGATTAACTAATATGTTATTTGAATTTTACGAAATAAATAATTTGAAACATTATATGGTCAAATTTGCATTCAAATTCGAGGCGCAAGTGCCATAAGGGGCAGCCTTTATATAAATAGATTGCACAAGAGTTGACGGGTGCGATCATACTAGTACTAATGCACCGGATTCCATCAGAACTCTGCAGTTAAGCGTGCTTGGGCAAGAGTAGTACTCTCATGGGTGACCTCCTGGGAAGTCCACGTGTTGCACCGCTCCCATTTTATTTCATATAAAGTTTTTTTACTTGCAATTTCTCCACGTGGTGTAACTAATTCGTTATTTGCGTTTTGCGAAATAAATAATTGCAAACGATATTTGGTCGAATTTGCATTCAAATTCGAGGCGCACGTTCGATACAGGGTAGCCTTTATATAAATAGATTACGCAAGAGTTGACGGGTGCGATCATACCGGCACTAATGCACCAGATCCTATCAAAACGCCGTAGTTAAACGTTCTTGGGCGAGAGTAGTACTAGGATGGGTGACCTCCTAGGAAGTCCTCGTGTTGCACCCCTCCCATTTTATTTCATATAAAGTTTTTTTAGTTGCATTTTCTACACGTGGTGTAACTAATATGTTACTTGCGTTTTGCGAAATAATAATTTAAACGTTATATGGTCGAATTTGCATTCAAATTCGAGGCGCTAGTCCGATAAGGGGCAGCCTTTATATAAATAGGTTGCCCAAGTGTTGACAGGGATGAACTTACCAGGACTAATGCACCGGATCCCATCAGAACTCCGCAGTTAAGCGTGCTTGTGCGAGAGTAATACTAGGATGGGTAACTTCCTGGGAAGTCCTCGGTTGCACCCCTCCATTTTATTTCATATAAAGTTTTTTTAGTTGTATTTTCTCCACGTGGTGTAACTAATTCATTATTTGCGTTTGCGAAATAATTAATTTCAAACGATATTTGGTCGAATTTGCCTTCAAATTGGACGCGCAAGTGCGATAAGGGGCAAGCTTTATATAAATAGATTGCGCAAGAGTTGACGGGTGCGATCAAACCACTAATGCACCGGATCTCATCAGAACTTCGTAATTAAACGTGCTTGGGCGAGAGTAGTACTAGGATGGGTGACCTCCTGGGAAGTCCTCGTGTTGCACCCCCATTTTATTTCATATAAAGTTTTTTTTAGTTGCATTTTCAACACGTGCTGTAACTAATTAGTTATTTGCGTTTTGCGAAATAAATAATTCGAAATGTTATTTGGTTGAATATTCACTTAAATTCGAGGCGTAAGTGCGATAAGGGGAAGCATTTATATAAATAGATTACGTAAGAGTTGACGGGTGCGATCATACCAGCACTAATGCACCGGATCCCATCAGAAACGTGCAGTTAAGCATGCTTAGGTGAAAGTAGTACTTGGATGGGTGACCTTTTGGGAAGTCTTCGTGTTTCACCCTCCCATTTTATTTCATGTAAAAAGTTTTTTTAGTTGTATTTCTACACGTGGTGTAACTAAATAGTTATTTGGGTTTTGCAAAATAAATTATTTGAAACATTATTTGGTCAAATTTGCATTCAAATTGGAAGCGCAAGTGCGGTAAGGGGCAGGCTTTATATAAATAGATTGCGCAAGAGTTTACGGGTGCGATCATACCAGCACTAGAGTGCCGGATCCCATCAGAACTCTACTGTCAAGCGTGCTTGGGCGAGAGTAGTACTTGGATGGGTGCCCTCCTGGGAAGTGTTCATGTTGTTTCCCTCTCATTTTATTTCAGATAAAGTTTTTTTAGTTGCATTTTCTAAACGTGGTGTAACTAATTAGTTATTTGTGTTTTTCGAAATAAATAATTTAAAACGTTAATTGGTCGAATTTGAATTCAAATTTGAGGCACAAGTAGGATAAGGGGCGATCTTTATGTAAATAGATTGCGCAAGAGTTGACGTGTGCAATCATACCAGCACTAGTGCACCGTATCCCATTAGAACTTCGCAGCTAAACGTGCTTGGGTGAGAGTAGTACTAGGATAGGTCACCTCCTGGGAAATCCTCGTGTTGCACCCCTCCCATTTTATTTATATAATTTTTTAGTCGCATTGTCTAAACATCGTGTAACTAATTAGTTACTGGCGTTTTGCGAAATAAATCATTCGAAACGTTATTTGATCGAATTTGCATTCAGATCCGAGGAGCAAGTGCGATAAGGGGCGACCTTTATATAATTAGGTTGCGAAAAAGTTGACGGGTGCAATCATACCAGCACTAATACACCGTATCCCATCTGAACTCCGTAGTTATGCTTGCTTGGGCGAGAGTAGTACTAGGTTGGGTGAACTCCTGGAAAGTCCTCGTGTTGCACCCCTCCCATTTTATTTCATATAATTTTGTTGAGTTGCATTTTCTCAACGTGGTGTAACTAATTAGTTATTTGCATTCAAATTCAAGGCGCAAGTGCTATAAAGGGTAGCCTTTATATAAATAGATTACGCAAGAGTTGACGCGTGCGATCATTCCAGCTCTAATGCCACGGATCCCATCAGAACTCTACAGCTAAGCGTGCTTAAGCGAGAGTAGTACTAGGATGGTTTGGTCGAATTTGCATTCAAATTTGAGGCGCAAGAGCGATAAAGGGTAGCCTTTATGAAACTAGATTGCGCAAGAGTTGATGGGTGCGATCATACTAACACTAATGCACCTGATCCCATCAAAACTCTACAGTTAAGTGTGCTTGGATGAGAGTAGTACTAGGATGGGTGACCTTTAGGGAAGCCCTCATGTTGCACCCCTCCTACATATTATTTCATAAAAAAATTAGTTGCATTTTTTAAATATCGTGTAACTAATTTGTTTTTGGCATTTTGTAAAATAAATCATTTGAAACGTTATTTGGTCGAATTTGCATTCAAATTCATGGTGCAAGTGCGATAAGCGACAACCTTTATATAAATAGATTGCGAAAGAATTGATGGGTGCGATCATACCAGCACTAATACACCGGATCCCATCTGAACTACGCAGTTATGCGTGTTTGTATAAGAGTCGTACTCCAGTGAAGTCCTCGTGTTGCACCCCTCTTATATTTTATTTAATATAATTTTTTTAGTTGCATTTTCTAAACATCGTTTAACTAATTAGTTATTTGCGTTTTGTGAAATAAATCATTTGAAATATTATTTGGTCAAATTTGCATTCAAATTCGAGGCACAAGAGTTGACGTGTGCAATCATACCAGCACTAATGCACCGTATCCCATGAGAACTCTGCAGTTCAGCTTGCTTGGGCGAGAATAGTCCTAGGATGGGTGACCTCCTGGGAAGTCATCATGTTGCACCCCTCCCATTTTATTTCATAATTTTTTTTAGTTGGATTTTCTAAATATCGTGTAACTAATTAGTTATTGGCGTTCTTCGAAATAAATCATTTGAAACATTATTTGTCCGATTTCGTATTCAAATTCGATGCGCAAGTGCGATTAAGGGCACCTTTATATAAATAGATTGTGCAAGAATTGACTGGTGTGATCATGCTAGCACTAATGCACCGGAGCCCATCAGAACTCTGTAGTTAAGCGTGCTGAGGCGAGAGTAGTACTAGGATAGGGGGTCTTATGGGAAGTTCTCGTGTTGTACCCCTCCCAATTTATTTCATTTAACTATTTTTTTGTTGCATTTTCTCAACGTGGCGTAACTAATTAGTTATTTCTGTTTTGCGAATTAAATTATTTGAAACGTTATTTGCTCGAATTTGCATTCAAATTCAAGGCGCAAGTGCGATAAGGGGCAGCGTTTACGTAAATACATTGCGGAAGAGTTTAAGGGTGCGATCATACCAGCACTAATGCACCGGATTCCATTAGAACTCCGCAGCAAAGCGTGCTTGGGCGAGAGTAGTACTAGGATGGGTAACCTCTTGGGAAGTCTTCGTGTTGCACCCCTCCCATTTTATTTCATATAAATTTTTGTAGTTGCATTTTCTAAAAATCGTGTAACTAATTAGCTATTTGCGTTCTGTGAAATAAATCATTTGAAACGTTATTTAGTCGAAGTTGCATTCAGATTCGAGGCGCAAGTGCGTTAAGTGGCAGCCTTTATATAAATATATTGTGCAAGAGTTGACCGGTGCGATCATATCAGCATTAATGTATCGAATCCCATCAGAACTCCGCAATTAAGCGTGCTTGGGCGAGAGTAGTACTAGGATGAGTGACCTTTTAGGAAGTCCTCGTGTTGAACCCCACCAAATTTATTTCATATAAATATTTTTTTGGTTGCATATTCTCCAAGTGGTGTAAATAATTTGTTATTTGCGTTTTGCAAAATAAATTATTTGAAACTTTATTTGGTCGAATTTGCATTCAAATTCGAGGTGCAAGTGCGATAAGGGGCAGCCTTTTTATAAATAGATTACGCAACAGTTGATGACTGTAATCAAACTAGCATTAATTCATCGGATTCCATTAGAACTCTGCTGTTAAGCGTGCTTGCGCGAGAGTAGTACTAGGATGGGTGACCTCTTGGGAAGTCCTCGTGTTCCTCCACTCCTGATTTATTTCTTATAAACTTTTGTTTTGTTACATTTTCTAAGCATCGTGTAACAAATTAGTTATTTGCATTTTGTGAAAGTAATCTTTTGAAATGTTATTGGGTCGAATTCGGAATCTAATTCGAGGTCCAAGTGCGATAAAGGGTAGCCTTTATATAAATAGATTCCGCAAGTGTTGACAGGTCCGATCATACCAGTACTAATGCACCGGATCCCATCAGAACTCCGCAGTTAAGCTCTCATGGGCGAGAGTCATACTAGGATGGGCGACTTCTTTGGAAGTCCTCGTGTTGCACTCCTCCCATTTTATTTCATAGAAAAGCAATTTTTATATGCATTTTCTAAACATCGTGTAACTAATTATTTATTTGCGTTTTGTGAAATAAATCATTTAAAATGTTTTTTGGTCGAATTTGAAGTCAAATTCGAGGCGCAAGTGCGATAAGGGGAAGCCTTTATAAAAATAGATAACACAAGAGTTGAAGGGAGCGACCATACCAGCACTTAATCACTGAATCCATCAGAACTCCACAGCTAAGTGTGCTTGGGAGTGAATAGTACTAGGATGGGTGACCTCTTGGGAAGTCTTCGTGTTGCACCTCTCCCATTTTATTTCATATAAATGTTTTTTAGTTGTATTTTCAAAACATCGTGTAACTAATTACTTATTTGCATTTTGCGAAATAAAGAATTTGAAACGTTATTTGGTCGAATTTGCATTCAAATTCGAGGTGCAAGTGCGATAAGGGGAACCCTTTATATAAAGAGATTGCGCAAGACTTGACGGGTGAAATCATATCAGCACTAATGCACCGAATCACATCAGAACTCTGCAGTTAAGCGCACTAAAGAAAGAGTAGTACTAGGATGGATGACCTCTTGGGAAGTCGTCGTCTTTTCACCCTTCCCATTTTATTTCGTAGAAAAAAAAATTTAGTTGCATTTTCTAAACATCGTATAACTAATTAGTTATTTACGTTTTGCGAAAGAAATCATTTGAAACGTTCTTTGGTCGAGTTTATAATCAAATTCGAGGCACAAGAGCAATAAGGGGCTGCGTTTATATAAATAGATTGCACAAGAGTTGATGGGTGCGATCATACCAACACTTAAGCACTAGATCCAATCAGAACTTTGCAGTTAAGTGTGCTTGGGAGAGAGCAGTACTAGGATGGGTGACCCTTTGGGAAGTCCACGTGTTGCACCCCTCCCATTTTATTTCATATAAATTTGTTTTTTAGTTGCATTTTCCAAACAGCGTGTAAGTAATTACTTATTTGCGTTTTGTGAAATAAATAATTTGAAACGTTATTTGGTCGAATCTGCATTCAAATTCGAGGCGCAAGTGATATAAGGGCAGCCTTTATATAAATAGATTGCACAAGAGTTGACGGGTGCGATCATACTCGCACTAATGCGCTGGATCCCATCAGAACTCCGCAGTTAAGTGCTCATGGGCGATAGTCGTACTAGGATGGGCGACTTCTTAGAAAGTCCTCGTGTTGCACCCCTCCCTTTTTATTTTATAGAAAAACAATTTTTAGTTGCATTTTCTAAACATCGTGTAACTAATTAGTTATTTGTGTTTTGCGAAAGAAATCATTTCAAATGTTATTTGGTCGAATTTGCAATCAAATTCGAGGCGCAAGTGCGATAAGGGGTAGCCTTTATATAAAGAGACTGCGCAACACTTGACAGGTGCGATCATATCAGCACTAATGCACCGGATCCCATCAAAACTCTGAAGTTAAGCGTGCTCGGGAGAGAGTAGTACTAGGATGGGTGACCTATCTGATGTCCTCGTCTTGAACCCCCCCCATTTTATTTCCTGGAAAAAAAATTTAGTTGCATTTTCTAAGCATCATGTAACTAATTAGTTATTTGCGTTTTACGAAAGAAATCACTTGAAACGTTATTTTGGCGAATTTCCAATCAAATTCGAGGCGCAAGTGGGATAAGGGGCGACCTTTATATAAATATATTGCACAAAAGTTCACGGGTGCGATCATACCAGCACTTAAGCACTATATCCAATCAGAACTCTGCAGCTAAGTGTGCTTGGGAGTGAGTAGTACTAGAATGGGTAACATCTTAGGAAGTCCTCGTGTTGCACCTCTTCTATTTTCTTTTATATAAATTTTTTTTTAGTTGCATTTTCTGAACATCGCGTAAGTAATTACTTATTTTTGTTTTGCGAAATAAATAATTTGAAACGTTATTTGGTCGAATTTGCATTCAAATTCGAGGCGCATGTGCAATAAGGGGCAGCCTTTATATAAAAATATTGCGCAAGAGTTTACTGGTGCGATCATACCACCACTAATGCATCAGATCTCAACAAAACTCCGCAGTTAAGCGCTCTTGGCGAGAATCGTACTAGGATAGGTGATTTTTTGGGAAGTCCTCATGTTGCACCCCTCCCATTTTATTTAGTAGAAAAACAATTTTTAGTTGCATTTTCTAAACATCGTGTAACTAATTAGTTATTTTCTTTCTGCGAAACAAATCATTTGAAACATTATTTGGTCGAATTTTCAATCAAATTGGAGGCATAAGTGTGATAAGGGGCAGCCATTATTTAAATAGATTATGCAATAGTTGACGGGTGCGACCATACCAGCACTTAAGCACCGCAGTTAAGCGTGATTGGGAGTGAGTAGTACTAGGATGGGTGACCCCTTAGGAAGTCCTCGTGTTGCACCTCTCCCATTTTATTTCATATAATTTTTTTAGTTGCATTTTCCAAACATCGTGTAACTAATTACTTATTTGCGTTTTCCGAAATAAATAATTTGAAACATTATATGGTCGAATTTGTATTCAAATTCGAGGCATATGTACGATAAGGGGCAGCCTTTATATTAATAGATTGTGAAAGAGTTGACAGGAGCGATCATACCAGCAATTATGCACCGGATCCCATTAGAACTCTGCAGTTAAGCATGCTCTGGAGAGAGTAGTATTTGGGTGGGTGACCTCTTGGGAAGTCCTCTTCTTGCACCCCTCCCATTTTATTTCGTAGAAAAAAATTTTGGTTGCATTTTCTAATCATGTAACTAATTAGTTATTTGTGTTTTATGAAAGAAATAATTTGAAATGTTCTTTGGTCGAATTTCCAGTCAAATTTAAGGCGCAAGTATGATAAGGGGCAGCCTTTATATAAATAGATTGCGCAATAGTTGATGGGTGCGATCATACCCGCACTTAAGCACTAGATCCAATCAAAACTCCGAAGTTAAGCTTGCTTGGGAGAGAGCAGTACTAGGTTGGGTGACCCTTTGGGAAGTCCACGTGTTGCACCCCTCCCATTTTATTTCATATAAATTTGTTTTCTAGTTGCATTTTCCAAACATTGTGTAAGTAATTACTTATTCGTGTTTTTCGAAATAAAGAATTTGAAACATTATTTGGTCGAATTTACATTCAAATTCGGGGCGCAGGTGCGATAACGGGCAGCCTTTATATAAATAGATTGCGCAACAGTTGACGGGTGTGATCATACTCGCACTAATGCACCAGATCCCATCAGAACTCCGCAGTTAAGCGCTCATGAGCGAGAGCCGTACTAGGTTGGGCAACTTGTTAGAAAGTCCTCGTGTTGCACCCTCCCATTTTATTTTGTAGAAAAACAATTTTTAGTTGCATTTTCTAAACATCGTGTAACTAATTAGTTATTTGCGTTTTAGGAAAGAAATCATATCAAATGTTATTTGGTCGAATTTGCAATCAAATTCGAGGCGCAAGTGTGATAAGGGGTAGCCTTTATATATATAGATTGCACAAGAGTTGACGAGTGCGACCATACTAGCACTAATGCACCGAATCCCGTCAGAACTCCGAAGCTAAGCGTGCTTGGGTAAAAGTAGTACTAGGATGGGTGACCTCCTGGGAAGTCGTCGTGTTGCACCCCTCCCATTTTATTTCATAAAAAAAATTCTTTTTGTTGCATTTTCTAAACATCGTGGAACTAATTAGTTATTTTTGTTTTGCGAAGTAAATCATTTGAAACATTATTTGGTCGAATTTGCATTCAAATTCGAGGCGCAAGTACGATAAGGGGTAGCCTTTATATAAATTGTTTGTGCAAAAGTTTACGGGTGCGATAATACCAACACTAATGCACTGGATCCCATCAGAACACCGCTGTAAAGTGTGCCTGGGCGAGAGTTGTACTAGGATGGGTGACCTCCTAGGATATCCTCATGTTGCACTCCTCCCATTTTATTTCATATAAATTTTTTTAGCTGTATTTTCTAAACATCGTGTAACTAATTAGTTTTCTTCTTTTTGCGAAACAAATCATTTGAAACGTTATTTGGTCGAATTTACATTCAAATTCAAGGCGCAAGTGCAATAAGGGGCAGCATTTATATAAATAGATTGCGCCAGAGTTGACGGATGTGATCATACTAGCACTAAAGCACCGGGTCCCATTAGCACTCTACAGTTAAGCGAGCTTTAGTAAAGGTAGTACTAGGTTGGGTGATCTTCTGGGAAGTCCTCGTGCTACATCCTCCCATTTTATTTCAGATAAATTTTTTTAGTTGCATTTTCTAAACACCGTGTATATAATTGCTTATTTGCGTTTTGCAAAGGAAATCATTTGAAACATTTTTGGTCAAATTTCCAATCAAATTTGAGGTGCAAGTACGATAAGGGGCAGCCTTTATATAAATCGATTGCGCTCGAGTTTACAGGTGCGATCATACCAACACTAATTCACCGGACCCCATCAGAACTCCACAGTTAATAGTGCTTGGGCAAGAGTACTACTAGGATGGGTGACCTCCTGGGATGTCCTCGTGCTGCACCCCTCCCATTTTATTTCATATACCTTTTTTTGTATTTTCTAAACATCGTGTAACTAATTAGTTATTTGCTTTTAGCGAAACAAATCACTTGCAACGTTATTTGGTCGAATTTGTAATCAAATTCGAGGCGCAATTGCGATAAGGGGCAACTTTTATATAAATAGATTGCGTACAAGTTGACAGGTGCGATCATACCAACTATAATGCACTGGATCCCATCAAAACTCCTTAGGTAAACGTGCTTGGGTGAGAGTAGTAGTAGGATGGGTGACCTCCTAGGAAGTCCTCATGTTGCACCCCTCCTATTTTATTTCATATAAAATTTTTTTAGTTGCCTTTTCTAAACATCGTGTAAATAATTAGGTATTTTCCTTTTGTGAAATAAATCATTTGAAACGTTATTTGGTTGAATTTGCATTCAAATTCGAGGCGCGAGTACGATATGGGGTAGCTATTACATAAATTTATTGCGGAAAAGTTTATGGGTGTGATCATACCAGCACTAATGCACTGGATCCCATCAGAACTCTGCTGTAAAGCATGCCTGGGCGAAAGTAGTACTAGGATGGTTGACCTCCTGGGATGTCCTCGTGTTGCACCCTTCCCATTTTATTTCATATAAATTTTTTTAGTTGTATTTTCTAAACATCGTGTAACTGATTAGTTATTTACTTTTTGCGAAAAAAATCATTTGGAACGTTATTTGGTCGAATTTGCACTCAAATTCGAGGTGCAAGTGTGATAAGAGGCAGCCTTTATATGAATAGTTGTGCCAGAGCTGACGGATGCGATCATACTAGCACTAATGCAGCGGATCCCATTAACACTCTACAATTAAGCGAGCTTAAGTGAGGGTAGTATTAGGATGGGTGACCTCCTGGGAAGTCCTCATGTTGCATCCTCCCATTTTATTTCATATAAATTTTTTTAGTTGCATTTCTAAACACCGTGTATATAATTACTTATTTGCGTTTTGCAAAGGAAATCATTTGAAACGTTATTTGGTTTAATTTGCAATCAAATTCGAGGTGCAAGTGCGATAAGGGGCAGCCTTTATATAAATAGATTGCGCACGAGTTTATAGACGCGATCATACCAGCACTAATTCACCGGACCCCATCAAAAGTCCGCAGTTAAAAGAGCTTGGGGGAGAGTACTACTAGGATGGGTGACCTCCTGTGATGTCCTCTTGTTGCACCCCTCCCATTTTATTTCATATACATTTTTTTAGTTGTATTTTCTAAACATCGTGTAACTAATTAGTTATTTTCTTTTGGCAAAACAAATCATTTGAAATGTTATTTGGTCAAATTTGCAATCAAATTCGAAGCACATGTGCAATAGTTGACAGGTGCGATCATACCAGCACTAATGCATCGGATCCCATCAGAACTCCTCAAATAAGCGTGCTTGGATGAGAGTTGTACTAGGATGGGTGACTGCTTGGGAAGTCCTCGTGTTGCACCCCTCCCATTTTATTTCATATAAATTTTTTTAGTTGCATTTTCTAAACATCGTATAAGTAATTAGCTATTTGCGTTTTGCGAAATAAATCATTTGAAACGTTATTTGGTCGAACTTGCATTCAAATTCGAGGTCAAGTACAGTATGGGGCAGCTTTTATATAAATTGATTGCGTAAAAGTTGACGGGTGCGATCATACAAGCACTAATGCACTAGATCCCATCAGAACTCCGCTATAAAGCGTGCCTGGGCGAGAGTTGTACTAGAATGGGTGACCTCCTAGGATGTCCACGTGTTGCACCTCTCCCATTTATTTCATATTTTTTTAGTTGCATTTTCTAAACACCATATAAATAATTAGCTATTTGCCTTTTGCGAAACAAATCATTTGAAACGTTATTTGATCAAATTTGTAATCAATATTGCGCAAGAGTTGACAGATGCGATCATACTGGCACTAATGCACCAAATCCCATTAGAACTCTACAGTTAAGCAAGCTTGGGTGAGGGTAGTACAAGGATGGGTGACCTCCCAGGAAGTCCTCATGTTGCGTCCTCCCATTTTATTTCATATAATTTTTTTTAGTTTCATTTTCTAAACATCGTGTATATAATTACTTATTTGTGTTTTGCGAAGGAAATCATTTGAAACGTTATTTGGTCGAATTCGCAATTAAATTCTAGGCGCAAGTGCAATAAGGGGCAGCCTTTATATAAATAGATTGCGCCTGAGTTTACAGGTGTGATCAAACCAGGACTAATTCACCGGACCCTATCAAAACTCCGCAGTTAAGATTGCTTAGGCGAGAGTACTACTAGGATGGGTGACCTCTTGGAAACTCCTCGTGTTGTACCCCTCCCGATTTATTTGATATAATTTTTTTAGTTGCATTTTCTAAACTTCGTGTAACTAATTACTTATTTGCATTTGGCGAAATAAATCATTCGAAAGGTTATTTGGTCAAATTTTCATTCAAATTCAAGGTGCAAATTCGTTAAGGGGTAGCCTTTATATAAATAGATTGCGCAAGAGTTGACGGGTGTGATCATATTAGCACTAATGCACCGGATCCCGTTGGAACTCTACAGTTAAGCGTGCTTGGGCAAGAGTAGTACTAGGATGGGTGACCTCCTGGGAAGTCCTCGTGTTGCACCCCTCCCATTTTATTTCAGAACAAAAAAATTCTTTTTGTTGCATTTTCTAAACATCGTGTAACTAATTAGTTATTTTCATTCTGCGAAGTAAATCTTTTGAAACGTTATTTGGTCGAATTTCTATTCAAATTCGAGGCGCAAGTACGATAAGGGGTAGCCTTTACATAAATAGATTGCGCAAGAGTTGATAGTTGCGATCTTACTAGCATGAATGCATCGGATCCCATTAGAACTTCGCAGCTAAGCGTGCTTGAGCGAGAGTAGTACTAGGATGGGTGACCTCCTTGGGAAGTCCTCGTGTTGCACCCCTCCCATCATCATATAATTTTTTTTAGTTGCATTTTCTAAACATCATGTAACTAATTAGTTATTGGCATTTTCTAAACATCATGTAACTAATTCGAGGTGCAAGTGCGATAAGGGGCATCCTTCATATAAATAGATTGCGCAAGAGTTCACGGGTGCGATCATACCAGCACTAATGCATCGGATCCCATCAGAACTCCGCAGTCGAGTGTGCTTGGGCGAGAGTAGTACTAGGATGGGTGACCTCCTGGGAGTCCTCGTGTTGCACCCCTCCCATTTGATTTTATATAATTTTTTTAGATTCATTTTCTAAACATCATTTATTTAATTAGTTATTTGCATTTTGCGAAATAAGTCATTTGAAACATTATTTGGATGGATTTTCATTCAAATTCGAGGTGTAAGTGTGATACGGGGTAGCCTTTATCTAAATAGATTGAGCAAGATAAATGATGTTTAGAAAATGCAACTAAAAAAATTATATAAAATAAAATGAGAGGGGTGCAACACTAGTACTTCCTAGGGGATCACCCGTTCTAGTACTACTCTCGCCCAAAGGCACTTAACTGCGCAGTTCTTATGGGATCAGGTGCATTAGTGCTTGTATGATCGCACAAACGTAAAGTTTGTAGTGTGCAAGGTAAAGTCTGTATTGTAATCATTAACGGTGGGAGTTGCACAAATGTGGCCAGCACTATGATGGTGGGAAAGCTTGGTTTAACCACTACCAAGCATCAGCACCCCTATAAGCGGCAATGGCTTAACGACGGAGGCGAACTCAAGGTTACCAAACAAGTGATCGTTGCCTTTTCCATTGGTAAATACCCAAACGAGATTGCATGCGATGAGGTACCCAGACCGAAGGGTTATCCATGATGGTTATGCCAATAGGCATACCTTAGCTCCTCTTACACCGAAGCAAGTCCATGATGACTAACTTAGATTGAAAGAGTCTGTTGAAAAATCGAGAGAAATGTGCAAGAGAAAAAGAAATGAAAAAGAAAAAGAAAAGAATTCAGAAAAAAATAAGGAAAAAAAAAGTTGGAAGTGAGTGAGGTAAAATAAAGTGAAGTACAAAAACGAGAAGAAAAAGAAAGAAAAAGAGATAGTGAGTCTGAAAAATGGAATTTTTATGCAAGAGAAAAAGAGGAAAATGAGATCGAAGAAATAAAAGAAAGTGTGGAAAAAGAAAGAGAGCTTGAAAAAGAAACGAGTGAAGAGAGTAGTCAAACAAAGGGGAGGACTATTTTTGCTAACCCACATTCAAGTCTACCTTTTGATTTCTTTTCATTTCAGGTTTATAAAATTCCACCTAAAGACAAGTTCCAACTTCATTACCTTACCGACAAGAGACGATTCCAATTAATCAAAAAAGGTATGTTGGGGAGTAAACATATTCTTCAAGTCTCCGAAGGGAAGAAAGGTAAGGAATCTCTCGAGATTCAATCAAGTTGGTATTCTTTTGAATTTCGTTGACAAATGTACCAATGTCTTTAATCTCAAAAAAATTCTTCACGACAACCTGTTTTGTTCGTTGAATCAAGTTGCTGATTTTGTCCCGAATAGTTTCTTAAGGTGTTTGTCTAATTATTTGTTTTGTGTTTATTCGAATAACATCAAATTGCATGTTGATTTGGACATTTTTGTTATTGTTTCAAACATAAACCAACAACACTTGATTGTTGTAAGTGATAAAGAATTGTCACGAGATAAGCTTAATCTGTTTGATTTAGAATGCTATGTGAATTCTTTAAATCAATGTGAGAAAACTTCATGGATATCTCTGCCTGTTCGAAGGAATTTTGAAATTTTTGATTGTTTGAACATATCCAAGCCAAAATCATATTTTTTAAACATGTGTGAATTGTTGTTGAATGAAAAGTTTTCGTTGTATTAAAAAATAAGGGATCAAAATCATGGGTTTAAACCCGGAGCATGTTTTCCTAAGTTATTGTTGAGAGAAGGTGATCATCATGATTTTACTTTGTTTAACTACGTTGGACACTTTCATTTGCTCCATGATTTATCATTATTTTGGAAAACAATGTATGTGAATTCTAATGATGTACAAAGTCAAAATCAACTCTTTGATTTCGGAGATTTTTGTTCTCTATTTTGGTTGAAAGGATTTAAGAATGTCTTGCATGATTATAACTTTCAATTACTCCATGTTTCTTTTATGTTGCCAGCTATGAAACTCTAGAGTCAGATTGAAATGGTAAGACAAAATCTTGTTTTTGATCCCGGAGTTAACTTGAGTTTACATCTTTCGGAAGGAACGCTTAATATTCATTATGCTTATACGAACTGCAACATCTTTGAATTGTTCCAAGATCATGTAAGCAATGCATTGAAAGAAATCCTCCATTTTAATTTTGTTACTGAAAATGTTCTTAACTTTCAGGTTCCAGAAAGATTTATGTTCAACCCGATGGAAGGAAGATATAATTCTAGTGCCAATACAGGAGGATGTTGGTGCGTTAAAGCGCATGATCTTCCTATTTATGGGTTGATGAGCGATTATGGGTAATTCTAGGCATTTTCTTGTATAAAAAAAATAGATATGATTAGAACATATAATGAAATTGTTCAAAAAAAGATGACATGTCAAAAGAAAGCGCTTTTATAGAAAGCATTTTTTTGAAAAACGCTGTTCTCAGGACACATTTTTCACATCTACGAAAAAGTAACCTATTTCACTAAATGATCAAAATTTCAGCCTATATTTCCTTATTTTTCTTGAAATCGGCATATAATCTTAATTTTCCCATATGTCACCAGAAATTCCAATTGCTCGATTATATTTTAAGGCTTTCTTTTGTTCTGACTCATGAGAGGACAATGTGCAAGGTAGCTCTTCCATTGCTGCAAAGTAAGAATTCATTTTAAAGTTCAAACTCACTCCCGGTTTGGTTCATTTTAAACACTTTCTATAACTCATTGACATGAAAACTCCTTACAATTTTTCAATCTATCAGTACTCTTGTCTTCAAATTGAGTTGCTAGATAAGAGTCCAGACCAAAAAAATAATAATAGAGGTTAAATTATTCGGCAATTCAACTATAAAAGCAAGTAATTTAGTTCTAGTATATATAAATATGATGAAATAATTGCTATATATTTAAACTTTTAAACGGGAGTAAAGTTAAATATTAAAAAAATTAACTTCTCAATTAAAGTTTTTAAATCAATATAAAAAAATTGAACAATTTAAGCACTATCGTGTTTTGAATAATGTTGAATTTAATTTTCTGTTTTTTTTTTTTCATGTCATGTTTAAGCACAATAAACAAAATTTTCTAAAGTTCAAGGTTATACTCAAGTAAAGTTTATTTGGATTAAATTGTTCACTTTTATAATAGATTAACTCACTCTCCAACTTATAATCGAGAGACCCACCGACTAACGAAAAATGGATGCTTTATATGAACTTTCTCGGGAATATCTTGGACAACTTTAAAATAATTATAAATACAATAGAAAACGTTATACGAACTGTTAGCTAAGGCATCAAGCATCAAGCATCAGCATAACAAATTGGTGGGTGCGTTTTTCTATCGGTATGCATGTGAGGTAAGCTGAAATGGGACATGATGCCCACTTCTTCCGTCAGAAGAAATCACTTAAGACTTTACGCCATGCCTATAATTGAAGCATTGCTAGAGTTGTAAACTGTTTGCCATCCAGGATATCACAGCTTTTCTTTGAAATGTTTAATTGCTTTAGAAATTCTCATACAAGCGACGCAAGGAATCATGATAGTGGGGCAGTGAAACAGGCAAATATTATATATTAATAAGAAACTAAATCTCTTCTCAAGTTCGTTCAATAGATTACACTTGTTGAAAATGATACAAAGATCCCCAAATACCAAGTCAAGCACAAAGCAAGTGATGTCGCAACAATGCCATGTTAAAGAGGCCCGGATACTAGAAAGAAAAGAAAAATACAGCTATTTCCAGTATTCTATACAAAAATTTGCCCGACACTCACACAACGGAAGCCATTTATTAGACCAAACAAAGTCATGCCTTCCACCCATAATTCGTATGATCATCTACGTCACAGTTAAAAAACCCATTTTCCGTTAACTCATGAGCTATATCCGACATAATATCATCTTGCAAATGAAGATTCTGAGGCAAATCAGGTGCTCTCTGGGTGGATACATTGTTGCCATCAGCTGGGGTAGAGTCACTGTTTGAAGCAGCTCGGTAACTGTTGCTTTGACTTGGTGCAGCCCTTGCAACACTTCCCGACATATTAGAGGTAGCTGCAGCAGTGGTGTTGCTTCCGAAGCCCATTCCATTTCTTCCCATGCTCGCATTCTCACTCTGCCCACTCCAGGACTGCTGCTGAACTCCCGTATTATTATTGGGAATCTCATGGAGCAGCTGTCGTATCATTTTCTGTTGTAAAGCCTGGTTACTCTGAGAGGGTAGCAGATGGTTCTGTTGAATTAAGTTAGTGACGGTTAATGTATGCCTCTGCAGTTGAGGCTGCTGAGCTAGTACATGCGGACTTGATAAGCCACTAACAGGCAGGGTATGCATGGAACTTGGTAACAATGCAGCACGACCTTGGAAATTTGAGGATGGACTTCGGTTAGAATTATTGAAGGAAGACGAGGCTTCCTGATGAAGAGGGCTAGGCTTTGAATTCATCGAATTCTGCCTAACAAGCAGATTCTGGTAGTTAGTAAGTATTAAAGCAGTTTGTGCTGAACTGCTTAAAGCTCCCCGACCGACTATGTTATGGTTGTTGCCTGTTTGATTGTTTATTCCAGGATGCAATGCCATCAGCTTATTGAGTGTATTCCTCTCTGTTGGCAGACCCTGAACGTTGGCTAGTTGCTCCATTTCCAGCATTTTTTGCATTTGGAGCTTGGCTGCAGTGGCATGTCGAGGATAGTTTTTCAAGCCATCTGCAGATTTTGTGCTTAAGCAAACAGACAGACAGAATCAAAGCTGTAATGGTTCTCTCTCAATTCACATTAACTAAACTGTAGAACCACCAAGATTTTAGCAGATTAAAATTCCAGATACATGGAGATGTTTAGTCTAAAACGAGAATAATTCACCTCGAACATTTTCTTTTCCCAGTGGTTGCAAAATTCCAAGTGGTGAAAACAGAAGGGGCTTAAGAAGTTTATTGTGAAAGAATCAGGGGATGAAGACAAAGGCTATCTAGAAAGTTCCCATGAAAAGCAAAGCATGCAAGCTTTCTCCTTAATAAAGGGAACAGTAACCAGGTGATGGCCACAATCTTTACAAATCTGATGATTTTCTTAAAAAGCAAAAATGGAGCAGCTAAATATTATTCCCATGCTACATAAAAGTAGTTACTTCCTCTTGGATCTCTTAACTAAATACCACCCAATCAAATAGAAAAAACACTTAGAATGATTTTATTTTGTTTTTAAATAAAGCAAGTATGCCACATTATATGACAGTTATTATAATACAATTCCATTATTGCCCGTCAATAGATGAGATGAACAAAAGAGAGATCATCTATTTATGAATTTAATCGCTCTACTTTATGAAAACTGAAAAGTTAGCCCCTTTATTTTAGTTTGTCAGGATTTGGTCCTCCTACTTTCCGAAACTGAGAAGTTAGTCCAATTGGGTAACACTCTTACATCTTACTATTGGAATTCCTATAATTAAGGATAGAAACCTTACCTTATTACTAGTAGTTCCCTTGTAAATAGAAACTAATCTCAGTTACTGATTCTTAGGAAATTAGGAATTGTTTCCTTTAAAATAATTATTCCTCCCTTTATAATCTGTAAACTAAAGCAGTAGAAATATACAGAAAATTTTTCCTCTAAGTTTTTTCATGGCATCAGGGCTTTAGGATTCATTCGCTCCTATTTTTTTTCTCTAATTTCCCTTCCTAAAAATTCCTTCGGTTTAGTCCTCCAATGGGTGATATCAGTGAAAATTTCTCTGAAACCGAGACATCACAAATGACTCAGAATATCAATCAGAGAATCACTCAAGGTGAAATTAATTCATCCCTTATAATCACTAATCATCGGCTAAATGGGAAAAACTTCCTGCAATGGTCTCAATCGGTTCTTATGGTGATTCGTGGTCGTGGCAAATTAGGATACATCAATGGAGAAATTCCACGACCAACCATAGCAGATCCTACTTATGCCACTTGGGAACTCAACAATTTAATTGTAATGTCTTGGCTAATCATTTCGATGGAAGGCCATATAAGTCGCACCTATCTTTTTTTCAAAATTGCAAAAGACGTGGGATGCAATCAAAGAAAACTCCTCAGATTTTGGAAACGCCTCCCAAGTAATTGAGATCAAGCTTAAGGTAAAGGATATCCGACAAGGAACACTCGAGGTAACTCACTACTACAACAATCTGAAAATTGTGGCAAGAACTAGATATGTACTATGAGACAGATTGCGTTAAGGCTTAGAACACAACAGGTTTATGACCCATCTCAACGATGAACGTCTTTATGAGTTTTTAGCAGGACTGAACCGTGAGTTATATGAGATCAGTAGCCGAATTCTGGGCAAATCACCTTTCCCAACGATCAGTGAAGCATTTGCAGAAGTTAGAAGAGAAGAAAAGCGTCGTCTTGTCATGATGGGAGATTCAAATGAACCTAAACCTATGACCCCGATTTCTAACCGTCCTACTAAATCCTCTGCTCTCATCTCCAAAGGTCCACAGCCACAAAAACGTGCTGGAAATGATTCTGTATCAACAAGACCATGGTGTAGTCACTGCAATCGTGTTGGTCATACAAAAGAAAAATGCTTCAAACTCCATGGCTATCCTGAAAAAAAACAAAAGGTTAATAAGACTGCCATGTTATCCTCCACTACTGCAGATGATGTTCTTGATGTTCGCTTAACCAAAACACAGCTTGAGACTCTCCATAAGATACTTGGTAGTCCCACTACTCATGGATCTGTAGCCACTCAAGGTACTGCCCTCAACATTACTTTTGAATCTAATAATCAATCTCCTTGGATACTCAATTCGGGTGCCTCCGATCACATGACAGGTGACTCCACGTTGTTTCACACCTACACTCCTTGTCATAACAAATCCCAAATCCGCATAGCTGATGGTTCTTACTCACATGTGGCTGGAATAGGAGAAGTACAAATGACAAAGAGTTTTTCTCTTGATAGTCCATGTCCTGTAATTTACTTTCAATTAGTAAACTTACTAAGGATGAAAAAGTTCTTGCTGAATTTTCTGCAATTGGTTGTGATACAGGAATAGAAATCGGGGAGGATGATTGGCACTGCTAAAGTTGATGATGGACTAAAAACAGTACACAAGGGGGATGGGCTCTATCCACTTCAAAAGAGGACACTATTATGTTATGACACCGTAGGTTAGGACATCCAAACTTTGTGTATTTGAAAAAACATCTTCCGCTGTTATTTCGAAATAAAAGTATTAATTCCTTGAAGTGTGAAATTTGTCAATTATCTAAACATACCCGTGTGCCATACCCATTAAAACCACATATTCAGTCCCAACCTTTTTCATTAATCAACAGTGACCTATGGGGAGCCAGTCGAGTGAAAAATATTATAGGGGCTAGATTGTTTATAACCTTCATTGATGATCATACTAGGATCTGTTAGGTCTATCTACTCAAAGAAAAATCTGAAACACCTAAAGTATTCCAAAATTTTCACTCAATGATTCGAACCCAATTCAACTCTACCATACATACCCTCCGTACTGACAATGGGAGAGAATACTTTAACTCTGTCTTAAGTCCATACCTTTTTGACCAAGACATTATACACCAAAGCTCTTGTCCTGACACTCCTCAACAAAACGGGATCTCTGAGAGAAAAAATCATCTCCTTGATGTGGCTCGAGCTATAATGTTCACCATGAATGTTCCAAAATACTTGTAGGGAGAAGCTGTCCTCACTGCCTGTTATCTCATAAATCGAATGCCATCAAAGATCCTCAATTTCCAAACACCTCTAAATACTCTTTTAAAGGCCTTCCCTCTATTTCATGTTCCTAATCTTCCAGCCAAAATATTCGGCTGTAAAACTTTTGTCCATAACCATCAACCAAATCAATCCAAACTTGATCCTCGAGCCCACACCTGCATCTTCATTGGATATTCCCCTACACAAAAAGGCTATAAGTGTTACTCACCAACATTGCGCCGAATGTTTCTCTCGGGATGTTACCTTCTTCGAAAATGAACCATACTTTGCAGCATCTCATCTTCAGGGGGAGATTTTTAATGAAGATGAGACCCTTAATACTCTCCTCATTATACCTCCTGATCCTACTACTACTATCACAAATAAACCTATTCCAAATTTAGTTGTTGTTTCCCCTGCGCAGCAAGGGTTTAACACTGTCCTTCCCGATAACAATACCTCCATCGAAGTACAACAGCCACCTGATCAAGGAAAACAGCAAATACAGGTTTACTCCCGACAGAATCGTTCTCCTGAAACTGATACAGTAGTGCCAATTACATCTCCAACCGAGGACTGTTCTGAAACAGAAGTCCCACCTCCTTCACCATCCATCTATCTTCCAATTGCAGTTCGAAAGGGTACAAGGAGCTGCACTCAACATCCTATTTCTCGGTTTGTATCCTATGGAAATTTATCTGAGTCTTACAAAGCTTTTGTGACTAATGTTGATTCTATAAAAACTCCAAAAAATATAGAAGAGGCTCTTGAATCAGCTGAGTGGAGACAAGCCGTGATGGAAGAAATGAAGGCCCTCAAAAACAATGAAACATGGGAAGTCTCGGTTCTACCTAAAGGGAAAAAAACCATAAGGTGCAAATAGATTTTCACTACGAAATTTAATCCCGATGGCCGTATTGACCGATACAAAGCTCGACTTGTGGCTAAGGAATTCACCCAAACTTATGATCTTGACTACAATGAGACGTTTGCACCGGTTGCCAAACTAAACACCGTTCGGGTTCTGCTATCTCTTGCTGCCAACCTTGATTGGCACTTGACTCAATTGGATGTAAAAAATGCTTTTCTCAACGGGAAATTAAATGAGGAGGTGTACATGGATTTCCCACCCGGGTTTGAAGAAAACAAGGACCAAGTGTGTAAGTTGAAGAAATCCTTGTATGGGCTGAAACAATCTCCACGAGCGTGGTTCAACCGATTTGCAAAAGCTATGACTAGCAAAAATTACATTCAATGACAAGCAGACCACACCATGTTCTACAAGCACTCGGAAGAGGGTAAATGTTGCATCCTTATCGTTTATGTCGACGATATAATATTAACAGGAAATGACTAGTGAAATATTGAGATTGAAAGAATTTCTTGGTACAGAGTTTGAACTTAAAGACTTGGGGAGTCTTAAATATTTTCTTGGTATGGAGGTAGCAAGGTCGGAAAAAGGTATCTACATTTCCCAAAGGAAATATGTTCTTGATCTACTGTCGGAAGTTGGTTTGATGGGCAGCAAACCAGCCGAAACTCCTATGGAGTTTATCCTTAAATTGGGAACTAATGAGGATGGAGAAAAAATCGACGGGGAGATATCAACGTCTAGTAGGAAGGCTCATCTACCTATCTCACACCCGTCCAGACATAGCCTTCAGTGTGAGTGTTATTAGTCAGTATATGCATGCCCCGAGGGAGAAGCACTTGGAAGCTGCATATAGAATACTAAGATATCTAAAAGGAACTCTTGGCAAAGGTCTGTACTTCAAGAAGACTGTCAACCGAAGCGTGGAAGTCTACACTGATGCAGACTGGGCAGGTTCTGTTAATGATAAACGCTCTACAAGTGGCTATTGTAGCTATGTTTGGGGTAATATCGTGACGTGGAGGAGCAAAAAACAGTCTGTGGTAGCACGCAACAGTGCAGAGGCAAAGTATCGAGCACTATCTCATGGTATATGCGAAGGAATTTGGATACAAAGACTTATGGGAGAACTAAAAGTGCCTTATACCAGACCTATGAAGATGTACTGTGACAACCAGGTTGCTGTCAACATAGCACATAATCCTGTGCATCATGATCGGACCAAACATGTGGAAATAGATCATCACTTTATAAAAGAAAAAATACATTCAGGAGAAGTATGCATCACCTACCTACCTACTAGACAAGTTGTAGACATGTTAACTAAAAGTTTAAACAGAAACATGTTTGAAGAACTTATTGGCAAGCTAGGTTTGATTAACATCTACACTCCAGCTTGAGGGAGAGTGTTGGGATCCCTATAATTAAGGATAGAAACCTTACCTTATTACTAGTAGTTCCCTTGTAAATAGAAACTAATCTCAATTACTGATTCTTAGGAAATTAGGAATTGTTTCCTTTAAAATAATTATTCCTCTCTTTATAATCTGTAAACTATGCAGTATAAATATATAGAATATTTTTCCTCTGAGTTTTTTCACTTACTGTTAAATCGTTGACTTGGAAATTAGCCGTTTAGCAATTTATATGTAAGAAAGTATCAGTAGTAGTTAAGTGATTTATATATGCAACAAATTAGCAAAAATCAGCATTTCAAGTTCATGTGTTTACCGACCAAACTAACTTTTCAATTTTCGTAAAATATGAAGATCAAATTCTAAAAATTTTGTCAAGTAGAGAGATGAATTTTATAATTTATAGAAAAAATATCAAAATGTCAGAGGTCAGAAAGGGAAATAGTCACTTACCAATAGGCCCAACCTTTTGTTCTCAACAAAAATCTATCAGATCTTTCATGCTGATCACAGCCTCAGCAATCTATAACAAATTACACAAACTGTAAGGAAACTCAAAAAAGAATATTTGTTTACAGGAATTTAATGCGCAAAACCAAAACTGTACCTGCAAACATCTCACATATCTTTTCGAGAAACCAAAATCATTCAGTGATTGTAACTCCAAACTCTTGACAAGCTGTCGTCCAGCCATCAGGAACCTGAGAAAGCAATCAACGTTGCATCAGTGGAACCCTAATATCCAGGTAATAGATATGAGTAAGATGCAACCAAAATACTCACTGAAACCTTCACTAAATTAAAAATAAATAAATAACCAGTCTAAGCTTCTATTACTAAATTAAAACTACACCACAAAATTGAACTTTTGGGGCTGTGCCCCTCAGGCTAAATTGCACACAAGAGAGATAATTTCACACAGGTTTCTCAGACAATAACTTGGAACAACTTATCTGCTTAAAATCTTAGAGGATCTAACTAGAAGAACTAGATAAGAAACACCAATTCATGGAATGAAAAACTTCTAATATTGTATGATTAACTACAATGACTTGGAACAACTTATCTGCTTAAAATCTTAGAGGATCTAACCAAAAGAACCAGATAAGAAACACCAATTCATGGAATGAAAAACTTCTAATATTGTATGCTTAACTGACATGTTGCTGTTTGTTTGCAAATCCTGCTGAGAAACGCTGTCAGACCCGCCTTCAGAAATTGAGCTATGACATTTTTGTGCCACCTGAAGTAACTGGTTTACCTGCATGATTTAAAATTTCAAATTATATCATGTGTCTTTAAATAACTTGAACAAAATGAGCACCTGATCAGGAAATGGAAAGAAATATGTACTACAGGAGAGTTTCGAGCAGAGATAAGTTAAACTAAAAAGCACTCCACCTACCAAAGGAATGCAATTTTAGAGATTAAAGGATCAAAAGAAAAGCAACAAAAATGATTCACATCTTTTGGTCCTCTTAAGATGTTCTGCTCCCCATTATCAGTAGATTCAACACAACATTTATGGCCTGTTTGGAAGGAAAGGAACTAATGCTTTACTTGGTAGAATAGAAAGAAAATTTAAAAGATGGAAAATTGTAAAGGTAGAAAGATAGAAAGATAAAAACATATATATATTTCTTTCTATTGGTGTGCTTGGTAGGAAGAAAAAATTGAAAGAATTGAGTAATTTCCTTTTCATTCATTGCTTTGTAAAATTGAAAAATAAGAGAAAAGAATGAAACTTTTAAAATTTGCATAATATTGAACCAACATATACCCCACTATCATTTCAATCCTCTCATTTTCTAACCTCTTATCATTCCAATTTGGAATGATTTATTTTTATGCATTAGGATGAAAAATAGTTAGTTCTCTTATTTTCTTTCCTCTCACTTTTTCTCTTACCAAATACAATTTATTTTCTTTCTACTTTTCCACTCCTTCCATTATTCTACTATTCCACTCAACCAAGCACATCCAAAAAAATAGTAGAACAGAAAGGATTAGAGTTTTTTATCCTACAATGTTTGAATTTCTACTTTAAAAGATAACAGCAGAGTAGAGGTTGGAGGTGAACTGAGGTTCTGCTTGGTATGAAGGATGGAAAAGAGTGAGGATGGAAATGTTGTTAAATTAATGAAGTTACGAAGTGGGAAAGTGATTATGAATATTAACCATTTAATTAACAAATTTTTCATACTTGCTCTTTTCCATCCTTCCTACCAAGCAAAGCCTAAAAGATAGCATAGCAAAGATTGGAGGCAAACTAAACCCACCTCATTTTTTAAATTACTTCAAGTTGAAAGGGTTTGAAATGTAATTATTTTCTTAGATATGCAAACAATAGCACATCAATTATATAGTTTGCTCTACTCCCTTCTCATCTCCTTTCCTAAACTAGGTAGGGAAGACTTGTTATGTCTTCACTTCTCACCTTTCAACTCATTTATTTTGTCAAGTTCAGAACACACAACAAAAGAACTTCAAATCCCTTTGCTCTCTTTCATAAGAATTTAAGTACTATTATTATTTGAGCTCCATGTTGAATGCACCTCTCTTATTACATAAATCCCCGTACATAGGGCCAACAATCGATATCAATCACTTGTGAAACATAGCTACATAACTTGCATGCAAAGATTACCTCCCATGCATTTCATCTCTAAAGGATATAGTTTCACATTGAACCCAAGAACATTTATATGGTGGAAATATATGAAGGTTGAGGGATTATGTTATTCAAGTGTTTATTTTATGCTTTCCCGATTTGGTTGTAACCTTTACCTATATTTAGGTTCTTTCAGATTGAATAGTATTTTATTTCTCTTCTAATTATTTCTTTTAGTGTTATAATTGGTATTCGATTTTATTAGATTTTTTAATTTAGTTATAGATACTTGTGCTTGTTTCAATTAGGTGTTGGATGATGAATTTTTGAGTTTTTGAAATATTGACTATTGAGATATTCTCCCACTATTGTTCTTTGGTTTTCACCCCTGATTCTTCCACTTCTCTCTTGATTTCCTTTCTTCCTTCCACCTTCCCTCCCTCATTTTTTCATTCAATTTCTGATTTTCCCCCTAAAATATATATCTTTCCCCTACTTGCTCTACATGAAATTACCATCAGAGCCAAGCAAACCCAAGTAAAGAAAACAAAGCAAGGGTATAATAATGTCACTTGAAATTAATATAGTAAAATGTTGGACATTGTTCACAACTTCCAATTGTCCTACTCATACAACTTCTATTCTTTAAAGACTCAAGTACAACTGTATGCTCTTTAAAACCATAATTATATCCAGCAGTAGCACACATATGGTTATCTACCAAAAAGAACAACAGAATCATCTTAAGGAACATAAATTCTCATCCAATTGCATGGTAAATTTATAATAGCAATGTCGTTAACTTTTGATTAGTGAGGAAGAAATAGAAAAGGAATGAGACTGAGTTAAGAGGTTAGGTCTAATAAGTTACAAATTTTAGTACCTGAGGTGCAACTAAACGACGAGGATAAAGTTCTTCATGTCTACGTGCACAAAACTCCAAAGACAAGATCTACATAAAAGAGAGTGCAATAGGTTATTCCTAGACTAAAGCAACATAACAACTCAAAATATGGAACAATTTTCATTTATGTTAACCTTTAAGTCCTGAGTAAATATGATTCGAAGCTGACCCTCACGCACAACACGAAGCTGCTCATATACACTCTCCTGAACTGCTTTTCCATATTCCAACATCATCATCCCAGAAGGAAATCTACACTCGCGTGGAAAATCCAAAAACAGAAGCTCATCAATTGCTCCACTGCTAAATTTGATTTCATTAAGTCTTGGTAGTACTTCAAAAGTTGCCTCTGTCAAAATGATAGTAATTAGTTAGTCAAAATCAAGTCATTGGTCAAATAGTAAGTTGCCAGAGCAATTATAAGTGACTTTTTAAGTAAAAATATATATTGAAGCTACAGCACAGTGCACAAGTTCTGTAACTAATGAGACAACATGGGTATTAGACCTGGAATCTACAGTTCCAGAGAAAGTTATGAAACCATTCATATAAATTTCAATTCACTGGTATATAACACATTGTCCAATTGGGAGAACAAGAAATGAAAAAGCTTAATTCAAGAAAGGTTTACACTGAGAAAAGAAAAATCAATGATTCTAGAGCCTATAAACCTAATAATTCAAAAAATCCATTTCCCTCTACAATCTAGAACATCAGTACACACAAGAGAAAAGAAAAAAACAATAATCATGAGTCTGAAGGAGATAAATCTGAAAATCAATGAAAAGAAGTAATGCTTTAACTGCAAATAACTTTCTCCAGTAAACAATCAGTAAGGTCTATTTCCGTACCCCATTTATAAAATGTGTTTCCTACCAAAATTAATTTAAAAGAATATTGCTCTACAACAAAGTACATGCTCATAAATCTCTTACCAAATCCCCTTCCAGACTTAGACCCACAAATGTCACAATACCAGGCATCCTGAAATTTTATGTGAAAGAATACATGTTAGAAGACAATTTAAGAATCAAAGTGACATATTATTATTGGTATAACTTAGGTATCCTTCACGTCTGTGCCTGTTTTACGGTCCATGAAGGTAATTATCTCAGGGTTCGTGGTTGCCCCTCCAACAATGTCATTTCCAGAGTTCAAACCTGAGTGCAATGTGCTTTACCACTACTCCCAACACTTGTAGAAAAGCCCAGACTTGGTCATATAAATATAATTTTCTTATGTTACAAACTACAAAATAGAGAGCAGCATAAAGACTAACCATAGCTGCTTGAGGGAAAACACCAAGTGCATGACTGCCAACATTATTATACATTGATAAACACCATCTTTTCTTTGCACGGGTAGAATAATACTCTGCCACAAATTTCCTCCAGTATGCAATTGTATTGTCCAACAAAATTAAGTAGACAGGATAGGATTCAATAAAATTTGAACTGTAGCATTTACCAAGTTGAAAATTTGTTAATGTCAACACAAAAGACCGTGACAGAATTACAGAAAGATAATTGAGCATGCACAACAGCACATAGTATATTTTTAACTAAGTTAAACATGAGAAAACTTCACAATCACACCAAGAAGATAATTGAGCTGAAATTGTTAGCTGAAACCATTTCAAATACAAGATACTTAGCCACAAGATGCAGTGGACAAAAATTTTAACTCACGTGTGGCCTTTGCCGTTGGTGATATAGGTATTGCATTAACCGGCGAGCACATACACCACTATCAAAAGGACGCTTCATTCCAGCTACTTGTTGCATGCCCTGTTGTGGAAATTGCTGCCTTAATTGAATTTGTTGCTGCTGCAAGTGGGCTCTCTGCGAAGGTGGCATTGACTGCAACATTTGTTGCTGTTGCCCAAGTCTCTGCTGCTGATACAAATCTTGTAATCGAGGGTTTCGACCTAGCAACTGCATGAAATCCTGCCTTTGCAGCAGCTGTTGCAACATCTGTTGCTGAAGAAAGTCTTCTTGCTTGACATCTACTCGAGGTTTCTTACGCACCTGGGATAGATTACAAGAGTCTTGCATGAAGGACCCTTGGACCCATGGACCCATGGGAAGTGAAACTTGGCCAGTTTGTGATGTGGGCAAAGATGTAGCACTTGAGGCCCCTTGAAGTTGCTGGCTCTGCTGCATGTGTTGGACACTTGGTTCTTGATGACCTCCAGAGGATCCATCAATGACTGATGAACCTGACATATTGTTCGAGGAAAATGACATGGGCGATGCTGGTAAGCGCATATATGAATCTGTATTGAAGCTAGAACTTCTCTGCAAGTGGGGACCTCCTGACAATACCGAATTTGCATCTGTGACCAAGGAACTAGCCCCAACACTAGGTCCTGAGTTTGCCACACTGTTCAGCACTGTACAATTCATGTCCCCGGAAACTGGACCCAGATTATGACAACCAGTTCCAGGAATTGAATCAGAAGAGTTCTCATAAGGTGAGTTCATGCGAGAGTTAACAACTGCCTGGGACTGCCCATCTCCTTGGAAGAAAATTCCAGAACTAGAAGAGGACAGGGTTAACCCTCCAGCCCCCCGAGAAGGTTCCATTGGAGACACCGCCCCCTGGTGGCTGGAGTCTAAATAGGTATCCAGAGCCAGGCCTTTCTAATAATAAATACGGCCCCAACAATCTGTAACAGAAATCTAAAAACACTGTATAATAGAAAAAAACAAGATAACAATAGTTAGAATTCCAATTGCATGTGTTCCAAGAAAATAAAATTACTAATTTTCAAACAGTATTCCACCTAGATAAATCAATCAATACTGGAAACACCTTGGAAGATTTCCTAGACTAATCCCATTTTTTAAAACTAACTTCCTTAAATGTCTCCCCACCTGCACACACAACTGAAATCCCTAATCTGACCCAACTCGCTAAACCAAGAATCTCTAACTAGAATGTTAAAACCTAAAATCCTCCCGCTAGCAATCATATCACTTTTAACACTCGAAAAATTTTAGTGTGGAAGTTGAACTAGAAAAGTGAGAGAGCCCAAGTGGACCCAATAGAATAATGCTAATTAAAGCGTTACTAACAAGTTAAAAAGGAAGATCAAGAAATAGCTAGCAAGAACCACTTCAAACAAGAAATAGCAAACTTTCCTAATTCTGGAGATCGATCAAAGCAGATTCGAGATTAAACTACTATATGTAAATAAAAAGGATTAAACAAAAAAACTAGAGAAAATAAATTACTAATTAAGGAAATAAACAGAAGCTACCAACCTCAAAACCGCAGACTGAAGAAAGGAAAAAGGAAATACAAAAGCAAAAGGTCTTTTTTTTATTTATTTAATTTTTAAAACTCAAATTGGAAAACTGAAAAAAAGAAATGGTAGCAAGAAAGCTTTCAAGAGGCGCTTTATATACCAAGCGCTAATGACAGAGTGAGAATTACCGGTTGCAACGGTAACTTTTCCTATGTAATCGAAGGTGCCGTTTCGTAATGAAGGACACGTGTCGATATAGTCTAAACGTGTTCAATTGTGGATGACGTGTTTAGATTTCATTCGTTGATCTTGAGGGAGTCTACGATAGGTGGCGGGGATGCAATATTTTGGGTAGATGTCTTACTTCGATGGTTGGGTAAAGATTTTTGTTTAACCCGTCAACCGATTTCGAGAAGAAAAAGAAAGTGGCAAAATTTTGATTGGATGCAGGAAGGAATGCTTTGAGATTTGACACTGCTATATAGGCCATTTTTTATTATAATAATATGTGCGACTATTTTATGATTTGAATATAGTTTTATTTAAGTTAAAATGATACTTACATAAAGTCTTTTAATAATTTCGACTTTAAGAGTCGTAATTGATCTAAATGCTTCAGAAAAAAATTTCACTTCTACTTCTTCTAATTACTTATTGGTTGCTATATAGGTGATTTGTGCATGGGTATTTTCAATTCAATTTAAAAAATATTTAGGGTAAAACTATTGTTAAGTTTTTTTTGGTTGATATGCAGTTTTCCCCTTCAAAGTATTTAGTTGGTATTTAATTTTTTTTTAACTTAGTTTGTAACATCTCTAAAACCCTTTGGTCGTAAGTAGTGTAATTTTTGGAATATACATGCTAGTTTTATGAGAGTAAATAAAATATGATTTATCAATGTTAGTAGAAAAAGTAGTTGGATACGGAAGAAGTTGAAAAGACTGATGTGTTCATAGGAATTAATCTGAGGTATCGACTAAATCGTAAGGTTATAAAAAGTGTTGGGGTCAAGGTGTGAGATTAAAAATATAAAATGATTAAATTGAATTGGAGAGAAAAGTGGAAGGGCTAGAAGTGAATATTACCAAAAGTGTATAGTGACACAAGAGAAATTTTAAAGATTTTAAAGTGGCAAAAAGGTAATTTATTAAATGTATAATTATTATATAATTAAATTAGACAATAGAAAAATTGTTGACATAAATTCTAGCCATTGGATTTAATTGGAAATTGAGATGAAATCTCAACCATTGAATTAACATTATCACATAAAGGTTTTTATGTTAAATTTTAATATTTTATTAATTAATTAAAGAGATATTTTGCTACAAACACCAAGAAAACTCTTCATGTTTTCATGCTTCACACATCATCTTCTTTTCTTGAAAAGAAAACTTTTCTTTTTTACAAATTGGTCCCTTTTTACCATAACCATTCAACCTTACCTTGAAACCATTAATTTTTAATAAAAATTTTCAGTGAAATTAAGAGTACAACAACATAGTAATGTTAGATTCAAGTGGAGAGATAATATGTGTATGTTGGAGTAAAGAGAAAATCAAGATGAGATGAAATAATAATGTGACAAGGTGAGAATTTTATAATCAAGTTAAGTTATTGTAGAGAGTTCTTTGATGGAAAGAGGAAGCATTGCAAACAAGTGGACAAGATGTATCGAAAGAAAGTGGAAGAAAGACTAGAGCAGATCCAGTAACGCTGAGCACAACGACAGGTGGTGGTTACTAAGGTGGAGAAAGAGAATGTGGCTCACGACAAGACTAAGCAAAGAAAACAAGTTGAGAGAAGTTTAGAGTGAGCTTTGAGAGTCAAAATTCCAAAGTGCCAAAAGACCTTTCACCAATTGTGAAAGACTATTATTTATAGTGTTTCAAGAATAGAGTTACAAAGTTGGTAATTAATGAGAGTAATAATAGATATTTTTCAGTTACAATTGCATTAATGATTAAGAATGGATAGTGAAAGGTTTTGCTGGTGATGGTGAATAGTGAAGAATAATTTACTATGTTTTTAAAAAGAGGGAAAAACACTTAATGTTTCAAGAAAAGATTAAGAGGAAAACCTCTTAACTATATCCATATTTGATCCACCAAGACAAGCTCTTTGGAACATCCCAAGAGTGAAGATAACCCAAGAACCTTACCATATTCTGAGATTACTTCCACTTCTTCTATTTTGCTGAAGCGGTACCATGTGAAACATCTTTTGAGGAACATGTTTGAAACATAAGATGGTAGTTGTTCTTGGATGAGTTGTTCTTGAATAATAATTATTTGGACTTGTTCTACACGCGAATTGTTCTCAACAAAGTTTTTTGTAATGTAGAGGTTGTTTCGAATAAGATTTGTTCTATGATGATGCTTTTCTTGATAAACCTCATTCTGAATAATGACTCTTCAAGAAAAATACAATTGCTCTGAATACAAGATATTCCAAACAATGTTGTTTTAAACATAAAAATTCTTAAAACACCATTATTCTAAACAAGAGTTGTTTTCCAATAACAACTACACTAGATGACAGTTGTTCTAACTACAGCTGTGTTCTGGACATAACTATTCTGGACATAGTTATTCTCGAACAACAATTTTTGTGAACAACAACTATTTTAAACAAGAATTGTTACTTCAAAAGAGATATTAAGTGAAACGACAATGCTAATTGTTCCATGCCTGGTAGCACAATTTCCTGAAATATAATATTATTTATCTCAAGGAAAAGATAAAAATATTAGTAGTCAAAACTGAGTATCTACAATTATCATGTTTATTTCAATAAAAAGTGCAAGGAAGTGATGTTAGATATGTGTATTAATATGTATACTTTTTGTTCTTGATATGTTAAAGAAGAGAATGATAAGAAAGTTTATTCACAAGGTGTTGAAAACAAAAGAATAAATAGCTAGATGTGAAGGGAAGCATATTCAAGCAAGGAACAAGTACTCAAAGAATTCATATTGTTATCTAAGGAAATCTAAGTAGGAAAAATGTTAATTATATGAATTAAATGAGTTTATATGTATTCAAGAAAGAATGATAATTTAAAGTTATGTATGTAAAGTAATCAAGAAAATTAATAAAGTGATGAAAGTAATTCAAGTATTTATGATATGTGATTTAGTGTTGTAAACTAAAGACTAAATTTTAAGAAATATAAAGTTTAACACTAGTTTACCATTGAGGTTGAAAAGTGTGGTGAAACAAACTTTTAAAAAGTTCTTTTAGAAAGTTTGATAATGTTTATCATTATTGTAAAAAAGTGCTTTTGAGAAGTAAAATATCAATTTTAAACATGATGTTGTAAAGAAGAAGATATAACGAGGGATAAAAAGATAACTTCATTGAAAAACACTTTTCCAAAAGCTAAAAGCTAAAAATTTTACCTTTTTGGCTTGGATTAAAACCCTAGTTTAAAATCAATGTTTGATTTGAAAAGCAACTTGTTTACCAAATTTTTTTGTTAGAAAATCAAGGTTTGGGTTAAAAAGTGCTTTTCAACCTCAACGATAAACAAAGTCTTAATTATGTTAAGTTCTATGAAATTGTTAGTTATATGATAAGGCAATTAAATAAGTATGAACAAATATAAGCATAAGTGATTATTATGAAAAAAATAAAGAAGGATAAAGTGATGAATTAAAAAAGTGATATAACTGACCTAGTAAGTTATGAGACATGTGTAATTATAAGAATAAAAGGAATTATTTGTAAATGTGGTAAAAAAGAATAGAAAATATAGAAATTATGAAATAGTGATGTCTTAAATATTATTCTTGAAACCTCATGTTAGTGAAATACCCATGTTGACAAACATTGAACTTGTTGGGTATAGCTGGCATGTGATCTGCCATAACATATATTGTTATTTACATATTTTTTCATGTAAATTTAGAATGTTTAACAAGATAAATCATCTTTTCAGTAATAACTATTTTTTTTACAATTATTTACTCATTTTAGTATTTTCTATTACATTTCTGATGCTTGAATAAGGTTACTTGGCTATGTAGATCGAAGCTTCCAGGGCAAAAACAAAGTTGAAGTCGTGGCACTGGGTTGTCAATGTCGCGACACCAAACATCGAAGCTGCCCCAGGCCAAAACAGGGTTGACGTCACGATGAGGAGACCCTAGACGTCATGACGATTTCTTGGACTATAGGCACCACATTTTGACAGCCAATTAGGGCTGCTTTGTCCCATTAAACTCAAATTACTTCTAGGATATTTTAGGCACTTAAGTTCTCAATTGTGGCCTATATAAAGAAGCCATTGTAACCATATAGGGGGATTTCTTTTAGACAGATATTATTGTTTAGATTTCAACTTTTTATTTTAGTTTTTAGTTTTCTTTTCATGTTCGCTTAATCGAAAGGTCCTATTCCGACATTAGACTTTCGTAGGCGGAGAATGTTCCGGATCCACACTTTTATCGCCATATATATGAGTATTCTTTATCTCTTTTTATTCTTTTATTTATATCTTTTTCTTTAAGATTGTTAGTTGATTGTTTGTGTAAATATTAGAATAAACTTGTGTTTTATACAAATCTTGCATGATTCAATTGATTAATCTGATTAATTAACCAAGTAATTAATAACCTGAAATTTAGTATTTATTCAAAATAACTTAATATACTATGATTGAAAACCCAAGTAGAATATCTATACATGCGAGACCGAAAAGGTATCTTAAGTGGTAATCCTTAATGAAGATGAGAGCAAAAGGGTATTCCTACCTAAGGGTGGTAAGTACTTAACTAAGGGTAATTATTGATTTGGTTAATAATTAGGTAACATAATTGGATCTAGGCTAGAGTAGCTCACATAATCAAAACTAGGAGTAGGAGAAACCGATAATTTAACTTAGGTTTAGTTAATTAATTTTATTATTGTTATTTTAGTTTAATTTAATTAGTTGTTACTATTATTTTCGATTCACACTACTAATTCGTGAATCGATTAGATTAGTAATTATTATCTGTAATTAATTTAATAGTAATTATCTCCAATTGCTACCTGGATGAATAGACAAGCTACTACCATGAGTTTCCTGTAAAATCTTCTAGACGAGATCAGAATTTCTCAAAACGCAAATTCTACCTTTAAAATACAAACTATCATCAGAACCAACATGAAAATAAGAATCATGTGTCATCTTAATCTGTTTCCGTTTAGCTATCAACACATTGTCACATTTCTGAGCTTCGCAAATTTGTTGTAAAAACATCGGTTTAGCTTTCAACACAGCTAAAATCAAACCATCATCAATCAACGTCAACTGCGTGTTCAAAGCACGCAAAGCAAACAGAGACTTTCTACTCAAAGCATCAGCAACAACATTAGCCTTTCCTGGATGATAATCAATGATCAAGTCGTAGTATTTCAATAACTCGAGCCATCTACGCTGTCTCAAATTCAAATATTTCTATGACATCAAGTACTTCAGACTTTTATGATCTATGAAGATATGACTTTTTTCTCCGTACAAATGGTGTCACCAAATCTTTAAAGCAAATACAATTGCTACAAGTTCTAAATCATGCGTCGAATAATTCTTTTCGTACGGTTTTAACTGTCTAGAAGCATACGCTATTAGTTTGCCCTATTGCATCACAACATAGCCCAAACCATTCAACGATGCATCACTATAAATCACAAATTCTTTACCCGACTCTGGCTGAACTAACACATGTGCCTCGATTAACAATGCTTTTAACAGATTGAAGCTTTGTTGACATTTCTCAGACCACTCAAACTGAACATTTTTTTGTAACAACCTCGTCAACAATGTAGCAATCATCGAGAATTTCTGACCTCAGATACATTTCTCAGAGGTTTCGAATCTACACCAGCTGAAATTTTGCTTAGATCAACTCTAATGCCATCGGCCAATACAACATGTCCCAAAAATCTGACTTCTCGAAGCCAGAACTCACATTTGCTAAACTTAACAAAAAATTATTTTTCGCGCAAAGTTTGCAAAACAATTCTTAAATGCTCAACATGCTCTATCTCATCTCGTGAATAAATCAGAATATCATCAATGAATACCACAACGAATCTATCTATGTACGGTGTGAAGATTTTGTTCATAAACTCCAAAATACTGTAGGTGCATTAGTCAAACCAAATGACACCACAAGAAATAACCAGAACTGATAATAACCAGAACGAAGATCAATCTTTAACTCACAACTGATAATAACTAGAACGAAGATCGATCTTTGAGAACACTATCGCACCTCTCAATTGATCAAACAGATCGTCAATACGTGGCAAATGATACTTATTCTTGATCGTGACTTTGTTGAGCTGTCGATAGTCAATACATAATTGCATGGACTTGTATTTTTTCTTAACAAATAACACCAGAGCACCCCAAAGAGCAAAACTGGGTCTAGAAAAACCCCTATCTATCAACTCTTGCAATTGTGCTTTCAACTCTGTAGGCGCTATTTTGTAAGGAGTTATCGATATCGGAGATGTTATCGACATTAATTCAATAGCAAACTCAACCTCTCTGATTGGTGGTAACCTGGATAACTCCTTTGGAAACACATCTGAATATTTACATACCATTGGAGCCGATTCTCTCTTCAACTCAGTAACTCTAGAATCAAATATGTAAGCGAGATACGCTTCACAGCCTTTTCTAACATATTTCTGTTCTGACATAGCTGATATAACATTAAATATACTATCCAGTCTATCTGATTCAATTTGAAGCTTTTCACCGTTTTGACATTTCAGCACAATATGCTTTTATCTACAGTTCACAACAGCATCATGTAGAGTTAACCAGTACATACCCAGAATCACGTCAAACTCATCGAATGGTAGTAACATCAAATTAGCCAAAAAGTTGTAACCCCGAATCATCAAAGAACAATTTTTACAGACTTTATCAACTAACACATAATGACCTAGGGGGTTTGTTACTTTAACCACAAATTTAATAGACTCAAAAGACAATTTCTTATTTGACATTAAAGTCGTGCATACATATGATTGTGTTGACATCAGGTTAATCAAAGTAGTAACATCATTATCAAAGATAGAAAATGTACTCGTGATAACATCTGAAGTTAAAGCTTCCTCTCAATCACGAATCGCATAAGCCCTAGCCGGTGCTCGTGGCTCAAATCTCATAGCAGAATCCTTTGTCCCACTATGACTATTTCCCACATTTCCAGTGTTTCGTGGCGGTCTACCTCTCATAGTAGTGTTACTCGGTCGATTTGTTTGAGTCTTTTCTTTTTCGGACCTTTGCGGGTAATCTCTGATAAAATGTTCATATGAACCACATTTAAATCATGTCCTGTCTTCCATCTAGCAATCACCAAAGTGTTGACGTCCATATTTTTGACATTTTGGCTTGTTGCTCTTAACACTTCCTACGCTCGCTACAGACGTAGCCTGAGGTTTTGAAATCACATGCTGTTTTCCTCGATCTCAACCAAAGTAACCCACTAAAGCTGATGAACAACTACAGTATTCTTTTGATTTTTTGACGGTGATTGATTTAATTTTCTTGCTGATCTCTTACCTGAATCACAAGCCTCATAATTAGCTTTTCTTTTAGCTTTACTCAATTCTTCAGCTTTGTGCGCTTTGCCAACTAGAACAATAAATTCTTTCAATTCCAGAATCCCGACTAACAACTTAATATCTTCGTTCAACCCGTCTTCAAGCCGTTTACACATTGCAACATCTGTTGGTATACATTCTTGGGCATACTTGCTCAATCAAACGAATTCTCTCTCGTACTCAGATACTATCATCTGGCCCTATTTCAACTAGAGAAACTCTTTACGTTTCTTGTCAAGAAACCTCTGACTTACACATTTCTTTCGAAATTCTATCTGGAAAAACTCCCAATCAATCTGATCTCTCAACACAACCAAAACTAGAGTATTCCACCACTGATAGGCTGAGTCTTTTAATAAGGAAACCACGCATTTTACACATTCTGCCGATGTACAAGATAATTCATCAAAAACTCTGATTGTATTTTCCAACCAGAACTCGGCTCTCTTCGGATCATCTTCAGACGTAGCTCTAAACTCTTCATCTCTATATTTACGAATTTTAACAACTAGAGGCTTGCTAACTTGTACTGGTTCCAGACCCTGAGGAACTACAGGGGCTGGTTGGGGAATAGGTGGGGGTGGAGGTTGTTGAGCCATCGGGTTAGTTCGTATGAACTTGGTAAACCATTCATTCATCATCTAAAAGAAAGCTCCTTAGCCTCTCCTTTCTCGCCTTCAGATATGGCCCTACTACCACTCGACGCTGCTCCATGAACGGAGGCTTGCACGTTACTTTCAGCCTTATCAGAATCGGCTCGGTTGGATAACATTATCTATATGGAAGCATAATTCAAATCGAGTCAGGAGTTATCACACTATCACAGGTTATATAATGGAATGTCTTTTCAGACTCGTACATGTTACGTTCAGTCTGAGAATCAACTAAATTGTAGCTCTGATACCACTAAATGTAACACCCTAACCTGTATCTATTGCCGAAATAAGGTTACAAAGCATTACCATAAAACGTAACCTTAAAACATACATTTGCAAACTTTAATATAAACATATCATAATCCATACATAAACATGCATATTGTCCCTTAATCGAGCCCTCGAGGCCTTAGAAATGATTTAGAAATGATTCGAGACTAAATCAGAAACATTTGGAACATTTAAGAAAAAGTTGGAAAAATTGAACTGCAAGGGTCACACAGTCGTGTGGCCAGGTTGTGTTACTCACACGATCGTGTTGTCAGGCCATGTGACTCATAAGCTAAGACACACACTCGTGTCTCAGGCCATGTAATAATCGAATTAGGGACACATGGCCATGTCCCAGCCCGTGTCTGTACCCATGTAACTCTCTGAGTTGGGTCACACGACCAAGCCACACGCCTGTGTGCCAGGCTGTGTAACACTCGAAATAGCCTCACACGCCCATGTCCCAAGCCGTGTGCTAGGCCGTGTAACTGTCTGACTTGTAAACTTTAAAAACTACAAGGGACACGCGGATGAGTGTCACACACGGTTGTGACACACGCTTGTGTCTTAGGCCATGTGGGCATGAAATTGGCCAAAATCAAGCCATTCCTATCACCCATTTCAAGCATGTACCTACAAGCCATTTGCACCCTTGACTAAGGCATCAAAACATACCAAAACATGCACAAAATGGCCAATTCGTTAAACCAAATTCCATTCAACCAATATGCTATATAGACACTTCAATCTCAATCGATATAATATACCTAAACATAAGCATATTTGATCACATCGCTACCATTTCAAAATATACCATACTTGAACTATACCTTGTCAATATAAACTTACCATTTGGACCATTACCCACATGCATCAAAATCACATAAGTGACACAAACCAACTATTTCCAAATGGTACCAAACAACCAATATATATATACATACCAAAATCAACACTCAGTGTAACAGCACATTTTCAATGAAATCGGAATAGTGGTTTTGAGACTACAAATTTGATGTGAAAATATTTATTTTATTATTATTTTAATGTCTACATCATGTTAGTATCACCGTATAAAAATTTAGTTAAGAAATTTTATCATTTGCATGCTTAATTCTATAAAAAGGACTAAATTAAAAAAGGTGCAAAGTTAGATTTCTATAGGTTAAAAGCACTAAATAGACACGAAACTTAAATGTTTGAGCACTTGGATAGCAAATAGACCATTTTCAGTCTGGGTGGACAATTATGGACATTATACTTGTGTTTTCAAAAGTTAATTAAAAGGTAAAATAAGTAAATAAATAAATAAACTAAGTAAAAATAAAGTAAAACAAATTTTCATCTTCTAAACTGGTTAGTCCACCGAAATTTAAACTTAGAAACTCCATAGGAGGAGCTTAAAGGTTCAGCCAACACTTATTTGCTTGCATGTGAGTATTTTTCATCCAATTCTTAATGATTTCTATGTTTTTGAAGTTGTTGCAGCTTAATCTAGCTAGCCCAGGGATTAATTTGCAAAATTGTTAAAAGTCTAGGGATTTACCATGAATGTGTATGTATTTCTTTTGATGTTTGATAAAATAAAATGTTTAGTTGTTGTTAGATAAACAAATTTTATTAAGTGATTTTTGATGAAATCATCATTTTGGAATTAAATTGAAAAATGTGAAATATTCATTGTGTAATTTGTGAAATAATGAAATGTGTGGGATGTTATGAGTTTGTATGAAATTCGGTTAGGCTTGGGAAAGGGTTAAATTGCATGAATTTCATTTTATGAGCTTAAGGACTAAATTGTAAAGAAATCAAAACAGTAAGGGTAAAAGGGTAATTTTGTAAAAGTGTGAAGTTGGATTGAATAGAATAGAATGGTTATTAAATTTATTAAATTTATTGATTTAGATCAAGATAAATCTTGTACGGCTTTAGATCGAGGCAAAGAGAAAGCTTCGGATTAATTGACTCTATTTCCACGTTTTATCATCGAGGTAAGTTTGTATGTTTAAATATCATTTTAAATTATGTTATAAATGCTATTATTTTATAATATCAATTTGTATCTTGATGGAAAAATACAACAACGTATCGACGGTCATCGACCAATGAAAAGGGATGACTTCAGTTATCAAAATATAGAAAGGGATAACTTCGACTATCAAATTATGAAAAAGGATGGTGATGACCATCAACCATGAAAAGGAATGGTGACGGCCATCGAATTTTGAAAAGGGATGGCTTTGGCTATCAAATTATGAAAAGGGATGGGTTTGGCTATCAAATTATGAAAAGGGATGGCTTCGGCTATCCAATTATGAAAAGGGATAGCTTCGGCTATCAAATTATGAAAAGGGATGGTGACGACCATTAACAATGAAAAGGGATGGTGACGACCATCGAATTATGAAAAGGGATGGCTTTGGCTCTCAAAATATGGAAAGGGATAGCTTTGACTATCGAACTATGAAAAGTGGTGGTAACAACCATCGTGATTTTACTTCGTGTGTGCTTCAGTAAGAGTTTTCGATGCAATTTACCTTATTAATATGGAAGGTAGGAAATATTTGTTTTCATGAGAATGAAAAGTATGAATTCAATGATTTAAGCTTATGAATCATTTATTTCTCATGTTGGATTAGTACATATGTATTTTAAGATTGTGTATGTTAGAGTATGCCCAAAGATCAATCATGAGATGGTTGTAAAAACATACTTGATTTATCATGTTTATTAATATAAGGCGTTACCATTATTATTTCAGTTTCTTTTCTGTGTGTATAAATAAACTGTTTTATAATAATGTCCTCAGAATAATGTGATTATTCTTAAAAGATCCTTAGTAAAGTATTATTATTGGATAGGACAACGATAATGCATTAAGACTAACATGTAGTTGATTGATGATAAAGAGTTGTCATTGATATGGAATGTCAGAATCGATGGATGAATATGTGTGTTAGAGAACAACATATTGGACTGACCCATTATGAGTATGTTTCTTGGATTATTATGTAACTGTGACGACATTACTCATAGTGATTAATATGTATATGATTCTCAGACTTGAGATCATCATAATCCCAACATTGTGAGTAGTGTATTTTGATACAGTCAAACGGACACCGTAACTGGTTGTTCTATAAAGGCTGATGTTGGATATACCACAATCGATGTAGAGGGATATGGTTGGTCGATATAGAATAAGTTCCTCCTACATAATGGGAGTAATATCTTAGGCCACTTGATTAAGTGAGACTAGAAATGTATGGCCATGCTCAAATAAGTTGATATGAGATGTCATACTTATTTGTATATCATAGTCTGCTTAAGATATCAAGGAACATGGAATGGACTATACAAGTGTGACTATTCCATGACTTGTGTCCAATCCAGAGATAAAGGACTTAAGGATTATTGCATAAAAGGTTAATCATTAAAAGGGTATGTCGAATCATGATCTTTTGTGACTTAGGTAGCAATGATGCATTGCTAGATGCCTCTCATTGTTTGTAACATTGGAATTGTTCTAGTATTACTGCTAACGTTACAGGAACCTACAGGATCACACCCTATAGTTGAAATGAACGGAATAAACCATAGTTGATATTGTTTTTGGGTGTCGCTTGAATTAAATTAATTATAGAATTAATTTAATTCGGTAATCAAATTTCCAACACATTATGTACAAGGTTGTTGTACGCATAATGAGGACATGAATTTTGTTAGCATATGAATTCAAATAAATATATGGTTTATCGAAATTACATTATAATTAATGTAATTATAATTTTCGGTTTAAAATATTATTATATTTATTTAATTCCTAAAAACCTTAAAAATAAAAGGATATATAAGAATCTCGTTTTTCTTTGTTTGAGGGTCTAATAGCCGTCAAAGAAAAATTACTTTCAAAACTGTTTTGGGGATTTCTTCCCTTCGTAGTCAACTGGGTGGATTATGTGGAGGTCAAAGTCTCGATAGATTGCGGCTTGGTTCGACTGTAGATCAGACTACACGTTGTTAAGAAGTTGTTATCTACTCAGAAAAACATTAGGTAATTTCATAACCTTTTTCACCCCGATTCGTTCCTCACACATGGATCCGTTGTTAGGGTTGCCGATTTTTAAATTTTTCACTGCACTGTAGGGGTGCCGGCGATCCAACAGTGTATTGTGTTAAAAAGTATAGATTATATGTTACGAACTTACTAAGCATAACATGCTTACTTTGAGTTCATTTTCTATGCTTTGTAGTTAATCGGAAGCTCATTTAGGTTGAAAAGTTGTCAGAGATCTATCACACTATCCATTGACATTATCGGTAGATTTTGATAATTCTGAGTCACGGTTATAATGGCATGTATAGGTGTCTATGCTTGATGAAATAACCATTATGTTTGGCTTGTAAATGTGGTATTTTGGATAATGAATTTTGTTTTCATGTTGGCTTGTTAATATATAGTCTTATGATGGTTGATAATTTGGCATTTCGGTACTTGAGTGGTATGTGTTGGAATGATCAATTGAATACATGTTATGAATGGCCATTTTGGTATGTTTGAATGTGGTAAACGTAGTATAAGATGATAAGGAATTTAGGTTGCAAATATTAAATTGATATTGACTATATTATACTTGTGTTTGGATATGCTTAATGACATATAAATTGAGGTGCCTTAGGGCATATTGGTTGTATGAATTTGTATCATGTGGGTTTATCTTGATTATGCACATTTTAGGTACACTATTGAAGTGTGAATTGGGTGTATTTGAGTTGCACAAGTGTGCACATTTTGGGTGAAATAATTGGCTTAAAAATAGCCTAATTCTTGTCCACACGGCAGGAGACACAGGCATGTGTCTCAGCTGTGTGTGGAGACACGACCGTGTGTCTTTTGTAGCTTACAAAGGATTCAAGTTAGGCTGTTACATGGCTTGGCACATAGGTGTGTGAGGCCATTTCGAAGGGTACACGGCCTGGCACATAGGCTTATGGCTTGGCCGTGTGACCCAAGTCAGAGAGTTACATGGGCACATACACGGGCTGGGACACGACCGTGTGTCCCTACTTTGAATGTCCACATGACCTAAGACACGGGTGTGTCTCTCAGTCGTGTGACCCTTGTAGTTTGAAAATTTTCAATGTTTTTCAAAAAATTCCATAAGTTTCTGATTTAATCTCGATTTGTTTCTAACTTGTTTTTAGGGCCTTCAGGGCACGAATAGGGGACAATATGTATGTCTTTGTTTGGTTTTGCTATGACTGATGATATGATTTTAAACGTTTAAAATATTTTATTATTTGAAATCATAAAATCCGGTAATGCTCCGTACCTTACTTAGGCGATGAATACGAGTTAGGGGTGTTTCATTTATTAGTATCAGAGCTATGATTTAGTCGATTCTCTGACTGAACATAGTGTGTGTGAGTCTAGAAATGCATGCCATTATATAACCTATGATAGTGTGATAACTCCTGACCATTTTGAAACGTGTTTTCTTATAGGAATAACATCTGACCGAGTCAACTCTTATGAAGTTGAGAGTAACACTTAAGCCTGCATTCATGGAGAAGCGTCGAGTGGTACATGGCCGTATCTGAGGGCCAAGAAGGAAAGGCTAAGGAAACCTTCTTTTAGATGATGAGTGAATGGTTTACCGAGTTTGTATGTACAAACCCGGCTACTAAACAACCTCCACTCCCTCTTGTTCCCCAACTGGTCCCTGTTATTCCTTAAGGTTTGGAACCTTTACGAGTTAATAAGTCGCCTCTTGATAAGATTCGTAAGTACGGGGCTGAAGAATTCAAAGCTGCTACTGAGGATGATCCTGAGAGAGTAGAATTCTGGTTAGAAAATATGATTAGGGTTTTTGACGAACTATGTTGTTCACCGGCAGAATGTGTTAAGTGTGTAGGATCTTTGTTGAAAGACTTAGCCTACCAGTGGTGGAACACGTTGATTTCAGTGGTGCCGAGAGAATGTATAAGTTGGGAATTCTTCCAAACTGAGTTTCGAAAGAAATACATAAGTTAGAGATTCCTTAATGAAAATCGTAAAGAATTTCTCAAACTTAAATAGTGCCGAATGTCAGTGTCTGAGTACGAAAGAGAATTTGTCAGATTGAGCAAATATGCCCGAAAATGTATTCCAAACAAGGTTGCCATGAGTAAACGATTCGAGGAAGGGTTAAATGAAGATATAAAGCTTCTTGTAACACCCCAAACCCGACCTAAACATTAGGGCCGAATCTGATGATGTCACATTGTAACACCCCTTGTATTCTACGCTGGAATAGGGTACGAGGCATTACCAGAATAAATAAACTTATAAACATATTAAACCGAGTTATAAAATTTCATCCAAATTAAAAACTTTCAAATTATTATCTTCGTGTCACTAATTAGGGTTGCCCAATACATACCTATTCATATGCTCAATATATCCGTTAAATCAATCCAATAATGAAGAATCCACTTTAAGTCAGAATCAATATTAATCACAATCATAAATCTTTTCATGTAATTTTCATATATCACTAATTGAACTTTGAATGTCAATTTACGAATATGTAATTCACTAACACATTCTGGCATACACAATGTTTAATTGATGAAATCATTTAATTGAGCTAAATTTCATATTTACTCCGAATTTTCTTCTATATCCATAAATGCTTTCACTTACCATTTACCTAACCAATTTCTCGAACCAAGCTATCACAAAACAATAATACATCACCTGTGCTTCATGAATTCAATGTTCAAATCTTATCGCCATCAAATCCATGTCATTTGAATACTTAAAGTTTATTCAAGAATATATTATTACGTTTCATATACTAAGCATATATCAAAATTACGAATACGCAATCAATTCATTTGTCATTTATTTGACTAGAAAATTAATCTCAAAATTCATAACATTCCATTACTTAAGATATGCCATAAAACACTCCTTTAACATAAACTAGCACCATGGCCGAATTTTCAGTATGCTATTTATTCCCCTTTTTTCCGAATCACATAGCAAAATATTACAAATATGTATATATTTGAATACTATAATTATGCATCAACTTCAAAACATGAGTTAATTCATAAGCCACTCATGACATCATTTGATGCCAAATATACCACACGCATATGCTATGAAACTTTATTTTCTCTCATGAGCTTACCGTGACAAGTAATACACCAATTTAAGCATCACTCCTATTTCAACATTTATCGATTATAATCAGACATTTAACCAATTACACACAATTCATTCATATACTTTATTGTCCTCCTCCTCTTCTCCATCCCACATCCTTTATGTATATAACATGCTTAAATAGCATTATACATAATTTCACTATTCACTTATATTTAAATTCAAAGCTGTCTAGTCGAATTACAGTCACTAAATTATTTTTATCTGGAGAAAAAGAGCTCCAAATTAAGTTCCATTAATTTTCCCCAAAACTAGACTCACATATATTTTTACCATAGAATTTTCAGAATTTTTGGCTTAGCCAATTAGTACAGTTTATTCTTTAAAGTCACTCCTATTTCATTGCTAAACATCTCTGACCTCTCTTCACTAAAAATGAATTATCTCATTGTACAGAATTCAGATGATATTTCCATTTATTTCCTTTGAAAATAGACTCATTAAGGATTCTAAGCATATAAAATATAACTCATAATTATTTTTGTAAAATTTTTTAATTATTTTCCAAAGTCAGAACAGGGGATTCCGAAATCAATCCGAACCTGCCTCACTAAAATTCAAATATCTCAAAATATATAACCTTTTGCTTTCTCTGTTTCTTTTATGTAAAAATAGACTCATTAAGATTTCATTTCATATCTTATTCACTCTATAATTCAATTTCCACCCAATAGTTTAGCATGAAGAACTTGAGAGAAGCTAAGTTTTTTCTAGGCATTTGAATCCTAAGGGATCAAAATAATAAAGTGATACCACTATATCAAGCTTCATATATAGACAAGATATTGGAGCGTTATGTAATGAAAAATTCAAAGAATGGAAATCAACCCTCCGTATCGGGATTTTATCTCTCATTAAAGGACTATCCTAAGATAGCAAAAGAAAGAGAAAACATGAGAGAGGTTACTTATGCTTTGACAATTGGAATTCTCATGTATGCTATGTTGTGCACATTCCCAGATATATGTTTTACAGTGGGGTTGGTAAGATAATATCAGGTGAATCTAGGACCAAGACATTGACAAGTAGTTATGCATAGACTTAAATATTTACGGAGAACGAGGGATTATATGCTTGTGTATTTCGGAGGAGATCGTAATCCTATTAGATATATCGACTTTGACTTCCAAACGTGTTAAGATTTGAGGAAATCGACATCAAACTATGTTTTTTGTCCTAGGTGATGGGTCCATTGTGTGAAGAAGTGTAAAACATAGCTGTATTCTTAACTCCACTATGGAGGCCGAACATGTGGCTACTTCTGAGGCTACAAAAAAATATGGCTACAAAAGTTCCTTACAAATCTTGAAGTCATTCCTGGTATGGGAAAAGTTATCACACTGTATTGTGACAACATTGCGACAATAGCTAATACAAAGGAGAAGAGAAACAACAAGAGGAAAAAAAGTTATCACACTGTACGGTAAAAATCGCATCCGAGGACAGTCTTGCTAACCAGTTTACCAAGGCTCAACTAGCTAGGAGTTTCAAGAAACACGTAGAGAGCATAGGTGTGACAGCCCAAAATTTGACCCTAGTCGGGGAGTGGTTTCGGGACCACAAAACCGAGTCATACTAATAATTAGCCATCATATTTGATGTTTATTATATGTATATATGCATGTGTGAAAATTTCATGTTTGAATTTTGTTAATTGTAAGTGAATTTTATTAAATAGGACTTATGTGAGAAAATTTAGAAATGTGCTAGGCAAATGTGAAGTGGCCTATTAATGCATGTTATGAAAATGATGGGTTTGCATGTCAAATTACCCAAAATTTGAGCTAGTGGCCGGCCATGCTATGAGTGGAAACATGTTGGGAACATGTTGGCTTAGTGAGGTATGTTAGAAAAAAATAAAATAGGGAGTATGGGTAATAAAGAAATAAAAACAAAAAAATGTGTGGTTGTTTCCCCCCATGGCCGTGAGCTAAAGAAAAGAAAAAGAAAGGATAATAGAAAAACAAAAGAAAGACAAAATGTTGGTTTCATCTTCTCCCTTAGTAGCCGAACTTTAAAGAAGAAAAGGGATATAGCATTCGGCCATCTTAAGCTTAAAACAAGGTTAGTAATTCATGTTAGATTTTGAAATTTTAGCTTATTTTAAGTTAGTTACTAAGTTCCTTACTTTGCCCATGTTAAAAATTTGGATTTGGGTGGTGAATGGAGCATTCGGCCATGGTGGTTAATGAAGAGATTTGATTATTTTCTTTATGTTTTAATGAATAAATGTTGATGAGAGATGCTTGATCTAGTTAAAAATTTAATTTGATAGTATTTATATGTGTAATAGCCGAACTTGGACTTGCTTAGTTACTTGAATAAATGTTTTGTATTTAAATGCTAGAATGTGAGTGTTGCCGTTTAGATGATTTGAAAAGAATAGGGTAGATGTTTGAATGTCTAAAGGTTCGGTATTGTACATGAATTCTAATGGTATGATTTTGTGAATGCCGAATGAGCTATAGGAGGTGTGGATGACTTTTATGCATGTGAGTGTGTGTATACCATTTAGTTGGTGACATTCGGCATTTCTTAATTAACATTAGAGATGAGTGAATGAAATCGGCATGTGTATTTGTGAAAATGCCGAATGTGAACTTGGATAATATTGAGTAATGTATGTGCTTTAAAATGATGGAATGGAGTGGATGCTTTAAATGTGTTATGAACAATTATAAGTTAAATTAAGGTTTGCTAAATTACCATTGTCATTGCCGAATATACAAACATACATATGCATGTGTAATTGAAGTATGAATGTTTAGCAAGATGGTTAAACTAGTTAATTTATCGATTTAGCTCAAGAAGCTAAAGGTGGAGAGGCAAGCAAGGGCAAAGAAAAGATCATCGAGTAACCGAGTTGGAACCGTCTTACCCAACACAAGGTAAGTCATTAAGCATATAGTTTGTATTAATTTAAATGGTCATAACGTCTATGTAATGATGCTGAATGGAATGATAAATATATATATATACATGTATGTATGTGGTGATGAAAGTGTTGAATGAGAAGAAAAGAGGTGAGATGTATTGAGTTGTTGATCTCGGCACTAAGTGTGCGGGTATAAACTTTTATGATCATGAGATTGGCGCTAAGTGTGCGGGTTTAAATTGTACAGCACTAAGTGTGCGAGTTTGATTATATAGCACTAAGTGTGCGAGTTGATTATATAGCACTGAGTGTGCGGACTTAATATATATTTTTGAATCACTATGGACACTAAGTGTGCGACATTATTGAGTTGATCACGGACAGCGGATCGGGTAAGTACCTTGAGTTCATGGCTAATAGGCGCTATGTTTATATTTGGAGTTGAGCTTGGTAAGTTTGAACCTATGTGACAAATATACTTGAAGTCACGTACATAAGATTTATCGTGGAATAGGTGAAAGGCCGTTTAGTTGTATGATTGTAACGAAAATAAAATGATGTATGAAAATGCCTCAAATATCCTATTGATTAGTATATGGAATGTGAATGCATGATTTGGTATGAGATTGAACCGATAGGTCTGAGGAACTATGGCATGGTTCGGTATGGATGGAGTAACTAGCCTCGTTCCATTTTGTTTCCTCTTGTGATAATGTTATTAATGGATGGTAGTGCATTGCTTATGACTTACTGAGTTATATACTCACTCGGTGTTTCCTTGTCACCTATTCTAGGTTTCTTGGACTCGTCTCTTTTTGCGTGGTCGGGCCGTCATCGAAGTCATCACACCGGCTAGCAAGTTTTGGTACTTTCTTCTTAGTCGGCTTAGGAGAACATTTCGGCATGTATAGGCTATTATGTTGTGTTTGAACTTTGGTATGTAAACTTTTAGCCATGCGAAAATGGCATAAATGTCGGTTGGGTTTGGTTTTATAACGCTAGGTCGTAAGCCTTGGTAATTCGACTTTTCTTTTTATGCCATATGTCATGGTTGATTATTTTGGTGTTAAAATTCATGATATGGCAATAGTGTAGTAGGGGGATGTTTGACAATGATTAGCCTTTGGCATGGCTAGTAATGATCATAATTTGTGATATGTATGATGAATTACTAGTTAGATCAAGGAGAAATCACGAAATGGGCATAGTTGCTTTCGTAACAGATGCTGGCAGCAGCAGTGACGTGAGATTGAAAAATCACTAAAAATAGTAGGAGTGGAATTAATTGATGAATAAATTATGTAATCGAAGCTAGATGAGTCTATTTTCATATAGAAGTAACTAAACGATCATATGGACAGTATGTTAAGAGATATTCAGGTTCTCGTGAGGCAGGGCCAGAACGGTTTCTGGATTCCCTGTTCCGACTTTGGAAATTCATTATAAATTAACCAGAGATAATTAGGAGTCATGCCATATATGTACAGATTCCTCTCTGAGTCTAGTTTCTATAGAAACAAACGACATCAGTATTGAAGCTCTGTGCAGGGAGATATCCAATTCGTAATGCGCAAGGGTCAGTGTAGTCGATCCCTGTAACATGGGAGACTTTGACTAATAAACTGTACTAATTGGCCCGACAAAAATTCTACAAAAATTCTACCATATAGGTATATGAGTCTAGTTCCAGGGAAAATTTACGGAACTGGATTTCGAGTTTCAGAACTCAAGATATGATTTTTAAAGCGACTAGTACGCAGATTGACAGCTTGTCTGGGAAATGTCAATAAGTGGTTTGAAGTCTGTTAACACCTCGTGTTCGACTCCGGCGACGGTCTCGGGTTCGGGGTGTTACAATAGGAATGTGGAATATGACTCATCTACTTCACTAGGGCAGGTGGGAGACTATTGGAACTGGTGCCCTGAGTGTAGTATATTCGTTTGTAAACTTGTAATTTTTTTTGAACAGATTGGTCACCAAAATAGATTCATTACATTAAAATACTTTGTATAATTATCATCACATGGTTTTTGCATGCAAAGCAAAATGGAAGCAAATGTTGCTCATTGGTTGTCTAATGTTTAAACTGATACTAAGCGGTATTACGTGGTCAGATCATAATACAAAACGATAGCTTAAATTAGTATACGAATCTAAACATGTCTTTAATCTAATAAAAAATGAGCAAATTGATTGAAAGACTAATATGTCATTTATCAAGTCCAATTGGGGAGATGCTTTGTCATGGGCATCGGAGTGGATGACTCCTAAAAAATTGTCCGCCTCTAAATGTGCGAACGTTTAGAGTAAAAATTGTGCAAATAAAATATATAGAATGAAATGCAATATCTACAAGCGAATATGTCAAATTGTAATATAGTTTTATGTTACAACGAAACATCAGTAAGTATTCCGAGGATCGTACCCAAGGGATTGTAGATTGGTGAAATTTATTATTAAATTAATCAAAAAATAATTACTTATCTAATCGATTTACAAGTTAGTAGTGTGAATCCAAATTAAAATATTAATTAAACTAATTAAATTAATTAAGCCTATTTTACCCTAATGGAATTTCCTATTCCTAGTGTCAATGATGTGAGCTTTAGCCTAAATTCGATTAACTAATAGAAGATTAAATTGCTTCAATGGTTGTAATTAATAGAAGAAATCAAGTTTTAACGATGAATTAATTATTAACTAGACAGTATTACCTTTCGGCCTCTACTGCCTAACTAATCGACCAGTACACGCTTACCTTTCGGCCTCACTTTTGTAACCTGGTTAAATTCACGATGTACTCAGTAACCTGGTCTCTCGATCCGTTTACCTATATTACTTCCTAGGGTCGTCAATCCTAGGGTTTAGAAACACATGAATTTATACAAATTAATTTGTAAGAGAAATCCTCGTTAATTTGCTAACTACTCGCACATCCACTCGTTAAACTACTTATCAATTAAATAGTTTCATAATAAAGACATGCCAGATATAAATAAAGCACAATTTATTCTAATATTGATACGAACATTAGTTGATTAGGTTAACGAAAATATAAATAAAAGAATAAGAGATAAGAAAAATTGCTCATTCATAAATCATTAAAGTGCGATTTTTGGAGCAAACTTCTCTCGCAATCGTCTTCATGTCAGAATAGGAAAAATCCCAACTACACGAACATAAAACTACAAAGAAGACTAAATAAACTGTTTAGGTCTAAATCATCTAACCTCCCGTCTCAAGAGACTATAAAGTGACTTATATAAGTTAAATGTTACTTGATGTCTACACAACTCTAGATACATTTTGATTCTAATTAATACAATATACTATTAAATGCTTAGGGTCTAATTAAGGAAATAAAATGAAATTTCCGTCCAAGGGAAATAGCCGCATATTTCCATGAACTCGTCGCTGTGTCACGACATCAAGGTCCCACGTCGCGACATCGACCCTTTTTCACCCCTAGATGCTTTGATGTTTGATGTTGTGACGCTACATGCTAGTGTCACCACACTGGCGTTGTCCTTTATATTCTTTGGCCTGAATTAACACCTTACACACTCAAATAGCCTATTAGTCATTCCCGAGGCTCGAGTTTGCCTCATGGGTTATTAAAACACCAGAAAATGTGTAAAAAAACACTTATTTTGCAATAAAATTGAAAATGCTATAAATAAATATAAAATGGCTAGAAAGTAATCTCGTAAGTACCGAAAAGACTCTAATTTGCCACAAAAAATTGTGGCAAATCAAATTGCCCCGCACTCAAGTCATTGCTTGCCCTCAAGCAACAAAACAAAGACACACAAAAATAAGAAAATAAAATGACTAAACAGTGCTTGAGAATGCTTCATACAGGAGATTGGTTTGAAACATTATAAACAAGAGAATGTGACAGAACATGCAACTTTAGCATGATATATATTTGACTCTCGATTTTTAATATCAAACACGTTACTTCACAAAGTTACAAAGTAAAAAAATCAATAATGTTAAGCATATTATCCGATCTAAACAAGTACACAACTATACATTTATGTTCGATGAATGCTAGTGGTCAGAAATGTCAATATTCAAGTTAATTTTCATCCATGAGTCGTATCACTTAGGTTACGTAGGAATTTTTAGCTTGTAACATTTTGTGGCTAATGTTGGTTTGGAATTGAAGAACTGAATCTAAAAAATAGTTTAAGCGCGAAAATAATTTGACACATTATGTTGACCCTGATGCTACCAACATTATATCATTTAGTTCAGCACCTTATATCCACTTCTCTCGCCTTCATTTTCTCTCCATTTCCTAAGGTATAGTATAGTATTCATGAGTACACTCATCTTAGTGAGTCTTTTGTGCAAAAAAATGAGTATTTTTCTTTCTTTTCTTTTTCACTCACTTTGCTTTTTCTACATTTGAGGTTTTCTCACTCACTTTTTTAGTCTTCACAAACTTTTCTTTGATTTGTTTTCCAACTTTTCAAGACACGCATAAGTTTGCAAGAATCTTATACTCACTATACCATACAATCCATTAGGTTTCACTCTCAATTATTTTGAAACCTCCGTGATGTATTTACCTAACCCTCGATATTAATGGCCTGACGTCTAAGTTTGTGCTGGGATCAAAAAGAAAAAGGATCAAGAATTTATGCATTAGGCTCGTGTTTTCAATCAAGGTTCATTAAGAAAATGGAACTAGACTAAAATTAGGTATTAGGAAATTTACATATAGAGTCAGCTTTTTGGCTCTAGTGGTGACCAAACAATGCCTTAGGTCATCCCTAAGTGTCTCAATTCATGGAATCAATTCACTAAATTTTAACAATCTAACAACTTGTGATTCAAACAAACATATATTTTTTTTCATATACTTATTTTTCATTTGGTATACTTAACACAATTTTACCTATTTACATTGTAACAAAGTGAACTAATTAGTTTAACATTAAACAACCTAAAATCAATTACTATCGAGATAAAATTATAGTTTATTCAAAAAATCCTATTTACATGCTCCTAACCAATCACTTTATTTCTACAAGCTTAAGCACAAACAAGCACACACAATTTAAAATTAAACTACTAAAGAAATTAAAAACAAGTAACAAAAATTTTAAAATTTTGAAACCAATATGAAAAATTCTATGTTACCCTCACACTTTATTTGACACATTGTCCCCAATGTGCACCAAAAAATAAATAAAGAATGAAATTATCCATTTTGGCATGATAGTTCTGCAAATGATGCTGGGTAGTCTTGTCCTCCTCGGTTTAGATCAAAAAAATGTTGTCATCCAAAATATGGGGTTGCTACACAATGTTTTTTTTATTTGATTTGTTGTACAATACCAACACCTATTTTTGTAAAGAAAACACAAACAATCAAAACTAAAAACAAATAAACAAAAACACAGATTAAATAAATAAAAATAAAAGGAAAGGAAAAAAAACTAGAGAAAAATAGAAATCCTTTTAGAAATTGGGACAATCCGTATTGCCACCATAGAAGAACTTCCAGTTGGTCTGCGATGCTTTGATCCTTCGTTTGTTCCGCCATCGAGATATATAAACCAAAACCCTTGGTCGATTCCATTAATGTTGCCTTATGTTTGACCAGCGTGACATCCACATTACGAGCCACTTTATACTGAATCTATACAAACCCTAAATGGTTTTTTAGGGTATTATTTTCTCGAGTTTTCTCCCCTCCATGTTGCGAGAAGCTTTGGTTGCCTAAGATTTCCTTTCATCGAATGAGAATGAGACAAACTCATTGATTTCTTTGACTGGCACTTCCTCGATTTTGGCGAGAAAGTGTATTGGCTTGTATACACTTTCATTCAAAATCTTATTAAGCTCCATGTTAGTGGTTAGGTTTACTTCTACATCTACATCTATGTCTACAACTACCTCTACATCTACTGCTACATAACTTGGATAGACAACGCCTTGGGTTATGTTTAATCTCTTCTCACGGTCTCTGATTCTAAATTTTTGCTAACTATTATCATTTAATTCAGAGTGGTTGACGACGATACAATGGTTCTTATGATCCGAGTTGGGAACATAGTGCCTGACCTCTTCTAATGGATTCTTTAACGCTACTTGCTTTCGGAGTAATTCCTCTAACTGGTCTACCTATTTTTGAATTATTTATTGGTGAGTTTGGAATTCATCCGATTCAGGAAGAAATGTGGATGAATATTTGTATTCTCTACACCTTCAATCATAACTCCGCTGGTTCTTTGAGACTCTATTTGTCTAACTTGATCTTTAATTGCTCTTATTTTGCTCGTAAAAATATTGGTATACCTTATCATTCATTGTTAACTCCAATTCTTGCTGGGCTAATTGCCTGGGCATATCATATTCTCTATCATAACTCCATGGGTTTGTCAAGGCTCTATTCATCCAACTTGATGTTTTGTTAAGGTACCAATTGTATTGCAAATACATCTCAAACTCTTGCTAACTTGTACAATCTATTTCAGGATGGTCGACAGTAATACAATGGTCTTTCTGATCAGAGTTGGGAACATCATGCACGATCTCGTCCACTAGAGTCATTGCTTTATCTTTTTATTGGAGCATCTGTATCATGAACAATCTTTGGTTCTCCATAATTTCTTCTTGATTGTATAATCCTTCGTATACTTCATCATTGTACCAAGCAGACATCTCACATTCCTCATCCCAACTTCTATCATCATCAATTGCATCCATGATTAAATTAATTATTTGAGAATGTATCTAAAAATAAAAAAAATAAAAAAACAAAAAATAATGAAAATAAAAATAATTAAAAATTAATACACTATTTGTAACATCCCGGAATAGGGCTTAGGAGTTTAAGGCCTAGCGAGTTGGGGTACACCAGTAGGCTTGGAGAGCTGGGGTTCGCCAACATGCCTAGTGAGCTGAGATTGATGGTTTGGGTTGAGTGTTAAAAATAGAAGTAGCCAAAAGGCAGTTATACCAAAGTTAGGAAGTCAACTTACTTTCCTTTTCACAACACCACTCATGCACGTAACTCTTTTTTTCTTCTACTATGACTAGGGCATCTTAAGAAATCAAAACACTTAGTACTTATAAATTAGTCCCTTTTCTTTAAAAATTCCATATTCTTTTAAACAACAAAACTCTCTCAAATTTCTTCATCAATTATCTTGCTGTCAAGTTTCTACGAAAACAAGAACCCAACACTTAGCGCTTAGGACTTAAGGTAAGACTCTGATTCTCTATTAGGTTAGACGTATAGAAGTAACTAAGAAATTTTGCAACAAAGGAAACTAGGTTCGCCAAAAGACTAGCATGCGTTTATGTATGAGTTTGAATGTGCTTTGGTTGTTAGTGACTTGTGTATGTTTGTAAAATTGCGAACCTAATAGAATTGTCTACAAGCAAAGACAAGGGAAAGGCGAAGCTTGTTTAAAACTTTCAGCAAACTGGTGAGTGTTCGAGGGTTGCCACTTGTATATGTGAACTATAGAGTTAATTAAGAGTTGAGGGCTTTATCCTAAGTTTCGAGAGTAAGCTTTCTCGAAAGAATCTATTTTGTGAGTGTTTTTCAATATGTGTTTTTATGAACAATAATGTGTGAGCAGTATATTATGAGCTAATAATGAATAGTATTTTGCGAGCTCTTAATGACTTACGATGTAACAACCTGTTTTTAGTGAAATTCGAACAGTGGTTTTGAGACCACAAATCTAACGTCAAAATATTTATTTTATTAATATTTTAATGTTTAAAATGTTAGTAGTGTCGTATAAAAATTTCGTTAAGAAATTTTATCGTTTGGATGCTTAATTTGATAAAAAGGATTAAATTCCATAAGGTGCAAAATTTGAGTTCTATAAGATAAAGGTTTTAAATTGCTATGAAATCAGAATATGAGTGGCCTTAAATGGTAATTAAACCATTAATAAAAGTAGTTGACAAATATGGACATCATTAATGTAATTTAAATGTTAAATTATAAGGTTAATTTAGTATATTGAAAAAAATAAGCAAAAAATAAAGTAAAGAAAGAAAGATACCATCTTTCTTCTTCTTCTCCAATCGAAAACACTAGGGCAAGACACCATTTTTGAACATTCAACATTCAACCATCTCTCTCTTGTGCATGTAAGTGCGTTTTTGTCCCGTTTTTGAATGATTTTTATGTTTTTGGAGTCGTTGTAGCTTAATCTAGCTAGCCCAGAGACTAATTTGTAAAACTTTTAAAAGTTTAGGGTTTTACCATGAATGTATATGCATTTTTATGATGTTTGATGGAAGAAAATGGATGGTTGTTGTTAGTTACACAACTTTTGTTAAGTAATTTTTGATGAAATTGTCAATTAGGGATTAAATTGAAAAAAATATAAAATATTCATGGTGAAATTCGAAATAAATGAAATGTTGGGCTAGCTAATGACCTATATGAAATTCGGCTATGGTGGGTTAATAGAAAATTTCTTGAATTTTCATTTTATGAACTAAGGACTAAATTCTAATGAATTCAAAATTATAGGGAAAAAGCATAATTCTGCCAAAATATGATTTTTGGATTGAATTGAATAGATTTATTTTGAATGAGTTGACTTTAATTATTTAGATCAAGAAAAACATTGTACGAATTTAGATCGGGGAAAGGAAAAAGTGTTGGATTAGCCGATTGTAATTCTTCGTTTGTGATTGAGCTAAGTTTGTACATTTAATTAGCATTTTATTATGCTTAATTTAAATTGTATTATGTTTTATTATGATGTTACAACTCTATGAAAATATCCAACGAAGTTTCGACGGCTTTTAGATCCCATTTGAACCTTAGGTATATATAAGATACAAATGACATGTCATTAGGGGTTACCGTGTTTTGAGTGCTGGTCCTAAATGTCCTATCGGTGGCTGAGTTTTTGACATGTGTTGCGGTTACTTGATAGGAGCAGCACCGTGTAGCTACGTTCCGACCGACAGCTTTTGTGAGCAGACCCACTTATGGCTCGAGTAGGGCATTTATATGAGAAAAGAGAAAGAAATGGTTTCGACAATATGTTAGCACACAGTGTGTGAGATTCCTGCGTATCCGACATTATTCTAGTGGTTTAATGGGTATACAAAGGGAAGGATAAACAAATATCTAGATAAGAAATGCTATGAAAGCATGAACAAGGTATGAGTCGTGGATGCTTAAAGTATGCTTAGCCATGTTTATGAATGTATAAGTGCTTATATGTTATGTACATAAAAGCTATTCTATTATGAATGTATAAATTCTAGACTGGAAACAACCTAACAACGTTAGTGAGATTCGAAGTTTCTTAGGTTTGGCCGATTATTATAGAAGGTTTGTGGAAGGGTTTTCTTTGATTGTGGCTCCATTGACCATGTTGTTGAGAAAAGGTTCCCCTTTTAAATGGACTGAAGAACATCAAGAGAGTTTTGACAAACTTAAATCCGCACTGACCCAAGTGTAACAACTCGGTTTTAGCTGAATTAGAATAGTGGTTTTGGGACCATAAATTCGAGTTAAAAAATATTTTAATATTATTTTTGGTGTCTACAGCATGATAATTTATATATGTGAAAATTTTGTGTGAAAATTTTATCGTTTGTGTGCTCGATTTTATAAAAGGACTTAATCGCGTAAAATGCAAAAGTGGCTATCCATTTGTTAAAGTGCTATATTGCTATGGATTTATAATGTGGGGTCCTTATGTTGTTATTTGACCATGGGATATTAGCATGGACTGTTATGGACATGAGTTATAATGTTTTCACATTATTTTATAAAGGTTAAAATAGTAAATTATGTGTTAAAGTGTAATTAAATAAAATTAAAACATAAAACCATGCATTATGTTCATCATCTTCGCCAAAACTTCAAAGGAAAAAGAAAGAAAATAAGCTAGCTACATTCGCCCTTGTTCCAAGCTTGATTTAAGGTTCGTTTTTGCTTAGTTTTTGATAATTTTTATGTTTTTAAGATCGTTGCTTCGTGTTTTAGCTAGCCCATGCTTTAATTTTCTGAATGGATGATGAATTTGAGATTTTTCATTGTTGATAGCTTGATGATTTTTGTGTTTGACAATGAAAATTAAATATATGTGGTTAGATTGTCAAGTTTAATTAAGTGATTTTTAGTAAAAATGCCTATTTAGGATTAAATTGTGAATTTTGTAAATTTAAGGGTTAAAATATGAAATAAATGAAAGATATGAATTTATATGAACTATATGAATATTCAACCAAGCATGGGAAATATGAAATTTTGTGTATTTTGTGATTTTATGAAATAAGGACTAAAATGTTAAAAATGTGATTTTAGGGGCTAAAGTGCAAAATGCCCTAATTATGTGTTTGTGGTTTGAATTGAATGAAATATGTTATTAAATATCCAAATTTGAATTTATATAGATCAAGAACAAAAGAAAAAAGAATTAGATCGAGGGAAGTCGAAAGTGGTCGAGTAGTCGATTCCATCCGTTCGTTTCCATACAAGGTAAGTTCATAAGTAAATAAATGTTGTTAAATTCGAATGTATATGTATTATATGTGCTGTATTTAATTATAATAAATATATGGGTATATGCCGAATTGAATTAAGCATTGGAGAACTAGTTACGAGCTTGAATCGATTGAATTATGATGTCCGAAAGCCCCGTATGAACCGTAGGAATAGTTAGGATACATATGTCACGACATAGGATTTTGGAATGAGTTATCGTGTAAGACCACGTCTGGGACATTGGCATCGATTTGAGATTTACGTGTAAGACCATGTCTAGGATATCGACATCGTATACAATTTCGTGTAAGACCCTGTTTGGGACAGTGGCATCGATACATGTAAGATCACGTTGGGACGTTGGCATTGTACGAGCTTTCTGAGTTATCTGAGTATCCTTATTGATTCCAAACGGTTCAACAAGCAATATTGAGAAATGAATGATTATGTAAAAATGTATCCGATTCAGGTACGGGTTTTTGTTTATGTAATTCAGAAATGAAAAGTGAGTATGTTTCAAATGACTATATGTGAAATACATGGCAATGAATGATGCTTATGTAGTAAGTTGAATTATATGAGAAAACTGAATGTATATAGGTTTGAAATTGTTTGTATTCGGCCTATTTGAATTGAATTGTTAATAATCTTATAATGATTTATTTGCTTATGGCTTACTAAGCTTTCTAAGCTTACTTTGTGTGTTTATTCATTCTTTTATAGATTTTGAAAGCTAGCTCTAAGGTCGGGGATCGTCTAGGATCATCGTCACACTATCGACTATTACTCGGTACTTTTGAAGTTTGAAACTATGAACATATGGCATGTATAGCCTGGTTTTTTTACATGTTTGGTTTTGAAATTTGTATATAGGTAGCCATGCGAAAATGGCTTGATTATAATGTTAAAGCTTGTTTGAATATGGCTAGGACTCAAACTTATTTTGGAAGTATGTTTCTTGGTATATATGTTTGTGATGTTTGGTTATATGAATCGACAATGAGAAATGGTATGTATGATGTATAATCGGCTTAATAGTTAGGTCATTTTGGAAGTATGAAATGTGGAATAATTTGGGTGGTGGATAATTGTACAATTTGGCGTAGTAATGACGTAATATGATGGATATGTATTTGATTGTATATTGGCTATATAAGTTCGGTTGCTAAATGATAAGTAAGGAATATGTTTCATTATTGTTTTGGTAGATTGTTTTGGTACGGATCCAAATAGTAAATGATGGTTATGATTTAGATATGTTTTGGTCATCTTTTAATGGATAGTTAAAAGTGTCAAGTTGATGTTAATATTAATATAGGTATGCGTACATGTGTGGTTGTAAATTCGGTTTCGATATTTGGTTCATTTTGGTAAACTTATGATCTTGATAATGGTGTGGCCGAACCAATGTTTAGTTAATAGGATGAAATATGAAGTTAGGTTTACTAATATATATATATGCGAATTAGGTGTACATTGGAATGTTATTTGTTTTCAAATGTTAAATGTGGCTTTTGTTTTTAGGGTAAAATGCACGCTATATATATATGCATCAATAGTATGTTCGGCCATGTTCTAATGTGACTAAAGTCACATATGTGATTGCATAATAATTAATGTAATATGGTTAGAATGATTTTATTATGTGATTGTGCAGAAGTTATGAAATGATATGTTTGATATTCAACTTATGAAATAAATTTAGTGACATATTTTCGATGTATGAAATGTAATGATATATGCTGGAATATGTTTTAAGTATACAAATGCCATTAATATTAAAGTCATGTGGTTCAAACATTTATATGTATTAAGTACATGTAACTTGGCTTTGTTGCACTTTAGTTAATTCGAATATGTGGTTATATAGATGATACTAATATGGTTGAAATTTTGAAGCATAGTTTGTATATGTATTATAAGTAATAAAGCATGATCAATTTTATCTGGTTATGTGTTCAATATTTGCAAATTTAACTAATATGATTTGGTGGATGATTGCTATTGGATTTAGAAGTTATATTGTATAGAATTTGATATAACCTTGTGTATGAAAAATGATAAATGACTATGCGGAACTGTGTTTTGTCCGGTAATGCCTTGTAACCCTAATTTGGCGGCAGATATAGGTTAGGGGTAAGTCTAGTCGATTCTAGGACTAACGTAGCACGTGTAAATCTAGCTATACATGCTATATTCTTATACTCCAATAGTGTGATGATTCCTGACATTTGAAAATGTGTTTTCATATAGTAAATGGATCTCGATCAAGCCGTAGCAGATGACGTGGAAAGTATTGCACCCACTCCCGCTCAAGGGGCAGTGCAATCTAATTCTAGACCTATTACAAGTAGCCATGTGGGAGAGGCTAAAAAAGCCTTCTTCCAAATGATGAACGAGTGGTTCACGGAGTTCGTACGAACGAATCCGGCTGCTCAACAACCTCCACCCCACCTAATCCTCCTCAGATTTCTGTTGTGCCTTCGGTTATGAATCTTGATTCTGATGAATAAGCCTCCGGCCGATAAATTCTTAAAATATAGGGCCAAAGAGTTTAGGGCCACTAATGATGAAAATGCTGAGAGAGCTGAGTTTTGGCTCGAGAACACAATCTAAGTGTTTGATGAAATGTTGTGTACTCCCGACGAATGTGTTAAATGTGCCGTTTCTTTATCGAGAGATGCAACCTATCAATGGTAGAAAACTCTGACTTCTGTTGTTCCGAAAGAACGAATTACCTGGGATTTCTCTCAATCTGAATTCTGGAAGAAATATATCAGTCAGAGATTTATTGATCAGAAACGTAAAGAATTTCTAGAGCTAAAATAGGGCCGTATGTCTGTTACGGAATATGAGCGCGAATTTGTTCGACTCAACAAATATGCCCGGGAATGTGTATCACTGAAGCAATAATGTGTAAAAGATTTGAAGACGGGTTGAATGAAGACATTAAACTGCTAGTCGGTATTCTAGAAATAAAAGAGTTCGTGGTACTAGTCGAGCGAGCATGCAAAGCTAAAGAGCTCGGGAAAGAGAAGAGAAAAGTTTATTTTGAAGCTAGAGATTCATGAAAGAGATCATCGACGTTGGTCATTTCAGTCGTCATCAAAGAAATTCCAAGATGATTTTAGTCGTTCAAATGCTACTGTCGGTTAATATAGACAGGATCGAGATAGACCACCTGTGAGTTCGAAAGCCACCTCGATTGCTAGTGTTGGTAACATTCGGTCGAACGGACCTGAGTGCAGACATTGTGGTAAACGACATCCTGGCGACTGTAGATTGAATGATCGAGCTTGTTTTAAGTATGGATCGATGGATCACTTCATTCGTGAATGCCTTGAGTTAGCAGAACAAAACACAGTACAGAATACGAGACTGAGTAACATGTCAGCTCGAGGTAGACCACCTAGAAATTCGGGTACTGGAAGTAGTAGTCAGAGAGGAACTAAAGACACAGCTGTTAGATCTGAGCCTCGCGCACCTGCCAGAGATTATGCTATTCCCGCCCGTGAAGAGGCTTTATCCCCATATGTTATTACCAGTACTTTCACTCTCTATGATAGTAATGTTGTTGCATTGATTGATCCTGGATCAACTCATTCTTATGTATGTGAGACTTTAGTATCCAGTAAGGCTTTTCCTGTAGATTCTACTGAGTTTGTAATTAGAGTATCGAACCCCTTAGGCCGGTGTGTCTTGGTTGATAAAGTGTGAAGAATTGTCCATTGATGATTCGAGATTCATGTTTTTCGGCCGATTTGATGTTGCTGCGATTCAATGAATTTGATATAATTCTGGGTATGGATTGGTTAATGTTACATGATGCTGTTGTGAACTACAAACGGAAAACCATTGATTTACGATGTCAGAATGATGAGATTATTCGGATTGATTCTAATGATCTAAATGGTTTATCGACTGTAATATCTTTGATGTTAACTCATAAATAAGTGAAAAAGGGTTGTAAAGCTTACTTTGCCTATGTGCTCGATTCTAAAGTGATCGAAAAGAAAATTGAATCAGTACCAGTTGTGTACGAGTATCTGGATGTGTTTCCTAAAGAGTTACCAGGTTTGCCGCTAATCCGAGAGGTTGAGTTTGGTATTGAGTTAGTGCCGGGGACAACTCTAATTTTGATAGCTCCATATAGAATGGCACCGACCGAATGAAAAGAATTGAAAGCTCAGTTGCAAGAATTGACAGATAGAGGCTTCGCATGACTGAGTTTTTCTCCCTAGGGTGCACCGGTTTTGTTTGTGAAAAAGAAAGATGGAACCATGAGAATGTGCATCAACTACCGATAGCTCAATAAAGTGACTATAAAGAATAAGTATCCTTTACCATGGATTGATGATTTGTTCGATCAGTTGAAAGGGGTTACCGTGTTTTCAAAGATAGATTTGAGATCGGGTTACTATCAGCTGCGAGTTAAAGACTCCGATGTGCCGAAAACTACTTTTCGAACGAGGTACAGACATTATGAGTTTCTGGTTATGTCTTTCGGACTTACTAATTCACCTGCTGCTTTTATGGATCTAATGAATCGGATCTTTAGACCATATTTGGATCGATATGTGGTTGTGCTCATAGATGATATTCTGATTTATTCCCGTGATGAATTTGAGCATGCCGAACATCTAAGATTAGTATTACAGACTTTACGTGATTAGCTGTATGCGAAGTTTAGTAAATGTGAGTTCTGTTTACGAGAAGTCAGTTTTCTGTGTCATTTTGTAATAGCATCGGGTATTCGGGTTGATCTGAACAAGATTTCAGAAATATTAAATTGAAAGCCTCTGAGAAATGTATCCGAAGTCTAAAGCTTTTTGGGACTCACCGGTTATTACAGGTGATTCGTAAAAGGTTTCTCAATGATTGCAACCCCGATGACGAGACTGCTTTAGAAAGACGTTAAGTTCGAGTGGTCAGAAAAGTGCTAGAAATTTTTTGATTAGATGAAAGCTTTGTGGACTAAAGCTCCGGTGTTAGTTCAGTCGGAATCGCGTAAAGAATTCGTAATCTTTAGTGATGCATCTTTAAATGGTTTGGGCTGTGTTTTGATGCAGGAAGGAAAAGTGATAGCCTATGCCTTGCGACAGTTAAAGCTGCACGAAAAGAACTATCTGACACACGATCTGGAGTTGGCAGCTATTGTATTTGCGTTGATGTAACACCCCGAACCCGAGACCGTCGCCGGAGTCGAACACGAGGTGTTAACAGACTTCAAACCACTTATTAAAAATTTCCCAGACAAGCTGCCAATCTGCGTACTAGTCACTTTAAAAATCATATCTTGAGTTCTGAAACTCAAAATTCAGTTTCGTAAATTTTCCCCGGAACTAGACTCATATATCTATATGGTAGAATTTTTGTAGAATTTTTGGTTGGGCCAATTGGTACAGTTTATTAGTTAAAGTCGTCCCTGTTCCTGGGGTCGACTACTCTGACCCTTGTGCATTACGACTTAATTATCTCCATTTACAGAGCTCCAATACTTATGCCGTTGGTTTCTAATGAAACTAGACTCAAAAGGGAATCTATACATATAAAGCATGACTTCTAATTGTCTCTGATTAATTTAGGGTGAATTTCTAAAGTCGGGACAGGGGATCCAGAAATCGCTCTGGCCCTGTTTCACAAGAGTTTAATTATCTCCTAACATACAGCTCATATGGTCGTTTCGTTTCTTCTATATGAAAATATACTCATCGAGCTTCGATTACATAATTTATTCATTAATTAATTCCATTCCTACTATTTTTAGTGATTTTTCAATCTCACGTCACTGCTGCTGCCAGCATCTGTTACTAAAGCAACTATGCCTATTTCGTGATTTCTCCTTGATCTAACTAGTAATTCATCATACATATCACAAATTATGATCATGACTAGCCATGCCAAAGGCTAATCATTGTCAAACATCTCCCTACTACACTATTGCCATATCATGAATTTTAACACCAAAAATAATCAACCATGACATATGGCATAAAAATCGAATTACCAAGACTTACGACCTAACATTATTGAACCAAATCCAACCGAACATTTATGCCATTTTCGCATGGCTAAAAGTTTACATACCAAATTTCAACAAAACATATTAGCCTATACATGCCGAAATGTTCTCCTAGACCGACTAAAAAGAAGATACCAAAAGTTGCTAGCCGGTGTGATGACTTCGATGACAGTCCCGAGCACGCAAAAAGACGAGTCCAAGAAACCTAAAGTAGGTGACAAGCAAACACCGAGTGAGTATATAACTCAGTAAGTCATAAGCATTACATTGCCGTTCAGTAATAATATATCATAAGAGAAAATAAATAATGCGGGATTAAAATCCTCCATCCATACCCAAACTGTGCTATAATTCCTTAGGCATTTCAGTTCGATCTCATACCAAGCCTTACTTTGACATTTCATACATTACACCATATGACATTGGATGCATTTATCTTCAAGTATAATCACCACATAGGTTCAAGACTTACCAAGCTCAATCCCAAATATAAATAAAATGTCTATTCCTCATGAGCTCAAGGTGTTTACTCGTACCGTTGTCCATGATTGACTCGATAAGGCCGCACACTTAGAGCATGTATATTTATTAGAGAATGTATAATAAGCCCGCACACTTAGTGCTTAATAGTCGAACTCGCACACTTAGTGCTATATAATCAACCTCGCACACTTAGTGCTATACAATTTGAACCCGCACACTTAGTGCCAATCTCATGATCATAAATGTTTACACCCGCACACTTAGTGCCGAAACCAACAACTCAATACATCTCACCTCTTTTCTTTTTCATTCAATACTTTCATCACCCCATGCATACATGTATATATATATTTATCATTCCATTCAGCATCATTACATAGACGTTATGACCATTTAAATTAATACAAAATATATGCTTAATGGCTTACCTTGTGTTGGGTAAGACGGTTCCAACTCGGCTACTCGATGATCTTTTCTTTGCCTTTGCTTGATTCTCCTCCTTTAACTCCTTGAGCTTAATCAATAAATCAACTAGTTTAACCATCTTGCTAAACATTCATAATTCAATTACACATGCATATGTATGTTTGTATATTCGGCAGCCATCCTCACTAATTACCCATTTAGTCGATTATACACATAATTAAAGGTAACATCACGAATGGGCATACTTATGTATATATATATATGTATATATACTTCGGAATGGGCATCACAATTAGATTTAACACCACCTTCATACTCAATTAGATGGCCGAATGTATGTATATATGTACAATGTCAACTATAACATCATTTAAACACCTAATTTCATCTCATGAACACTTGATCGAATTTTCCTAATCTAGCATATTTTCACATCTATTTGTAACATCATGTAAATCCACATATAACTACATTTCTTAAGTTCCACATCTTAATGCCCATTATAGCCACTCCCATAGTCTAAATCTAACAATCGGCAACACCCACCTTTCCACTATGTTAGCCGAATACTCATTCTCTTCTTAGTCCTAAATTCGGCACCTCCAACAAAATAGCTTAACAATTTCAACTTTCATGCTAACATAACAAGCAACTTAACACATCCATATAACTAGCATGCTAATAGCATCAAGGTATCAACTAAAATTTTTTAAGCTCCTTAGCCGAATCCTAACTCTCCAACAACCCCAAATCCAACCATGGGATAGATAGAATTTAGACTCATCACCCAAAGGTTGTGTAAACTTCCAAAAATATCATTGAACATACCTTGATCTAAAGGACCACCTTGGCCGAATCTTGCTTCCTCTTTTTCCTCTAGTTACGACAATTGCAAAAGAAAGAAAACATGAACACTCCTTCTTCCCTCCTTATTAAGCATTCAAACTCCCTCATTTTCATGCCACAACATCAAACACTCCTCCTAAATACAAGCAATGGCCGAACTTCTTCAAAATTTTCTCCCTTTCTTTTTCTTGGTTTTTCGGCTAGGAGATGGCAAGTATGAACACCCTTTTTTTTTGTTCACTTTCCTATTATTATTCCCATCATTTGTTAACCAAAAAAATATATTAAATTAGAATGAGTGGAGCATCATCACTCCTTGGCCGGCCACCATGTATTTTATGGGTAATTTGACATGCAAAGCCATGCTTCCTCTCCCTATTATTAATTACTCCTTATAATTCATCTATCATCTTTTCTAACTTCGTCAACTAGGTCCTTTTCGAATTAATTCACATTCCTAAAGCTAATATTAAGCATTTAATTTCTCATATATTCACTGTCACACAAAAATTTATGTAATTAAAACACAAAAATAAATTTTTGGCTCGGTAATGTGGTCTCGAAACCACATTCCGACCAGGGTCTAATTTGGGTTGTCACAGTTGAAGATTTGGCGCCACTATCTATTTGGTGAGAAATGTCATGTCTATTCTGATCACAAAAACTTAAAATATTTGATGACTCAGAAAGATCTGAATCTACGATAACGAAGATGGTTAGAGTTGTTAAAAGATTACGATCTAGTGATTGACTACCATCTGGGGAAAACCAATGTTGTTGCTGATACTTGGAGTCAGAAATCTTTGTTTGCCCTACGTGCAATGAATACTCAGTTGGATCTATCTGATGACGGTTCGATTGTAGTTGAGTTGAAAGTGAATCTGTTATTTATACAGTAGATTTGCGAAGCTCAAAATGTTGATAATGAATTGTTAGCAAAACAGATTCAATGTGATTTGAATACTGATTCAGAGTTTCAAAAAGAGACGCTAGGGTTGTTTGAGGTTCAAAGACCAAATTTGTGTTTCGAGAAACTCAGAGTTAATTTATATGATTTTAAATGAAGCTCACAGTAGTCAGTTATCTGTTCACCCGGGAATTATGAAAATGTATAACGATTTGAAACAACTTTATTGGTGGCCTGGTATGAAACGGGATATCTCAGAATTTGTTTCAAAATGTTTAATCTGTCAGGAAGTCAAAGTTGAGCATTAGGTACCGTTTGGGTTACTATAGCAGATTATGATTCTCGAATGGAAATGGGACAGAATCACGATGGATTTTGTATCGGGTTTGCCTTTGTCACCGAGTAAGAAAGATGCAATCTGGGTAGTTGTCAACAGATTGACTAAATCAGATCATTTTATTCCAGTACGCACATATTATTCGCTTGATAAGCTGGCTGAATTGTACATTTCTCAGGTTGTGAAATTGCACGGAGTACCTATATCTATTGTTTCAGATAGGGATCCAAGATTCACATCGCAGTTTTGGAAGAAACTGAATGATGCATTAGGTACGAAATTATACTTTAGCACTGCTTTTCACCCACAGAGGGATGGTCAATTCGAGCAGATTATTTAGATACTTGAGGATATGTTGAGATGTTGTATTCTTGAGTTTGAAGGTACGTGGGAGTGATATCTGCCTTTGATTGAATTTGCGTATAATAATAGTTTTCAATCGAGTATAAAAATGGCACCTTACGAAGCTTTGTACGGTCGCAAATGCCGAACACCTTTGTATTGGACCGAGCTTAGTAAGAATAAGATTCACGGGGTTGATTCGATTAAAGAGACTGAACAGAAAGTAAAAGTGATTCGTGATAGTCTGAAAGCAACATCAAATCGTCAGATTTTGTGTGTAGACTTGAAACAGAAAGATGTTGAGTTTCAGATCGGGAATAAAGCGTTTTTGAAAGTATCTCCGTGGAAGAAAATACTCTGACTCGGTCCTAAAGGCAAATTGAGTCCGAGATTCATCAGGCGGTATGAGATTATTGAGCGTATTGGGCTCGCTGCTTACAGATTGTTGTTGCCACCTGAGTTAGAAAAGATACACAATGTGTTTCATGTATCGATGCTTCGATGATATAGATTTGATCCATCACATGTAATTTCTCCGTCAGAGATAGAAATTTATTCCGATATGACTTATGAAGAAAAACTGATTCATATCTTAGTTCATGAGATTAAAGAACTGCGAAATAAGAAAATTCCGTTAGCAAAAGTAATGTGGCATCAAAACTGTGTTGAAGAGGCTACGTGGGAGTCCGAAGATGCTATGAGACAACAATATCCAAATCTGTTCAACGGTAAGATTTTTGGGGACGAAAATCCCTAAGGGGGAGAGTTGTAACAACCCAGTTTTAGCTAAATCAGAATAGTGGTTTTGGGACCATAAATTTGAGTTAAAAAAATATTTTAATATTATTTTTGATGTCTACAACATGTTAATTTATATGTGTGAAAATTTCGTGTGAAAATTTTATCGTTTGTGTGCTCGATTTTATAAAAGGACTTAATCGCGTAAAATGCAAAAGTGGCTAGCCATTTGTTAAGTGCTATATTGCTATGGCTTTTATAATGTGGGGTCCTTATGTTGATATTTGACCATGGAATATTAGCATGGACGGTTATGGACATGAGTTATAATGTTTTCATATTATTTTATAAAGGTTAAAATAGTAAATTATGTGTTAAAATGTAATTAAATAAAATTAAAACATAAAACCATGCATTATGTTCATCATCTTTGCCGAAAATTCAAAGGAGAAAGAAAGAAAATAAGCTAGCAACATTTGGCCTTGGTCCAAGCTTGATTCAAGGTTCGTTTTTGCTCGGTTTTTGATAATTTTTATGTTTTTGAGATTGTTGCTTCGTGTTTTAGCTATCCCATGCTTTAATTTTCTGAATGGATGATGAATTTGAGATTTTCCATTGTTGATAACTTGATGATTTTTGTGTTTGATGATGAAAAATAAATAAATGTGGTTAGATTGTCAAGTTTAATTAAGTGATTTTTAGTAAAAATGCCTATTTAGGATTAAATTGTGAAATTTGTAAATTTAAGGATCAAAATACGAAATAAATGAAAGATATGGACTTATATGAACTATATGAATATTTGGGCAAGCTTGGGAAATATGGAATTTTGTGTATTTTGTGATTTTATGAAATAGGAACTAAAATGTCAAAAATGTAAATTTTAGGGGCTAAAGTGCAAAATGCCTTAATTATGTGTTTGTGGTTTGAATTGAATGAAATGTGTTATTAAATAGCCAAATTTTAATTTATATAGATCAAGAACAAAAGAAAACGAAATTAGATTGAGGGAAGTCGAAAGTGGTCGAGTAGTCGATTCTGTCCGTTCGTTTCCGTACAAGGTAAGTTCATATGTAAATAAATGTTGTTAAATTTGAATGTATATGTATTATATATGCTGAATTTAATTATAATAAATATATGTGTATATGCCGAATTGAATTAAGCATTGGAGAACTAGTTACGAGCTTGAATCGATCGAATTACGACATCTAAAAGCCCCGTACGAACCATAAGAATAGTTAGGATACATATGTCATGACATAGGATTTCGGTATGAGTTATCATGTAAGACAACATCTGGGACATTGGCTTCGATTTGAGATTTACGTGTAAGACCATGTTTGGGACATCGACATTGTATACAATTTCATGTAAGACCCTGTTTGGGACAGTGGCATCGATACATGTAAGATCACGTTGGGACGTTGGCATTGTACGAGCTTTCTAAGTTATCTGAGTATCCTTATTGATTCCGAACGGTTCAACAGGAAATATTGAGAAATGAATGATTATGTAAAAATGTATCCGATTCAGGTACATGTGATTTGTTTATGTAATTCAGAAATGAAAAGTGAGTATGTTTCAAATGGCTATATGTGAAATACGTGGCAATGAATGATGCTTATGTAGTAAGTTGAATTATATGAGAAAACTGAATGTATATATGTTTGAAATTGTTTGTATTCGGCCTATTTGAATTGATTTTTTCATAATCTTATAATGATTTATTTTCTTATGGCTTAGTAAGCTTTCTAAGCTTACTTTGTGTGTTTATTTATTGTTTTATAGATTTTGAAAGTTAACTCCTAGCTCGGGGATCATTTAGGATCATCGTCACACTATCGACTATTACTCGGTACTTTTGAAGTTTGAAACTATGAACATATGGCATGTATAGACTGGTTCTTTTACATGTTTGGTTTTGAAATTTGTATATAGATAGCCATGCGAAAATGGCTTGATTATAATGTTAAAGCTTGTGTGTATGTGGCTAGGGCTCAAACTTATTTTGGAAGTATGTTTCTTGGTATATATGTTTATGATGTTTGGTTATATGAATCGAAAATGAGAAATGGTATGTATGATGTATAATCGGCTTAATAGTTAGCTCATTTCGGAAGTATGAAATGTGGAATAATTTGGGTGGTGGGTAATTGTACAATTTGGCTTAGTAATGACGTAATATGATGGATATGTATTTGATTGTATATTGGCTATATAAGTTCGGTTGCTAAATGATAAGTAATGAATATGTTTCATGATTGTTTTGGTTGATTGTTTTGGTATGGATCCAAATGGTAAATGATGGTTATGATATAGATATGTTTTGGTCAGCGTTTAATGGATAGTTAAAAGTGTCAAGTTGATGTTAATATTAATATAGGTATGCGTACATGTGTGGTTGTAAATTCGGTTTCGATATTTGGTTCATTTTGGTAAGCTTATGATCTTGATAATGGTGCGACCGAACCAATATTTAGTTAATAGGATGAAATATGAAGTTAGGTTTACTAATATATATATGCGACTTAGGTGTACATTGGAATGTTATTTGTTTTCAAATGTTAAATGTGGCTTTTGTTTTTAGGGTAAAATGCGCACTATATATATGCATCAATAGTATGTTTGGCCATGTTGTAATGTTACTAAAGTCGCATATGTGATTGCATAATAATTAATGTAATATGGTTCGAATGGTTTTATTATGTGATTGTGCATAAGTTATAAAATGAAATGTTTGATATTCAACTAATGAAATAAATATAGTGATATATTTTTGATGTATGAAATGTAATGATATATGCTGGATTATGTTTTAAGTATACAAATGCCATTAATATTAGATTCGTAGTTCGAACATTTATATGTATTAAGTACATGTAACTTGGCTTTGTTGCACTTTAGTTAATTCGAATATGTGGTTATATAGATGATACTAATATGGTTGAAATTTTGAAGCATAGTTTGTATATGTATCATAAGTAATAATGCATGATCAATTTTATCTGGTTATGTGTTCCATATGTGCAAATTTAACTAATATGATTTGGTGGATGATTACTATTGGATTTAGAAGTTATATTGTATAGAAGTTGATATAACCTTGTGTATGAAAAATGATAAATAGCTATGTGGAACTGTGTTTTGTCCGGTAATGCCTTGTAACCCTAATTCAGCGACGGATATGGGTTAAGGGTGTTACAACAAGTGCTTGTTCTGATTTAGCCAGAGTCTGGGAAGGATTATGGAGTGTGCACTGATGCATCTCATGCCAGTCTTTGATGTGTTTTAATGCAAGATGGTAAGGTTGTGGCCTACGCCTCTAGACAACTTAAGCCTTATGAACAAAATTATCCAACCCATAACCTTGAACTTGATGTCGTGGTTTTTGCCCTCAATATTTAGAGGCATTACCTTTATGGTGAGAAGTGTATCATCTACACTGATCACAAGAGTCTAAAGCATCTCCTCATCCAAAAGGAATTGAACTTGAAACAAAAGAGGTAGATTGAGCTGCTAAAAGACTACGATTGTACAATTGAGTACCATCCAAGTAAGGCTAATGTGGTGGCCAATGCGTTGAGTAGGAAGTCAATGACCAATTTGAGTGTGATGTTTGCAAAGCTGAGTTTGACTAATTATAAAGGTTTACTTTCATAATTGCAAGTAAGGCCTACCCTAGTGGATGAGATTCGATCGAAGCAATCTGCTAAGGAGTCTCTCGTAGCTCATCTCAAACAGGTTATAGAAGGTAAGACTACCGAATTTAGCCTTAATTCTATGAGAGTTCTGTGTTTTTGTGGGAGGTATTCTATATCTGATGATCGAAAGTTAAAGTATTCTATACTTCGAGAAGCGCATAGTAGCCCATACACTATACAACCTGGAGGGAATAAGATGTACCGAGACTTGAGAGAGTTGTATTGGTGGCTAGGGCTTAAGTAGGATGTGACTGAATTTGTGAGTAAGTGTTTGACGTGCCAACAGGTTAAGGTTGAACGCCAATTTCCTTCGGGTTTGTTATAGCCTATACAGATCCCTTAATAGAAATGGGAGAGAGTGACCATGGACTTTGTTAGTGGGTTGCATTTGACTCCTATTAAGAAAGATTCGGTTTGGGTTAAAGTGGATTGTCTGACCAAGTCCACCAATTTTTTGCCTGTTCATATTGACTACTCCTTGCTTAGATTGGCAAGGTTTTATATCTCAGAGATTGTGAGGCTTCATGGTGTATGCTTATCTATTATTTTTGATTGGGACCCTCAATTCACATCTCGATTTTGGAAAAAGTTGCATGAGGCTTTAAGGAGCGATTGAATTTTAGTATGGCCTTACATCCACGGTTGATGGGCAATCTAAACAAGTTATACAGATTTTAGAGGACATGTTGAGGGGTTGTGTGATAGACTTTAGTGGCAGTTGGAAGGAACACTTGCCATTGGTCGAGTTTGCGTATAATAACAATTTTTAGTTGAGCATCCAGATGGCTCCTTATGAAGCACTGTATGGTCGTAAATGCCGTATACCTTTATGTTGGACTGAGTTGGGGGAAAATAAGGTGTTGGGTACATATTTGGTACAAGAATCTGAGAATGTGGTGAATATGATTCAAGATCGATTAAGAGTTGTATTTGATCAACAGAAGTCTTACGCTGACCTGAGGCGGAGGGATATTGAGTTCAGTGTTTGGGATCAAGTCTTCCTAAAGGTTTCACCATGGAAGAAAGTATTGAGATTTGGAGTCAAAGGAAAGCTGAGTCCGATGTTCATTGGACCATATAGAGTTCTTAAGAGGGTTGGACTAGTGGCTTATCAATTAGAGTTACCTCCGGAACTAGATCCCATACATGATGTATTCCATGTTTCTATGTTGAGGAGATATTGTTCTAATCATTCGCTTGTGATTCCGATTGATGAGGTCGAGGTGAGACCCAATTTGACTTATGAGGAAGAACCGGTATAGATTTTGGACTGTAAGGTCAAAAAATTGAGGGAGAAATAGATTCTTCTAGTGAAAGTCTTGTGACAGAATCACGATGATAGCGAAGCCACTTGGGAACCCAAAGAGACGATGCGTCACCAATACCCTCATTTGTTTGGATCTGGTTAATTTCGAGGACAAAATTTATTTTCAGGGGGTAGAGTTGTCATGCCCTATATTTTAGTTATTAAATTGCACATTTTATATCATAATGAGTAAAATGGCCTAGTGGTTTAGTGTGTTAAATTATATCCTAGAGTTTCCATGTTCAAACCCCCACAATCCCATTTATTTTAATTTTCTTCCTAGCCACAATTGTTGATCGTTCTAGAAGGTCAACCCTTCTTCTTCCGTCCAAACATTGCCATAATGGGGGAGATTCTCCTTCCTTTATGTTTGAGTCAACTTGCCATCAAAAAGCCCATTTTCACTCCCCTTTTTACTCACGATCCACTTTTTATTCCCCTTTTCCCCAAACTTACCCAAAGTGAGCCTTTGACTACTCATGGCCAGCCCTAGCTCTCTAAACCCCATTTTTCATTTTAATACTCTCATTTTTCCTCTCCTCTCCTCTCTTGCCATCCACCACCCTTTCTCCTCCTATTTTCGGCTTTTTTCTTCATTTTTTACCACCTTAAGGCAACTCTCCTCTAATATCTTCCCTTCCTCTACTACACACGGCAGTCGCGCCACCACCTCACCTCCACTATCACCATCGTTGCACCACCACCTCGCCGCTACCATGTCCCTGCCATCGGCCACTGTCGATTTTTCTCATTGTGCTTCTTTTCTTCTCCTCTTTTTGAAAATCATCTATGTAAACTCTTGAATCTAATTTTTAAAATATTAAAGATCATTTTTCAAATTATTTTCTATAAACACTTCTATTTTGCGTTTATAGAGCTTAATTCCTCTATTTTATCAATTTTTAGGATTTATCGTCGAGCCTTCTCCATTATTTCTGTAAGTATGAAAGGTTTTTGTTCACGCTATGTTCTCGTAATATTATTTCTAGATTAGAATAATACTAATCACTCCTTTTCGTGCCCTATTGAAGAGTTAATCGAAAATCCCGGAATCACCACCCATTCATGACAGTGTGCGATTTGATCACACTTTTGTGTAAGTATTAATGAATCACCACTATTTTCTTATTAAGGGTCATTATGTATTCATTAGATTGATACTAACATGTATATGTGATCAAACATAGTGACTCAAGAGATCGAATTCATTTTTTTCGAAGTGGAATCAGGATCAATTCCATCATATCTAAGGTGTGGGGACTTAATTGATAATAATCAATATTAATTATTAAATAATAATAAATATATTTTAAGTGTAATATTTATGGATATTTGATTATTGAAATATGTGTATATACGAATACAAGTGTATTCATAGATATCGGTAAAAAATTGATAATAATATATGTTACTAAATCTGATCTATGGATTTGTATGTTGAGCATGCCTTACTGTGATATTCTGATTTGTATGATAAAGCATGCCGTTGTGAAATCATGTGTAAAAAATATGATATCTGATTCGCATGTTAAGCATGCCATACTCTGATATTCTAATTCACATGTAAAGCATGTTATTGAAAAATCTGTTCTATTGCCATAGCACATGCATGGGGTGGGAAAATGTACAGAAGAAGTATCTGGAAATAAATCTACAAATTTTTGGTGGCATGTCCACATTATTCTGTATCTGGCAGTAAATCTACAAATATTTGGTGGCTTGACCACACTATTCTATTTCTGACATCACGACTGCACTATCTGGTGGTTGGTCCACATTATTGGTGTGATATTGGATGGATGAGTTTTGGGGATCTCTTAATGGTGTGTAGCGAAGTTGGGTTGGAACTGTTTTCTAAAATTTACATCTTTTTCTGAAAAGCATTGCATTGACATTGTCATCATGCATTCTCATATATTTGATTTTTTGATTGAATAATTTATATATGATATGTTTAAATTAGTGTTGATTTGAGTTTCTTTTATGAATATTATTATTATTGTCATGACCAATGTGACATTCGAGATTCGGCCATAACGTCTAGGCTAGGTCTAGGGGGTTACAGAATCTAAATAAGAGAAAGCATTATCTATTAAAGGGAAGTGGAACAATCGAAGACGAATAGCGTCATCGGTGACCCTATTAAATTTAAAAGTATCACAAAGTTCAAGAAACCGTTTTAAATGTTGATTTGGGTCCTTTGTCATTGTGCCTTTGAACTACAAATTGTTTTGGATCATCTAGATCATTTTTGATTTGATCTTAAAATTATTAGCCGTGATGGTCGACCTTGTTATACTTCCTTGAACCATCTCTAGACCTGGTAGCACGTAGTCCTTTAAGGTTCTTTCGTTGCATGCCATATGTATATTTTCGAGTAGCTGTGGTGGTGGTAGTAGATCATCTGGGTTATTATTGTTAATTTCGTCGAACAGTAGATTATCTCGCAGTGTTAAATTGCCTGTAGTAGGTAATTGGTTTTGCATCTACTGTTGTTACTGTTGTTGTTGCTTTGGACGATTCCTACAAATTATTCTTTCTGGATTTGTGGCTGGGTCTGTAGGTGTTCTCCTACTACGAGTCATTCACTAAACCAAAAAGAGAATACAAGATGTTAGCAACAATAAGAAAAATAAAACTGTATCTATAATTTAAAAACTTCCTAATTATTCTATTAACTGCAAAAATTAAAATAAATCTAGTGACGTTGCCTCCCTGGCAATGGCGCCAACAACTTGATCGCCTCCAGACATACCAATGTCCAGAGTAAGAATCTTGCACAAAATATATCAAATAGGCGGTATCCATAAGTATATGGGTCAAGTTGTAATATAGTTACAATGAAGTAGACGAGTGCTTCGAGGATCGTACCCAAGGGAGGCGAGCACTAAAGTAATTCTAACCTAAGCTCAAATAGAGCTAATTAGTACTTTAAATAAATTATAGTACAAATAAGCATAAAGAAATATTTTTTGTATTTTTATAAGTAAAGAATAAAATAATATAAAGAAAAAGACTTTGGAAAATTTTATATAGAGATTGAATTAGATTTGAGCATGGGTGATTAGCTTGCTTCAGTAATCATAACTAATTGATGCTTCGGGTTGCCTATTCAAACAACTAATCGTTACCCAAACAGTATCTCTTGATCTTCCACAAGAATAACGAGTTGGTAAGAACTACTTATCTCTTGACCTCAAAATCTTGACCTGTTTAGGGTTAAGGTGTTTAACGGATAGACCAACCAATTTTGGGTTAATTCCCACCTAGATGACTTCCTAGGGTCGTCAAGCCTAGGGTTTAAATTATTCCTTTCCCAAACAACTGATTCGCTAAGAAACCCCTACACAATAATCAATTAATCATACCTCCATTTGCTAATCCCAATAAGAGGATTAGTACCTCATGGATCTAAAAAACATAATAAAATTGATGTAAAAGATGAACATTCATAACAAATCAAGAGACGAAGGTTTAAGAGAATCCTGAATTGTATTTAATTAAAGCAAGAAATCCACAAAGACTTGATTAACTTCCACAAAGTAGATCTATTGACAAATGCAAAGCTAAAAATAACCTAAAGTCTAAGAAAAAGGGAAAAAAAACTAAAAGCTGAAATTACAAAGAAAATTATAAAGTATGAAAACTTGTCAATAACAAGTGTGAAATGAACCTATTTATAGAGTTAGTGTTGTCACCGTACACAACCCTAGGTCAACTAATGCTCTCTTGTTTAATATTTGATTATGTCGACCAAAACACCCCTGCCTTGTAAGTTTTTCACGTATTGGACCAATGTCGCAACCTGTGTCACGACACCCTAGTGCCTGTGTCGCAACATCGAAGGTAGTGCGTGTCGTGACATCCCTTGGCAATGTATTGACACTGAAGGCAATCTTTGAATTCTTGCTCTTTGCTCCCTATGTTGTGACATCAAATTCACTGTGTTGCAACACAACAACCAGTATTGAGTTTATATGTCCTCAAATGGTCTCCTGCTGTCCGCCTTCGGACGTACCAATGCCCAAAGTATAAATCTTGCACAAAATATATGAGAAGGTGGAATCCGTAAGTATATGGTCAGGTTGTAATATAGTTAAAACGTAGTAGATGAGTACTCTGAGGATCGTATCCAAGGGAGGTGAGCACTAAATTAATGCTTACCTAAGTAGAAATATATCTAATTAGTACTTTAAATGGATTATATTACGATGAAATAAAAAGAAAGGTTTTAGTGATCTCTACTAATAATAAAAAGAAAATAAATAAATAAAGCATAAGAAATCAGATAATAGAATATATTAGATCTGGGCATGGGTGATTAGCTCACTTCAGTAATCATAACCAACAGTTGCTTCAGGTTTTCTTGTTCAATCAAGTAGTCGATATCCCAGTAAGATCTTCCAATCTTCCACTAAAATAATGAGTCAGTAAGAACTACTTATCTCCTGACCTCACAGTCCACACCGCTTCAAGGTTAAGGTGTTCTATAACACCCTTAACTTGTATCCGTCGTCGGAATAGAGTTATGGAGCATTACCGAAGTTTACATTTCAACACCATAAAAAATTTAACACATATAATTCACAACATCAATCATAGCAAAATCAATGAATAAAATACATATTGTTCCTTATACGAGCCTTTGAGGCCCTAAAACCACATTAGAAAAGAATCGAGACTAAATCGAAAACATATGAAATTTTTATGAAAAATATGAAAAATTTCAAACTGCAGGGGTCACACGACCGTGTGACTCACATGCCTGAGACACAGGCCAGTGTCTCAGGCCGTGTGGACATTCAAAGTAGGGACACATGGTCGTGTTTCGGCCCGTGTCCGAGCCCGTGTAACTCTCTAACTTGGTTCACACGGCCAAGCCACACGCCCATGTGCCAAGCCATGTAATTCTCAAAACGCAACCTTTAAAAACCTACAGGGGACACATGGTCATGTCACATATCTGTGTGTCACACACGGCTGAGACACATGCCTGTGTCTTAGGCCGTGTGGACAAGAAATAGGTCATTTTCAAGCCATTTCTTTCACCTAAAATATGCTCATACATACAAGCCATTTGTACCTATTTTAAACATTCAAAATGTACATAAAACATGCATAAAGTAGTTAAATTAAAATGAAATCTATCCATACAACCAATATGCCAAAAGACACCTCAATCACAACGACCAAATATACGTAAACAAATGTATAATTTAGCCATTCATCAAACATACATTTCTAACCTAATTCCATACCAATCTTACCACAATGACCACATGCCAAAGTCACATTCAAACATATCAAATTGGTCATTCAAACATGCTTTAACCCCTTATCAAAATAACACACACCAAATAGGCATCAAAGGCACCTAAGTTACATCACTCAAAAAGATATATACATGTCAAACTCATCAACTATCATAAAATATGAGTCCATCTATACATGCCATTATAACCTTGATCAAGACATCAAAATATACCATTATAATAGTTGGATAGTGTGATAGATCTCCGACTAGCTTCCAAACCAATCGAACTTTTGATAATCTATAAAGTAAGAGAAAGACAACCACATAAGCAATGAATACTTAGTAAGCTCGTAGAAATTTTAAACATAACATTCCATTTTTAAAAATATGAACTTTATATGTCATAAATAAACCTATACCAATGCTTCAAGATTTATCAAACAATATAACTAGCAACTCACAAATGAATAGGTTCATTAACATCCCAAATTATTTCTAGTTATACCATAATAAAGTCTTATAAGCTGAATTACATAATCATCAACCTTTTCTTAAAACAGTGAATCATTTCATTTACTTACTTACAATTCCATTTACTTAGCATAAGCTTAATTATGTATCAATTCATGAATCAATATATCTATTCATGACATAAGTAAAGTCACATATATCATAAGTAAATTCCTTCCTTACAAGTAAGTCCTTTAACTCAACAATCCTTTTTATTTCATCATATTTCGTCAGATCTATGAACTTATCATTTCCATATCTAATCTCACCCGTTTCATTTGCATAACTTACAAGGCATAAGCATAAACATCAACCATAACCACAAGCTAGTGCATTTAAACACAAGTCTTTCACATTTAATTAATAATCATTCTGTAATTCATCATTCATCTCAAACTTTCCTATAAACATGTCATTCTAGAATCACTTACCTTCAATAAACAAGATTAAAGCTAAATGAATAAATTAATCAAATCTGTTATACATTTACGAAGCATTTATAGGCTTAGTATTGAAAATGATTCATCGTATGCATCCTGTACTATAATAATTCAACCCAAAATCATTTATATATGTATATAAACATATAGATTTAATCGAATAATCATCAATATAATGATACTCACATATGATCAAATAATTCATTGAACATTTAACATTTAACATTTAATAATATCTTGACTATACGTTACCCTTCAACATTAAAATAATTTTATAAATTCCATTCACAGTTAGCCCAACAAACTAGTAACTTGACTCAGATACTTGGGTAACTACACCACACCAAAGGCATCATTGATGCATAAAGGGGCACCAAAGTGCAGACAAGGCCACAAATGTGCAAACAGGGGCACCGTAGTGCGAATAGAGACATCGAAGTGTATACCGGGGCACCGAAGTGAAAATCCTGTACAAGCATGCATTCTAACCCTATTGGCATGCCAATCGTATCCTAGTGCTAACTATGTTTAACTGGGTATTTCATGTAATCCAATTCCTTTAAACATATTTATCATTCAAGGGCACTTCATCGTTTCTGTACACATGATATAATATCAATACATATATTCATACTGTCAAAGTGCCATCACAAAGATTAACATCATATATTAATCACTTTCATATTTCTCGATACACATGTTGTAACAATTCATAATCATGCTAAGATCGCATATATATCATATCTCATAAATATTCAATAGTTATATTCAGTTATAATATTTCGAGTTTCAACTCCCATTTTAAAAATCATATATAAGTATATACATTCATGAATCAGCATTAACATTATTTATAATTATAGGTATGTACAATTTTCTACCTATAAACTTACCTGACTAAATTGCAGAAATGTCAAAGTATAGGGGCATTTTGGTAAATTTTCATTCTCCTCGATTTTCCTCCCGATCTTGATCTAAATTAATAATTTAATTTAGTCTATTATTTAGACAGTAAAATAGTATATTTTATGCAACTTAGTCATTTTGAATTTTTTACAAAATTGCCCCTAAAGTTTTACTTGTATTCAATTTAGTCCCTGAGCCTAAAACATGCAAATTAACCATTTTTTACCCAAAATTGAGCCTAGCCAAAAATTTATGCATCCAATACAGCTCATTATTGCAACCATTTCACATCAAATCCTTGTACTTTTACTATTTTAACAATTTAGTCCCTAATCGATAAATTCATCAAAAATCACTTAACAAATTACTTTTAATTATAAATCAACATTACAATCTCATCATTTAACATAAAAAATCACAAGATTCATCAATATTTACATTCAAAATCTTTAACAGTTTCAAAATCGAAGGTACGGGCTAGTTGGACCTAGTTGCAACAATCTCAAAAACATAAAAATTATTAGAAATAGATAGCTTAGGGACTTGCATGCAAGGAAACATGGTTGGCCAAACCTAGCTTCCATAGAAATGGCTTTCGGTTGAAAAACAAAAGAAAAAGGAAAATGAAAACCATATTTTTTACTTATGTTTTATTTAATTTAATTAATAATCAAATTACCATTTTAACCTTGGTTAATAAATAAATAAAACACCAAAGGCATTTCCATATTTGTCCACTAACCTCGTGAATGGTATAATTACCATTTAAGTCCCTTTTCCTTTATTCAATTAACCATTTAATCACTCAAATCAAATAGTGCTCAAATTTAAATCTTTTACAATGTAGTCCTTTTTAATTAATTAACAATCGAAACGTTAAAATTTTTCAACGAAACTTTAATACCACCTTAATGACACTCCGTAAATATTTATAAAAATATTTACTACTCATTTTATAGAAACGAGGTCCCCATACCTCATTTTCTAAAACCATTTAACCTTAGGGTCATACCACTTGAACTTAATAAATTGCTTATTTAACATAATTTATCAAATCAAAAACCTTTTTAAAAATCATATTTGACTCGTAAATATTAAATAATAATATTTACGAACTTACTCGTCAAATTTGGTGGCCCCAAAACAACTATTTTTGACACCACTTGAAAACGGGCCATTACATGTTCACAGATAGGTCATACCAAATTTGGGTTAATTATCACCTTAGCAGTTTGCTAGGGTTGTCAGGCCTAGGGTTTAAGTTCTTCAAATCCTGAATAGCTGATCCACTAAGAGAACCTTACAAAATAGTTAATTAATCATATCTCCACTCACTAATCCCCTATAGGAGGATTAGATCCACATGGATCTCATAAACAATATAAACTTGATAGAAAGAGTAAACATGAATAATAATTGAATAGTATAAAGTTTAGAAGAAACCTGGTTTGTATTAGAATTGAATGCAGAATCCTAATAGATTTTGATTGTGGTTTACAAATTTGATTTCCCACAAAAGCAAATAACAAAAACTAAAATAAACCTATAGCCTAAGGAAAGAGAAAAACTAAAAACTAAATCTAAGAAGAAAATTATACAATATGAAAGCTGACCATAACATGTATTAAATGAGCCTATTTATAGACTTTAGAGTGGTTGTCGTCCTTAATCCTAGGTCAGCTGTCGTCTTCGTGCTTGACATTTGATTATGCAGACCAAAATGCCCCTGACTTGCAATTATTTCCCGTGCAGAGGTGATGTCGCGACACACCAGGTCCTGTGTCAGGACACCGAGGGCAATATGCTTATCTTTATGGTATCTTTAGGGGTTTGTTGCGACACTGAAGGAAGTCTTGGAGTTCTTCTATTCTGATCCCTATGTTGTGACAATCAATGCTCCGTGTTGTAACACAGTGACTAGTATTGAGTTAGCATTCCTTCTATTGGTCTCCTGCATGCTTACAATGTATATTATCTCACCTATAGGCCTTATCCAGCCCTTAAGGTTAATAAAATACTCAAACTACAAAGTTTTTGAATTTAACTGCAATTGTGAAAACGTAATTAGAAGTTTACGAAAATGCTTGTATTCAAGCTCCTAAAGTGTGAAAACTAGTTTAATCTGCTACACTGATTTACGATAGATCAAACTCCCTTACACTTAAGTCATTACTTGTTCTCAAGGTGTAATTCCTTAAACTGGGCCTATATGTTATGGCCCAATCTGAGTAATTACATGGGCCATGAAGATGGCCAAAACTTTTTCATAAGAAAAATTCATTTTTCGTCAAAACATGTTATTTTGAAAACATCATGTTCTTTTCAATTGAAATTTATTTGTTCCTTTTTATTTAAAAATACTTGTACTATTACTTCGTTTTTAAAAAACAGTTGCAGCAGCTAATAATTTTTAAATACGTTTAATGATCATTTAAAAATCTTATGTAAAAAATCCATGCAATATTTCCCAAAAATATAAAATAGTAATTCCCATGCCACAATCCTTAATTTAAAAGAAATTCCTAGAAAGTAAATAAGACAAACCCATATTAAGTCCATAATAAAATCCAAAATAAACTCATATAGTTCGTAAAAGTCCCAAATTATTTTAAAAATGCATAACCAAGAAATCATTATTCCAAGAGCTCCTCCGATGACCGAATCCGAGTCCTAATTATGAGGATTACTTGATACACACGAGTAACACAGGTGAGCTTTAAAAGGCTCAATGTGAGATCGATACAAAACATATAGACATACAATATGACATACATTTCAACACATCGAATAACACATCCAAAAAATATATATACAATTTTCACACAAATCAATATTACATATAAAATAACATATCGAGATATGCTTTTGTAACAATGCACATTTTGAAGAATTTCCTACCCATCTCCGCTACACTATTTGTGGACAAGCCACCACATAATTATCGAAAAACAACCACATAATTATAGATAAATTGCCACATATCTTCCTCCTTTCACAAATCCCACCCCATGCATATGATATGACCATTTTCTCTTTTTAATCAATTCACGTTAACATGTTGTAAACATGCTTTACACATAGGATCACATATAACATGGTCATGTTCATATTTTCATATTCGCATAACAGAATCATAACGATAACACATAAGCCATACATCATATGTCATGAGAATGAAATCTACACATATATCAATATGACATAGATGCAATTTGCAAAAACATCACAATCACATAATATCATCACATCACACAATATACTTTTCAAGAACAATGGATAGGGTCACTTACTTGGGTTTTTCATCGATGGGGTTTTCAACCCTCTCTATGAGTACTTAGTGTACCTTCGCATAAAAAGTTATTTACATACTAATATAATAAAAATAATCACTCATCACGTGACATAAGTTAAAGATCCCACACCTTATTGTAGATCTAAACTGCACGCTCCCTTTGTAGATGTCTCATTTGGATCTAGTCCCAATCACAAATCTAATCACATGAATATCTCTTTTTAGTCATGATCTAACGAAAAACAAGTCCTTTAATATAAGATTTAATGCAAAAAATCTCACCAATACTTTCCCTTAATTTGAATGCTCAGATCCGTTACTCACATAATGCCATACTATTGGTTTCCCAAATGGTTGTTGTTCGATCCTTCATAACACATGGAGATTGAAAGTTAATCTCAATAAATTAATTATAGTTGAGAAATTATTTGAGAAGGAGGGAAAAACAAGGAAAGATGATGCTTCCATCACTTTGCATAACTTACACTACTAAATAGCACAACGAAGTCGGAGATAAATCGTAGAGAAAAGTTTAGAGGTTTAATGCTCTACAAGGGATCATGTGATCGGTGACATTCGTACACAAGTGGAGTGAAAAAAAATTAAAAAATGAGTTCATTGGAAGAAAAAGGTGAAAGAAATGAGAAAGGAGAGGAAAAAAGGAGAAAAATCCAAATCCCGATGATAATTAGTGTTTGCAACGACGACAATGATAGTGGTCTGCGGCAGTTCATAGCGATGAAGATGGCGATGAATGGTGGCGACCAGAGGAGAATGATGAGAGAAGAGGGGTGTGGATGGTGGTGAGGTGGTAGTGCAACTAAGGCTCACGGTGGAGGAATGGAAGCAAATATGAGTAGAAATGGTGGTGGTTGCCAAAAAGAGAGAAAATGGTGTAGGAAAAAAGAAGAAATGAGAAAAAGGGAGGAAATGAGGGTGGTGGACGGTTTGGGAGGCTTTTGGGGTGGTCAACACCTTTGTTTTGGCCAGAAAATAGTGTAAGTGTAACACCCCGAACCCGAAACCGACACTGGAGTCGAACACGAGGTGTTAACTGACTTTAACCCCTTATAAAATTTATTTTCCAGACACTGCCCAATCTGTGTACTAGTCGTTTTAAAAATCATATCTTGAGTTTCGTAACTCGAAAATCAGTTTTGTAATTTTTCCCAGAAACTAGACTCATGTGCCCATCTATGTATTTTTTTCTAGAATTTTTGGTCGGGCCAATTAGTACAGTTTATTAGTCAAAGTCTTCCAAGTTGAAGGGGTCGACTACACTGACCTTTGCCCATTACGACTTGGATATCTCCCTGCACGGGGCTTCAATACTGATGCCGTTTGCTTCTATGAAAACTAGACTCAGAGAGGAATCTGTACATATATGGTACGACCCCTAATTATCTCTGGTTAATTTATAATGAATTTCCAAAGTCGGAGCAGGGAATCCAGAAACCGTTCTGGCCCTGTCCCACAAAAATCTGATTATCTCTTAATATACTGCCCATATGATCTTTTCGTTACTTCCTCATGAAAACAGACTCATCGAGCTTCGATTACATAATTTATTCATCAATTAATTCCACTCCTACTATTTTTAGTGATTTTTCAATCTCATGACACTGCTGCTGCCAGCATCTGTTACGAAAGTAACTAGGTCCATTTCATGCCTACCCTTGATCCAACTCAATCGAACATTCGTGCCATTTTCGCATGGCTTAAAGTTTACATGCCAAAGTTCAAACACAACGTAATAGCTTATACATGCCAAAATGTTCTTCTAAGCCAACTAAGAAGAAAGTACCAAAACTTGCTATCCGGTGTGATGACTTCGATGACGGCCTGACCCTGCAAAAATAGATGAGTCCAAGCAACCTATAATGGGTGACAAGGAAACACCGAGTGAGTTTATAACTCAGTAAGTCATAAGCAATGCACTACCATCCATCAATAACATTATCACAAGAGGAAACAAAATGGAACGAGACAATTTACTCCATCCATACCGAACCATACCATAGTTCCTCCAACCTATCGATTCAATTTCATATCAATTCATGCATTCACATTCCATATACTCATCAATAGGACATTGAAGCATTTTCATAAATCAATTTATTTTCGTTACAATCAAACGACTAAACGGCCTTTCACCCATCCTACGATAAATTTTATGTACGTGACTTCAAGTATAGTTGTCACATAGGTTCAAACTTACCGAGCTCAACACCAAGTATAAGCATAGCACCTATTAGCCATGTACTCAAGACACTTACCCGATCCGCTGTCCGCGATCGACTCAATAGTGTCGCACACATAGTGTCCATAATGATTCACGAATGTATATTGAGTCCGCACACTCAGTGCTATATAATCAACTCGCACACTTAGTGCTACGTAATCAAATCGCACACTTAGTGCTACATAGTCAAACTCGCACACTTAGTGCCGCATGGTCAATTCGCACACTTAGTGCATCATATTCATTTCGCACACTTAGTGCAACATAGTCAAATCGCACACTTAGTGCTGTACAATTTAATCCCGTGCACTTAGCGCCAATCTCATGGTCATAAATGGTTATACCCGCACGTTTAGTGCCGAGATCAACAACTCAGTACATCTTACCTCTTTTCTTTTCATTCAACAATTTCATCATCACATACGTACATGCATATATATATATGTATATTTATTCATTCCATTCAGCATCAATACATAAACATTATGACCATTTGAAATAATACCAACTACATGCTTAATGACTTACCTCGTGTTGGGTAAGACGGTTCCAACTCGGCTACTCGATAACCTTTTCTTTGCCTTTGCTCGATTCACCTCCTTTAACTCCTTGAGCTAAATCAAACAAATTTGACTCATTAAAGTCTCATTTTGCTAGCTTATGGCCGAATATGACAAGGAGTTTGATGGGTCATATGGCCACCTTTTAGCTCAAATACACAATGGTCATATGCATTTTTAATCACATCAAATGATTCAATACAATTCACTCGAACATCAAAAGAGAACCTCAAGGTACTTAGTCCATATACACATTAGACATTAGAGTCACATATGTACGAATTCACGAATCGAATTCGACATATTAGCTAATTTTCCCTTTAGCCGAACCTTCTAAGTCAAGATAAAGCCATCAACATGCTTACCTTTGGCCGAACATACACATCAACTTAGGTGCTCATTTATGTGGCCGAACACACACATGTCTATGTTAAGGCCGATTGCAACACTCAATACATTCTACAAGTATGGACACTTGCATTGACTAAACACCATTTCTATTATTTTTATTCCAAAGCCGAATGCCTCTCAAGCCCTAAGCTCATGATCCTTTCATCATTAAGCAAGTGTGATAGCACAACTAACATCCATTTTCAATTTGAACACCAACATAAAAATCCATAGCCGAAACCTATACATGACATTACTCATTCCACCCATCGAAACAATATTTGTTCAAGACATCAAGCATTTTTATTTGGGTATTACATATATGAGCATTTAGAATTTATATTTTTAGCAAGATCAATTTCTTTCCTCAACACATTCTTCATCAAAACTTAAAGGAAGTAATCAAATTTCCTTCTTTAATAGCCATAGCCGAATGCTCCATCCATCCATCAAAGTTAAAAATTTTGCATGGTCTAAGTAAGAACCATGATAATTAACCTAAAACAAGCTAAAATTTCACAACTTTAACACAATATACTAACCTTATTAAGCATTCAAATGGCCGAAAGTTCTTTGCCCCTATTCCTTCCTTCAATTCGGCCAAGAAGACAAGGATGAAGCTTTTTTTTTCATTTGCTTTCTTTTTATTCTTTTCTTTTATTCATTAAATCCCACAACCCAATATCAATTTCACAATTATATTGCCCATCATCAACCCACCTTGGCCGGCCACTATAAGGAAATTGGGCAATTTGACATGCAAGTCCACCTTTGTGTTGACATGCACTAATAAGCCCTTTAAAATTAGCCTATCATATTTTACCATGTCTCATGTTGATCCCTATTTAATAATTTCTCATGCAATTGGCAAAATTAGGGAATGAAACTTCCACATATGCATGTACACACATAATAAACGTAGAATATAACAATTAATTATTTTCATAACTCGGTTTTGTGGTCCCGAAACCACTTCCCGACTAGGGTCAATTTTGGGTTGTCACAACTCTCCCCCACTTAAGAAATTTTCGTCCCCGAAAATCTTACCGGTAAATAGGTTTGGGTATCGTTCTTTCATCGAGCTCTCGGTTTCCCAAGTAGCTTCCTCGATCCCGTGTTTGAGCCATAACACTTTTACTAGGGGAACTCTTTTGTTTCGCAACTCCTTCACTTCACGAGCTAGGATACGCATCGGCTCTTCTTCATAACTCATATCAGCCTGAATTTCAACCTCCGACGGACTAATTATGTGCGAAGGATCAGATCTATAGCGCCGAAGCATCGAAACATGAAAGACGTCATGAATCTTTTCAAGTTCAGGGGGCAAAATCAATCTATATGCAACCGGCCCCACTCGTTCGGAGATTTCGTACGGCCCAATGAATCTCGGGCTCAACTTGCCCTTACGGCCAAACCTAAGTACCTTCTTCCAAGGTGACACTTTAAGAAACACTTTATCTCCCACCTGATATTCAATGTCCTTTCGTTTTAAATCCGCATACGATTTTTGACGATCTGTGGCTACCTTCAGACTTTCGCGGATTACCTTTACTTTTTGTTCGGCATTTTTAATCAAATCAACTCCGAAAATTTTACTTTCACCGATCTCGGTCCAAAACAATGGCGTACGGCATTTACGACCGTACAAAGCCTCATAAGGTGTCATCTTAATACTTGATTGAAAACTATTGTTGTAAGCGAATTCAATCAAAGGTAGATACCGTTCCCATGAACTACTGAACTCGAGGATGCAACATCTCAACATATCCTCAAGTATCTGAATTATCCGCTCGGATTGACCATCGGTTTAGGGGTGAAAAGCGGTGCTAAAATGCAGCTTGGTACCCAAAGCTTCTTGCAATTTCTTCCAAAATCGTGAGGTAAATCTCAGATCTCTATCCGACACGATAGAAATAGGTACTCCATGTAATCTCACAATCTGAGAGACATACAATTCGGCTAGTTTATCCAATGAAAGATCCGTACGCACGGGGATAAAGTGAGCCGACTTAGTCAGTCTATCAACCACAACCCAAATTGCATCCTTCTTACTTGTTGACAATGGCAGTCCGGACACAAAGTCCATTGTGACTCGGTCCCATTTCCACTCGGGTATCATGATCGGCTGAAGTAACCCTGAAGGCACTTGATGTTTTGCTTTCACTTGTTGACATATTAAACATCTCGAAACAAAGTCGGAGATGTCTCGTTTCATACCATGCCACCAAAACTGACGTTTCAAGTCATTGTACATTTTCGTGCTCCCCGGGTGAATTGACATTCGGCTACAATGGGCTTCGTTCAGAATCATCGGAATGAGTTTCGAATTCCTTAGAACACACAAACGACTTCTAAACCTCAAACAACCATCATCATCAATCTGAAACTCCGATTCCTTGTTCGGAACACACTCAGCTCGTTTTGCAACCAATTCATCATCGACTTTCTGAGCTTCACGAATTTGATGAGTCAATAATGGTTTGGCTTTTAATTCAGCTACTAACACATTGTCAGGTAGAACAGACAAGTGTACATTCATCGCTCGCAAAGCAAACAGTGATTTCCGGCTTAAGGCGTCCGCAACCACATTAGCCTTTCCCGGGTGGTAATCAATGACAAGCTCGTAATCTTTCAACAACTCAAGCCAACGTCTTTGTCGCAGATTCAAGTCTCGTTGAGTCATCAAATATTTGAGACTTTTGTGATCCGAAAACACATGGCACTTCTCACCAAACAAATAATGTCGCCATATTTTCAATGCAAACACAATGGCGGCTAGTTCGAGATCATGGGTCGGATAATTTCTCTCGTGTGGCTTCAATTGTCTCGACGCATAGGCCACAACTCGACCTTCTTGCATCAATACGTAACCCAACCCAAGTAGGGATGCGTCACTATAAATGACAAACTCTTTACCCGATTCGGGTTGCACCAAAATTGGAGCTTCAGTCAAATGAGTTTTCAGTTGATCGAAGCTTTTCTGACATTTCTCCATCCATTCGAACTTAACATCTTTTGAAGTAGCTTCGTCATTGGTGTGGCTATCATCGAGAAACCTTTGACAAATCGTCGGTAATAACCGGTGAGCCCTAGAAAGCTTCGGACTTCGGTAACATTTCTCGGAGGCTTCCAGTTAAGTATGGCTGAAATTTTGCTCGGGTCAACTCGAATACCCGATGCGGATACCACATGACCCAAGAAGCTAACCTCTCTTAACCAGAACTCACACTTACTGAACTTAGCATATAACTGCTTATCCCGCAAAATTTGCAACACTAGCCTCAGATGCTCAGCATGTTCGGTCTCATCTCTTGAATAGACCAAGATGTCATCAATAAACACAACTACGAACCGATCCAAATACGGCCTGAAGATCCGATTCATCAAATCCATAAACACCGCAGGGGCATTAGTGAGCCCGAACGGCATCACTAAGAACTCGTAGTGACCGTACCTCGTTCTGAAAGCAGTTTTGGGTACGTCCGAATCTCGAATCCGCAACTGATAATAACCCGATCTCAAATCTATCTTTGAAAACACCGATGCTCCCTTTAATTGATTGAACAGATCATCAATACGCGGTAACGAATACTTATTCTTTATCGTCACTTTATTCAGTTGACGATAGTCAATGCACAACCTCATGGTTCCGTCCTTCTTTTTTCACGAACAATACTGGTGCACCCCAAGGTGAGAAACTCGGTCGAGCGAAACCTCTATCTGTCAATTCTTGCAACTGAGCTTTCAACTCTTTTAACTCGGTTAGTGCCATACGATACGGAGCGATCGGAATTGGCGTAGTTCCAGGTACAAGCTCAATACCAAACTCTACCTCCCGAACAGGTGGCAAACCCGGTAACTCTTCAGGAAAAACATCCGGGTATTCACAAACCACCGGCACCGATTCGGGTTTCTTTTCTAACTCCTTGTCATCAAGTACATACGCGAGGTATGCTTCGCACCCTTTCCTTACATATTTCTGGGCCAACATTGCTGATATTACAGCTGGCAACCCCCCTTGAGTCCGCAGACTCAACTCGGATTATTTCGTTACTCGCGCACCTCAAATCGATAGTCTTGCTTTTGCAATTCACAACCGCATCATGCGCGGTTAACCAATCCAAACCAAGAATAACATCAAACTCGTCGAACGGCAAAAGCATCAAATCGGCCGGAAAACAGGATTCTCGGATTATTAGAGGGCATCTCTTACACACTTTATCAACAAGTACGCATTGACCCAAAGGGTTTGATACTCGAATTACGAGCTCAGTAGACTCAACAGGTAGAGTCTTACTGGTTGCTAAGGTTTCGCATACATATGAATGAGTAGAACCAGGGTCAATCAATGCAATCACATTAGTATCAAAGAGAGTGAAGGTACCAGTGATGACGTCGGGGGAGGATGCCTCCTCTCGTGCGCGAATGGCATATGCTCTAGCAGGAGTACGGTTCTCGGCTCGATCGGCCGTATCAGAGGCCCCCCTCTGACTACCACCCCTGCCTCCTAAAATTCTCGGTGGTCTATCTCTAGATGTCACTCCACTAGGTCTTGCACCTTGAATCTTATTCTTCTCATCCAGCTCCGTGCAATCTCTAATGAAGTGGTCCTTCGAACCGCATCCGTAACAGGCCCTGCTAGTAGACTTGTCCCAACATTCACCTAAGTGTCGTCTTCCACATTGGGGACATTCAGGTTTCTCGTGACGATTATTGCCCACACTAGCTACCGAAGTAGCTCGGGGGCCCATCGCTGGTCTTGCCCTGATGGAAATTCCCGCAGTCGCCCTCGACTTATTAATGTCCTCCCTGAACTTCTTTACAGCTGAGAACGGAGCTTTACCCGTCGATCTTTTACGATAATCTCTAGCTTCAAATTCAGCCTTCCTCTTCTCCTTTCCAAGTTCTTCCGCCTTGCAGGCTCGTTCGACTAGTGTTACGAATTCTTTTATTTCCAAAATACCCATTAGTAGCTTTAAATCTTCATTCAATCCTTCCTCGAATCTTTTGCACATAGCAACCTCATCAGCTACACACTCCCGGGCATACCTACTGAGTCTTACGAATTCATGTTCGTATTCAGATACAGTCATACGGCCTTGCTTGAGTTCCAAGAACTCCTTACGCTTCTGATCAATGAACTGTTGGCTAATAAATTTCTTTCGGAATTCCGTTTGAAAGAAGTCCCAAGTTACTCGCTCGTTCTGGACTATGGAAATCAAGGTCCTCCACCAATAGTAGGCTGAGTCTCGCAACAAAGATACAGCACATTTTAGACATTCGTCAGGTGTGCATGACAATTCATCGAACACCCGAATGGTGTTATCAAGCCAGAACTCGGCCCTTTCGGCATCATCAGTTACTATGGCCTTGAACTCCTCGGCCCCACGCTTCCTAATCAAGTCTACAGGTGGCTTACTCAGCCTCACAGGATCAGCGACTGATGGCATTACAGGCTCTTGGGGTGGATTATTCAAATTTGGGAATTGTTGGACAGCCGGGTTGGTTCGGGCATATTGCGCGACCCACTCATTCATCATGGTAAAGAAGGCTTGTTTAGCCCCCTCACCTTGATTATTCGCAGATGACTGAGGTTCAACAGGCGGCGTCCCTTGTGCAGGAGCAGCCGCTACACTTTCAATGTCATCCGCCAAGGTTCTCTCTACACCGGGATCCATTTACTAATCAAAACAAAAACATTTCAACCGTCGGAAGTCATCACACATTTAAACATTAACATTCGGCATGTATAGCTAGACTCATACGCGCTATGGTAGTCCTAGAACCGACTAAACCATAGCTCTGATACCAATCAAATGTAACACCCCGAACCCGAAACCGACACTGGAGTCGAACACGAGGTGTTAACTGACTTTAACCCCTTATAAAATTTATTTTCCAGACACTTCACAATCTGTGTACTAGTCGTTTTAAAAATCATATCTTGAGTTTCGAAACTCGAAAATCAGTTTTGTAATTTTTCCCAGAAACCAGACTCATGTGCCCATCTATGTATTTTTTTCTAGAATTTTTGGTCGGGCCAATTAGTACAGTTTATTAGTCAAAATCTCCCAAGTTGAAGGGGTCGACTACACTGACCTTTGCCCATTACGACTTGGATATCTCCCTGCACGGGGCTTCAATACTGATGCCGTTTGCTTCTATGAAAACTAGACTCAGAGAGGAATCTGTACATATATGGTACGACCCCTAATTATCTCTGGTTAATTTATAATGAATTTCCAAAGTCGGAGCAGGGAATCCAGAAACCGTTCTGGCCCTGTCCCACAAAAATCTGATTATCTCTTAATATACTGCCCATATGATCTTTTCGTTACTTCCTCATGAAAACAGACTCATCGAGCTTCGATTACATAATTTATTCATCAATTAATTCCACTCCTACTATTTTTAGTGATTTTTCAATCTCATGACACTGCTGCTGCCAGCATCTGTTACGAAAGTAACTAGGTCCATTTCATGCCTACCCTTGATCCAACTCAATCGAACATTCGTGCCATTTTCGCATGGCTTAAAGTTTACATGCCAAAGTTCAAACACAACGTAATAGCTTATACATGCCAAAATGTTCTTCTAAGCCAACTAAGAAGAAAGTACCAAAACTTGCTATCCAGTGTGATGACTTCGATGACGGCCTGACCCCGCAAAAATAGATGAGTCCAAGCAACCTATAATGGGTGACAAGGAAACACCGAGTGAGTTTATAACTCAGTAAGTCATAAGCAATGCACTACCATCCATCAATAACATTATCACAAGAGGAAACAAAATGGAACGAGACAATTTACTCCATCCATACCGAACCATACCATAGTTCCTCCAACCTATCGATTCAATTTCATATCAATTCATGCATTCACATTCCATATACTCATCAATAGGACATTGAAGCATTTTCATAAATCAATTTATTTTCGTTACAATCAAACGACTAAACGGCCTTTCATCCATCCTACGATAAATTTTATGTACGTGACTTCAAGTATAGTTGTCACATAGGTTCAAACTTACCGAGCTCAACACCAAGTATAAGCATAGCACCTATTAGCCATGTACTCAAGACACTTACCCGATCCGCTGTCCGCGATCGACTCAATAGTGTCGCACACATAGTGTCCATAATGATTCACGAATGTATATTGAGTCCGCACACTCAGTGCTATATAATCAACTCGCACACTTAGTGCTACGTAATCAAATCGCACACTTAGTGCTACATAGTCAAACTCGCACACTTAGTGCCGCATGGTCAATTCGCACACTTAGTGCATCATATTCATTTCGCACACTTAGTGCAACATAGTCAAATCGCACACTTAGTGCTGTACAATTTAATCCCGCGCACTTAGCGCCAATCTCATGGTCATAAATGGTTATACCCGCACGTTTAGTGCCGAGATCAACAACTCAGTACATCTTACCTCTTTTCTTTTCATTCAACAATTTCATCATCACATACGTACATGCATATATATATATGTATATTTATTCATTCCATTCAGCATCAATACATAAACATTATGACCATTTGAAATAATACCAACTACATGCTTAATGACTTACCTCGTGTTGGGTAAGACGGTTCCAACTCGGCTACTCGATAACCTTTTCTTTGCCTTTGCTCGATTCACCTCCTTTAACTCCTTGAGCTAAATCAAACAAATTTGACTCATTAAAGTCTCATTTTGCTAGCTTATGGCCGAATATGACAAGGAGTTTGATGGGTCATATGGCCACCTTTTAGCTCAAATACACAATGGTCATATGCATTTTTAATCACATCAAATGATTCAATACAATTCACTCGAACATCAAAAGAGAACCTCAAGGTACTTAGTCCATATACACATTAGACATTAGAGTCACATATGTACGAATTCACGAATCGAATTCGACATATTAGCTAATTTTCCCTTTAGCCGAACCTTCTAAGTCAAGATAAAGCCATCAACATGCTTACCTTTGGCCGAACATACACATCAACTTAGGTGCTCATTTATGTGGCCGAACACACACATGTCTATGTTAAGGCCGATTGCAACACTCAATACATTCTACAAGTATGGACACTTGCATTGACTAAACACCATTTCTATTATTTTTATTCCAAAGCCGAATGCCTCTCAAGCCCTAAGCTCATGATCCTTTCATCATTAAGCAAGTGTGATAGCACAACTAACATCCATTTTCAATTTGAACACCAACATAAAAATCCATAGCCGAAACCTATACATGACATTACTCATTCCACCCATCGAAACAATATTTGTTCAAGACATCAAGCATTTTTATTTGGGTATTACATATATGAGCATTTAGAATTTATATTTTTAGCAAGATCAATTTCTTTCCTCAACACATTCTTCATCAAAACTTAAAGGAAGTAATCAAATTTCCTTCTTTAATAGCCATAGCCGAATGCTCCATCCATCCATCAAAGTTAAAAATTTTGCATGGTCTAAGTAAGAACCATGATAATTAACCTAAAACAAGCTAAAATTTCACAACTTTAACACAATATACTAACCTTATTAAGCATTCAAATGGCCGAAAGTTCTTTGCCCCTATTCCTTCCTTCAATTCGGCCAAGAAGACAAGGATGAAGCTTTTTTTTTTTCATTTGCTTTCTTTTTATTCTTTTCTTTTATTCATTAAATCCCACAACCCAATATCAATTTCACAATTATATTGCCCATCATCAACCCACCTTGGCCGGCCACTATAAGGAAATTGGGCAATTTGACATGCAAGTCCACCTTTGTGTTGACATGCACTAATAAGCCCTTTAAAATTAGCCTATCATATTTTACCATGTCTCATGTTGATCCCTATTTAATAATTCCTCATGCAATTGGCAAAATTAGGGAATGAAACTTCCACATATGCATGTACACACATAATAAACGTAGAATATAACAATTAATTATTTTCATAACTCGGTTTTGTGGTCCCGAAACCACTTCCCGACTAGGGTCAATTTTGGGCTGTCACAGTAAGGAAGGAGAGGGAACAAAGGAGAAAAAAAAGGGGATGTGTCTCACAACTTATAGCAAGTTTGACTTGCTAAAGGAGGAAAGGAATCCTTCACATAAGGTAAGAAGGGGTGGATGGTTGGCCTCTATTGTGCACATGATAATTGTACCAAAAATAGAGAAATAAAACAAGAGAGCAAGGGGATTCAAACTAGGGACCTCTAGGACAGTTAAAGAGCTTCTTACCACTAAGCCACAGCACTTCCTTGTTTTCACTATTGTGTAATTAATTTAAAACATAGGAGATGAAAATATCACTCTTGTACAATTAATTGAAAAGTGTGATGTGACACAAGTAAAACAAACAAAAACAATAAATGAAAGGACGGCTCTTGAACAAGTATGGTACAAATGTTTGATTTGGAGCACATGAATAAGCATTTCATATTCACACATAATCTTGGCATGATATATAGATGACTTACCACTTTTGATATCAAACACCTAAGTTCAGTATATTACAAAGCATACAAACATTAAGGGTCTCAAATATAGGAACCTATCAACAAATTATACAAGTAATTTGATTCAGAATACAAACAATCATAAATGCAATTAATTAGTATGATTTCAAATTGTGAATGAGTCTACCTAGATCATATAGGGCTTTTTGGCTTGTAACATTCTGAGGCTTAGGATAGGTATGCAATTCAAGAATAGTAAGCATCAAATAGTTTCAAGCACAAAAATAGTTTGGCACATCACATTGTCCCCTATTCTCCGTATTAGTGACCTTTCTCGCTCACTGCCTTATTTCTTTTTCTCCCACCTTACTTATGTCTATTTATAGGAAATCTCAGCATCATATAGTAACTATGGATAGCTCACGAGTTTTTTTTTGTGCAATAATGAACGAGTTTTTCTATAGTTGTTGTAACACCCCAACCCGGCCTAGAAGTTATGGATGGATCTGGCGTGTCACACTGAAGTGTCCTCTGAAAATTGGACTCGTTGGTAAATTCGTTTCTAAGTTTTAAAAACCCCTTTAATATTATTTAACAAATCTACTAATCAAACCGTTTGTTCTGTTATCTGATGTTGTCTTAACTGGTTGTTTAAAATTATGGAAGCTTTGAAAACTCTAAGTTTAGTTTCGTGTTTTGGAAAACAGTAATCATTTGAAAATACGTCTTCTCCTAAACTAGCAGTTTAAAATAAGCAGGTAAAAGCCCAATTAAAAACTTAAAAAAATTAAACGACCTTATTACATAACAAAAACCAACTCAAACTTTAGCGTTAAATAAAATCATGTGTAAGATAGCAATAGTGGTGTGGCCACCTCCGAGTCCCTCGTAGCACCGAATCGTCTATGGCTGAGGATTACTTGCATAGTTAGACAGAAGGGTGAGATTACGAAAACTCAGTGTGTAATCCCTTATCAAATAGTCGACATATAGAATAGAATCAGTCTAGGCTAGAGCCCTTTAACAGTAACAGTACAATGTGGGCCTTAGCCCAATACAGAAAAAATGTTGGCCTAAGTCGGATACATTATCAATAATGGTGCAAGTATGCAAACCCATCCCAATCCAGCCAACGCACAACTCGTACCAACCCAACACACCATGTGGGGACAGAGTTGGCCCACCCAGCCCTCACACCAATATCGCAGCATAGCTGCTAGTAGTCAGAATGGCTAAGAGCTGTAAACAGGATAGCTGTAAGCTATAAACAAAATGGCTACAAGCCATAAGTACAGTAATATGATTGGCACAAAGCCATCAGTAGCAGTGATATGATCGGCACATAGTCATCAGTAACGATAATATGATCGGTACAAAACCATCAGTAACAGTGATATGATCGGCACAAAGCCATCAATAGCATCACAGCAAAGCTGCCAGTAGCAATATCGCAGCAAAGCTGCCAGTAATAGTATATGTGGCCAAGCCACCAGTAACAATGATTGTGGTAGAGCCACCATTACAGTACTTTCTCCAAAACAATATTCCAACCCCATGCAGTATGTCATGTATGCAAAATTCCATGCTCAGAATCAGTCATACAAATCACAGACAAACCAGTCATACCAAACATAGACAAATCAGTCATTTAACCACAGACAAATCAATCATTTGACCTCGAGGGGCAAAATATTCTTTTACCCACCAAGGCATTCCGGTTATTTTATCCTACAAGGGTATTACAATCATTTTACCTTATAGGGGCATTATGGTCATTTTACCTTATAGGGGTATTACGGTTATTTTACCCTACAAGGGCATTACAGTCATTTTCCACTACAGGGGTATTACGGTCATTTTACCCTACAGGGGTATTACGATCATTTTACAAGCTTTTCGAAGGTCTACAGTCACCTCGAGCGATACAAACCTAAATGGTCATAATGGTGTAAATGGGCCCATGGCCCATATTCGGCCCACATTGGCCCACACGCTCGTGTGGCCCAATTAGCCCAAATTCAATCACGGCTACACGAACTACATATCCCAATCCAATATTTGCCTTTTAATGTGGATTTTATTCGTGTGGGGCCCACGAGGCCATTAGGCCCACACGACCCATTTAAACCCAACAAGGCCCATAACGACCCAAGAGCACGAGAACGCTCGTGGTGGCCTCAACAGTCTAACGCTCGTATTCATCAGCTTGGTTCACCACACGAGCTTTCGCATGCCCATGTGGACTCAATCGCCGTATTTTTGGCTTTTCGGCATTTGCCTAATCACAGAAGGAATAGTGTGATTACATACACTCTTTCGACTTTACGACAGTAGTGATTTACGGTGTACAGATACACACCTAATTGCGAAACGTATGTATCGTCCACGTGCTCCAAAGCCTATTTTCCATCAAATCATATTGTTAGTCTTCCAAACATTAGGATTCCTAAACATACAATCCCAAACCAAACCTTTATCAAAAATAGCCTCTACCGAAAATACTTGTCCAAAAGATTACCTTTCCCCTGACTAGATCAGTTGGTTGTGGTTGCCCACTAGTTCCAGAGATTGGTGCAGCCACCCTTCCACATCCTGGCAAAAAATCCCGAAGAGCTAACACCTTACGCCGCTTAAACTTGGGAGTAGAGGTTATGCGCTCCAACTCCACTGGTACCCTTGCTATCACTTTACTGCTAGCACCCTCTTCATCCATCTGAAGTTCTAGAACCCAAAAGAACATATACATAGGAGAAAATAGAAGAATCGGTAGTAAGGGATCGCACCTTTGGCTTAAACAGTACAAGAGAAAACTAAAAGGAACCGAGAGACTTACCGATTAACAAAGATTACTTACTGAATCAAAAATAGGAATGGAGAGAGTACAGAATGTAGGGAGATGAACTATTAAGATTCGATTGAGAGAGACAAAGAACAAGAGCAATTTTCTAAGGGAAACCGTTTGAGAAAAAGGGAAAAACATGAATTCAGAAAAAAAGAGAAAAGGTTACCGAATGCTGAGAAAATAAAAGCCAAAACCTGAAAGTGTTGAGAGGGAGAGAAACTGCAGTAATCGGCCAGGAGGGGAAAAACGATCGGAAAAGGGAATTAAACAAAAATATTCAGTCAAGTAGAAAACAAACAAAAGGGAAAGAAAACAAAAATAATACCCGAAAGGGTCTATAGCCTATTCGACCTCCCAAAACCAAAAAGCAGAGAAAAGTAACAAAAATATGACAAAAAACAAGTTCCCTCAAACAAATCAACCCAATTCCAAAAGCAAAACACCCCGAAAACTGAATCCAAGAGTTCCTAAAGTCCCTATACGGCACAACTTACCCTTCCCCCCACATCTCCTTGATTTCCTCCTATAATTTCTCTACAACAACAACCAACCGAACCCTTACCCAAATCCCACTTTTCTCTCCTAACTTCTCTCCACAAACCTCTTCAAAGACCAATTCAAACTCTTTTCTACTTAACAGTATTTCAATCTCTTAACCCAAGCGTCTAGGGTTTTATCCACTTAAAACCAAAGTTTTTGCTAAAGCCCAAGTTCGAACCCAGGATTTTTCCAACCCCTCTCAGGACCCTTAACCACTAAAGCGGACATACTTTTGTGCACAGTTTCCTAACCGTTCCCTTGCTCAAGGCCTAATACTTCTAGGCCCAAATTTTGGGGCGTTACAGTTGTGACTTTGTCACTTTTTTTTCTTTTTCACAGTATCTCACTCACAATTTCTTTTATTTTTCATGTACTTTTTCTACTTGTTTAATTTTATTTTTCAATTTTTCTTTTTGCACTTTTAAGCTAACCTATAATCACTATACTCCACTGATCTTTCCTATCACTCAATTTTTACAAAACCACCATAATTTATCTACTTAACCCTTAATATGTATGGTCAAACGTTTATAATCATGCAGTTCAGGACCAACGAAAAGGATAAGCACAAATTATTATTTTTAGCTTGGGTTTTGTATAAAGGTTCATCAAGAAGGGTTTTCTAGCTCAAATTAGGTTCTAAAGATGAATAAATAAGGTTAGCTTTTTGGCTCTGGGTGTATATCAAACAATGCCTTAGGTCATCCCTAGATATCTCAATATTAAAAAATTCAGTCAACCAAACAATCAAAAATTCAACAATTTATCATTCATACTATCATGCTGGTTTCATTGTCTTCTTTATATCATTTGGTACATTTGATTGCTTAATACCTATTTACAGTGTAATAGATAGAACTTATTAGTCTAATAAGAAAAAATTTAAAATCACTTATCATCATGCCAAATTTACCGTAAATACAAGCAACCTATGCACATGCTCCTAACCAATCACTTGTATTTCTACAAGCTCAAGCACACAATTGACAAGAGAAATCAAAGAAAAAAATAAAAAAATTAAGCAAAAATTCTATGTTATCGCTAATGTATAGCCCCGTAAAAGATAAGAAAAGAAGTTACCCGATTGATCGTGACGGTTTCGTGAGCTATTGGTGGGTGCTTCCTCCTTTTATCGTTGACAACTCAAAATTGTTGTGCATCTACTATGTGGGGTTCCTACGCAGAAAATTTAAACAAAACACCAAACAACTAATAGTTTATTATTACTCATACTCTTAAAAATTAAATAAATTAAAAATCATCCCAAATTTAATACAATCTTAAAAAAAAAATAGAAGTTCATTCATTCATCTCATCATCTTCCTCCCCCTCCTCAGTTCCTTTTTCCTCTTCGCTCTCCTGCTCCTCTTCTTCCTACTCTGGATCCATCTGTCCAAACATATTTGGTGTATAATTAGGTACCCACATATTCTTTTATCGTGTGAATTCCTTAAAATCGAGCCTGCCTCTTGCATCCAATGTATCATCCAATCTAGCTTGGGATGACTGCTCTCGCCAATTTCTTAGTGAATGGTTGATTTTTCTTTCCTTTGAGAAGAAGCCAGAGCGACCATCATCTCTTGTCAACATTTATTCCACTTTTTAATTTATTTAGCCCAAAGCTTAGTGTACTATGTATACAAAGTGTCTCCAATTATGCTTCAAGATGGCTTCATTGATTGCTCCATAGACGCCATCGAATTGCCTTCTCTTTTGCATAAGGCCATCACTAAGTGGGGAAAGAAGACTCCAACCTTTTGTCTACCGACGCACTGTTTCATATTTTGGTATATCCACGTTTTGATGCATACCTATTTTTTATGAAAAATAGCGTAAAGAAAAACCGCTCTAAAAGTATTGACATTAGAAACATTCAGAGCAAGAACTATTTTGATGCACAAAAATTGAATCCACATTTTTGCTTCAGGAAACATTATTACTTGATTAAAAGAAGTTGGAATATTAGTACCTGGGTGATATTTTCATTCACCCCTCCCCTCAGTTAGAAAGTTTATAATGTTTTCAATATTTATATCTTGAAAATATTCCAAATTAGTTTCTTCTATAAAATATTTTTCATAAAATAGAGCATTATAAAATTCAGAAATAACCCGACGGGTACTTCATGTTTCTTTCCCTCGCACAAGTATCGTTTCCCATGTACAACCTTTGGCTTTTCTAGACTCTTGGTCACGTAAAGATGCATAAATTTCCTAAACTACAGGGACCACCAAAAATTCTTTTGGGATTGTACTAAAACGTTCTCAAATATCCTCTCTTGAATAAATGTATTTCCCTAAATTTCTACATTTCTCAACATTTGAATTCAGGGAATTAGAGGGACTTGAAACCGTCAAAGGTTTCGGTTAATTAGTTCTTCTAGCCTTTCTTGGAGGCATATTCAATACTATTGTATTGTATGAACTAATGTCAAGCAATAATCTTAAAAGAACAGTAATAATGAGAAAAAAGAATGCTTAACCTTGATTTTCTTGAACCTTTGGTTGTTTTTCCCCGAGTGGTTGATGATCTTGCATCTGAATAAATCTTTTGAGAAATAGAAATTGGGTTTTATGAATTTAGGGTTTTAGGTGAAAAAGAATTTTGAAGATGAAGAGTATTTGAGAGGGTTTAATGTTTAGAAAAGACTTAGAGTTTGAGTTAAGATGTGTTTAGGCTAAAAATTAGAGGTTTTTAGGTCTAAAAATCAGGTAAAATGAAGGTTAATTTACCGAGTTGTGCAAATGGGTCAGGTCAACCCTATAGAAATTGCAACAATGTTGCGACACCGGGGTTTCGTGTCGCGGCACCCCCTTGTAGTTTGTTGTTGTCACAACGTCGAGGTTTGATGTTATGACTCACTTACAGTTTTGAAAACTTGGGGAAACTATCTACTATGTCGTGACGCAGCAGTTTTGTGTCATAACACAACAGTTTTATGTCACGACATTGAGATAGTTTTCTTGATTCTTTCGATTCTAGCCTTTATGTTGCAACTCAAGGTTACTGTGTTACGACACTAGTTCTATTTTCTCCCAAAATTTCCAATTTTTAGAGTGTCACGGTTCCTATAAAACATTAATTTAATACAAGTTCTATCTGAGCTAAACGATTAGTCAAATATACTGTAATTTACAGAAAATATTAATCCAAAATTATCATGTTTTACTGTCGGATTCATGTGACAGCTTTGTTAATGCATGTGAGGATGTTTTTTTGGTTCTTTCAGTGTTAGTCCATCGCCTGCCAAGCCACCCCACCTTCTTCCGCTTATCTCTTTCCTTGAACCTATTCTTTTGACCTATATTGATTATAGGAAGTACGTCCCTTGATTCGGGATTACTAAGGTTAAACATAGATAATTCCTTACAATGCTCCCATAAGTTCCTTTTATTTTCCCCACTCTATTGGTGACCACATTTATAATTTTCTGTTTCACCATTGATCTTCATTGTTAATTCATTTTTATCTAAATCAACAGTGGACCATGAAGTAGCTAGAAAAGGTCTACCTAACATAATTGGTATTTCTCAATCTTCTTCAAAGTCTAAAACTAAAAAGTTCACCAAAATGATAAAGATGCGCACTTTGTCTAACACATCTTCCAATACTCCTTTCAGATGCACTGAAGATATGTCAGCCAATTTTAGTGTAATTTGTGTGTTCTTCAGGTCCCCTAACCCGAGTATTTCATATATTGATAGAGGCTCTATTGAAATGAATGCTCCCTACCCCTATAGGAATTGTAAAGCTTCTCGGGTCTTTTCAACTTTTGAGGAACCTATCTAGAGATAATAGCATTACAGGAAACATTCATGTTAACTTGTTCCCCTACCTTAATTTTCCTACACCTATACATGATTTCCTTTAAAATTTTGGCATACTTAGGGACTTTTTCAATTAGTTTAATTAAAGGCAGGTGAGATTTAATGTTTTGAACAAGTATAGAAAGCTTACAAACTCGTCTTCATCCAATTTTTGTTTCTCTTCCAACCTTGAAGGGAACGATATCTTTGCAATGACAGGTTCTTTAATTGTCTATTTCTTTGGTTCAATTTTTGGTTCGACTACTTCCTTTGGTTATGTTTCATCATCAACTTCTAAGGTTTTTTCCTAAAGATAATCAACATTCTTTTTATTTAGCTCCTTAGTTGGGTTCTCCGGGCTACTCAGCACTTTACCCGATTGGAGCGCGATTGCTTTCACCTTTTCATTTCCCTCTTTTCAAGGAATATATTTAGTGTTACTAGGGATACCAATACCAATTTTTCTCTTAATATCTCCCATTACGCTCATTAATTGGCTCATCTGATTTTCGACCTTAGTCAAGGTTTTTGCTGAATTAGTGCACTCAGACTGGACCTGTTTCACTTCTGTCCTCATTGACTGCATTTCCCCTTTAATTCGATACAAACATTGACCAGATACAGCATTGTCATTTGGGTTGGCCTTTTCTAGAGGTTTCTGTAAATAAGAAGGTTGATAGTTAGTGTTTTTTACTTAATTAGAAATATTTCCTCTTTATTGATTTCTTCCCCATCTCAAGTTCGAGTGATCTTTCCATCTGAGATTATAAGTATTTGAATAAGGATTTTCACCCCTATTCCCGATGTAATTCACATTCTCAATTGGATTGTGTGATATAATGGAAGAGCAGTTTGTCTCCGCCATATATAAATAATGCACTATTTTTGGACTTTATGTGATTAAGTCTGTCCACTAATTATTTATATTTTTCATCCTTCTGGACAACCTTTATCGTAGATGGTCTCTGGCCATATGTGTGTCGTTCAGTTGGCCACTAACAAGAGTTCATTTCCATATTTTCTATTAATTCGTACACATCCTCGTATGTTCAGTTCATTAAGACACCTCCTACGACTCCATCTAATCCTGACTTTGCGTGTACGTTCAACCTATTGTAGAAAATTTGTAGTTGTAACCACTCAAGAATTAGTGGTGTGGGCATTTCTGAATCAGCGTTTTAAAATGCTCCCATGCCTCGTGAAAACTTTCTCCTTCTAATTGTTTAAACATAGAAATTTCCCTTCCTACTTGGACCGTCTTGCTAATGAGGAAGAACTTTTGTAGGAACTTTCCTGCAAGTTTGTCCCATGTTGTTATGGATCCTGGTGCCTGCGAATCTAACCAAGAAAAGGCATTATCAATTAATGAAAAGGGGAACAACCAAAGACAAATAGCGTCATTGGTGACCCCACTATATTTGAAAGTATCACAAAGTTGGAGGAATAATTTTAAATTCTGACTCGGATCTTCTGTCATCATTCTTCAAAACTGCAAATTATTCTGGATCATAGCTGGCTTGATCTTGAAGTTATTGGCCGTGATGGTTGGCCTCATTATACTCCCTAGAACCATATCCAGATTCAGTAGTGCATATTCCCTCAGAGTCCTTTTGTTACACACCATGAGATTGTTTGTGGGTAGTTGTGGCGATGGTGGTGGGTCTTTTAGGTTGTTATTGTTAGCTTTGTCAAATAGTGGATTCTCGCGTGGTGGTAACTTACCTCTAGCAGGTAGCTGATTCTGTATTGGTTGTTACTACTGTTGTTGTTGTTGTTGTTGTGGTGATTCCTTCAGATTACTCTTTCTGGATCTATGACTAACTTTATAGGTGTTCCGCTATTACGAGTCATACACTAAACCCAAAGAGAAAAGATTTGTAGAAAATAAAAAAATATAATCGTAGCTATAATTTAAAAATTTCTTAATTATTCGATTAACATGCAAAAATCCAAATTAAATCATTGACGTTGCCTCCTCGGTAACGACACCAACAACTTGACTGCCTTCGGATGTACCAACATCCAGAGTATAAATCCTTCACAAAATATATGAAGAGGTGATATTCGCAACTATATGGGCCAGGCTGTAATATAGTTACAATGGAGTAGATGAGTATTCTGAGGATCATAACCAAGGGAGGCAAGCACTAAATTAATTCTAACCTAAGTAGAAATATATCTAATTAGTACTTTAAATGAATTATATTATGATGAAATAAAAAGACAGGTTTTAGTGATTTATACTAATAATAAAAATAAAATAAATAAATAAATAAAGCACGAGAAATCAAATAATAGAATATATCAAATCTGGGTATGGATGGTTAGCTCGCTTCTGTAATCATAACCAACTATTGCTTCAAGTTTTCTTATTCAATTAACTTGCCGATATTGAAGTAGGATCTTCTAATCTTCCACTAAAATAATGAGTCGACAAGAACATCTTATCTCTTAACCTGATAGTACATACTGGTTTAAGGTTAAGATGTTCACAGATAGGCCATACCAAATTTGGGTTAATTTCTATTTGAATGACTTCCTAAGGTTGTCAGGCCTAGGGTTTAAATTGTTCCTTTCCTGAACAGCTGATTCGCTAAGAGAACCCTACAAAATAGTTAAATAATCATATCTCGACTCGCTAAACCCCCACAGGAGGATTAGTTCCACATGGATTTCATAAACAATATAAACTTGATAGAAAGAGCAAACATGAATAATAATTCAAGAGTATAAAGTTGAGAACAAGTCTAGTTCGTATTAGAATTGAATGCAAAATCCTAACAGATTTTGATTGGGGTTTACAAATTTGATTTCTTTTACAAAAGCAAATAACAAAAACTAAAATAAACCTATAGCCTAAGGAAAGAGAAAAACTAAAAACTAAATCTAAGAAGAAAATTATACAATATGAAAGTTGGCCATAACATGTATTAAATGAGCCTATTTATAGACTTTAGAGTGGTTTTCATCCTTAACCCTAGGTCAGCTGCCGTCTTCGTGCTTGACATTTGATTGTGCGGACCAAAATGCCCCTTGCTTGTAATTATTTCCTATGCAAAGGTGATGTCGCAACACACCAAGTCCTGTTCCAGGACATCGAGGGCAGTATGCTTATCTTCAGGGGTTTGTCGCGACATCATCAGGCTATGTCCCGACACCGAAGGCGGTCTTAGAATTCTTCTATTCTGCTCCCTATGTTGCGACATTCAATGCTCCGTGTTGTAACACAGCGACCAGTATCGAGTTAGCAAGCCTTCTGTTGTTCTTCTGCATTCTCACAAAGTATATTAGCTCACATTTAGGTCTCATTCGACCCTAAGGTCAATAAAGGACTCAAATTACACACTTTATTGAATTTAACAAAAATTGGAAAAACATAATTAAAACTTACCCAAAATTATTGTATTAAGCTTTTAAAGTGAGAAAACTAGTTTAATTTGCAGATAAAAGTGCTTGTATTCAAGCTCCTTAACTATGAAAACTAGGAAAATTTAATTAAAACATAATAAAAGTGCTTGTATTCAAGCTCCTTAACTATGAAAACTAGTTTAGTCTACTACACCAAATTATAGTAGATCAGTTATTCAAACATAATTGCAGATTGTTTAATTATTTTTCCACTAATGATGATGACTTAATTTTTTTTTATTTAGAATAATTGCAATAATTTGGTGAAATTTATTCGATTCATGTTTATGTTGCTGATAACTCTTGAAAAGAGTTATATTTCAAGCCTCTAGAGTGAATTAATTATTTCTAATTAAGTAAATACTTTTACATTTTAGGATATTTTTAGAACATTGCATAACAAAACTTGAATTGTGCTATAAATGTTTTTATATGTTACTTTTACTATTGAGGAAGAAAGGTGTTGGTTATGGTTGGCAACAGGTGCAAGATAAAGAAGAGAAGAGAGAAAAGAGCATGAAAATGAAGGAAGTGAAATATTTCCATGATAAAATACTGGTTGGATTGCCAAAAAGAATGCCATGGCAATTCCAATAAGATGATGTAGCACTCAGTCCACGTCATTCTCAGCCAGCTGTACTTGTACTAGATAAACCACCCTAAAAAGAGGAAGCAAAAGGTTTGTGCTGAGAGGGAGGGACCTACCCTATAAAAGAGGAAAAAGAAAAGAAAAGAAGGATAGAGGATTTTGGAGAGAGAAGAATTTAAGAGAAGTTTTTCTCTTTGCATCATATGCTCGTGGAAATATCAGAAAAGAGATGAGAGGGTAGTAGCTTACAGAGAAAAAAAGTCACAGACACAAGGAAGGGGAAGAGGACTCTGCCCTGGATTTTGCATCAAATCTCATTATAAAAGTGAAAGTTAGAGTAGTGAGAGCTTTCTATAGTTCTGCCTTTATTTTCTGATTTGAACTTTATGATTTGAAAACTTGAATGATGATGTTGAATGGTTTTGTTTTGGATTTGAATGTCCAACCCATGAGCTAAATCTCATTTGGTTGGAATTATTTGGGTGAATTTTTATTATCTTTAATGCCATGATCTGATTTTGAGTAGATTACTATTTCATCCAATTTTTGAATATGTTAAATGCATGCATGCAAGCTCTAGACATAGATGATTGTATGATATGTTAGTAGATCTTATTTAATTCTAAAAAGATTAATTAGATTGGACTATTATCAATTTATACAAGCAAATATTTGAAAGAATATTTGCAGCACTCTAAACGTAGAAGTTGCGATCTATATAAGGAAAGGAAAAACAATCTTGATATCATTCTTGAGTTCTGTAGACATGCAAAGAAACTCGGAATGGTAGCTCAAAGTCTAGCTTCTAAAAGAAGCAAATTGTAGTAGTGAATCCCTGAGCAGTTGAATGGTCAGATTTTCCCATGGCATTATGTTGGTATAAGAATAAAGCCTGAGTAATTCCAACCTTTATCATTTAAGAGTACAAATCCTCCCTACGTATTCTTTAAGAATTGCCATAGCATTTCAATTACCTTAACATTTTTCATTCATAATTGATTTTATTAATCCATTCATTAATTCTCATTATCAATTTGTCATTTGTTTCTTGTGCATAGTTTAATTAGTAAATTTCATAAGTAATAGCATAACCAATTATTTAAAATCAATTATGATCCCTATGGAGACGATACTCACTCATCAGTTTATTACTTGATTCAACGTATACACTTGCACATTTGCATTAAAAATTCACACGCGACAAGTTTTTAGCGTTGTTGCTAAGGATCGACAATATTGGTGAAAAATTTGGTGTGTTATATTACCTCTTTAGTTTTTTTTAAGTTAATTTAATTATTTTTTTGATTTTTTTATTTTTCAGGATTTTTGTTGGTGCATGAGTAAAGATATTTATACAATTGAAGATTATTCTTTTGATCCAGAATTTGAGGGAACCTTGAGAAGAAGGAGAAAAGAATTGCGAGAAATGAAAAAAAGTAAAAGCGATCAGGTTAGAGAAGAGTCATTTCATCAGGATGGAAGGGATGCTGACATTCCTTGAATAATAGATGACAGAGACAGACCCATCAAAGAACATGTAATGCTAATCTTCGATAATTTGAATCAAGGAATTGTCAGGCCACATATTCAAGCTCAACATTTCGAGTTAAAACCAGTGATGTTTCAAATGTTACAAACTATAGAGTAGTTTAGTGGATTCCCTACTGAGGATACACGGTTGCATTTAAGACTCTTGCTGGAAGTTTTTGAATCATTCAGGCATCATGGTCTTCCTGAAGATGCCCTGAGATTGAATTTATTCCCTTATTCATTGTGGGATCGTGTCAGAGCATGGTTAAATACATTTGTAACAACCCGATTTAGGGCCTAGTTGGAATAGTGGTTTCGGGACCACAAATCTGATGATGAATATATTTTATTATCATTATATTTTTATGGCCTGCAATTTCACAGAAAGATTATGTGAAAATTTCGTTCAAAAATTTTGACGTTTGAGCACTCAATTTAGTCAAAAAGACTAAATTGTAAAAAGTGCAAAAGTTGAGTTCTATATGCTAGAGGTGTCCAATGGTTATGAAATTTTAAATTGGAGGTCCTTATATGGTAATTAGACCATTGGTTAATTTGGTAGACAAAAATGGACATGGTTATGCATGTTTCCAAAGATTTTCATTAAGGGCATTTTGGTCATTTAGTTATTAAAATGAATTAAAAACAAAATTGAAAGCCAATTTTTGTCCATCTTCAAGATAAGGCCGAATTTTACAAGGGGGAAGCCATAGTTAGGTTTTTCAAGCTTCCAAGCCTCATAGTAAGTGCATCCAAGCCCCGTTTTTAATTTTTTTTACGTTTTTGGAGTCATCGTAGCTCGGTTTAGCTTATTCTACCATTAATTCATGTTAGGGATCATATTTGGAAAAATACCCATAGGTGAAATGTGTTTATTTTGGTGTTTTATGGTAGAATATGAAGTTTGAAATTATGTTAAACAACTTTTGCTAGTCGATTTTAAGTGAAACCGAGTAAAACAACATAATCAGTAGAAATACCTAATGTTCATAAGTAAGTGTTAGAGTGGGAATTTTATGTTACCATAGAAGGGAAAAATGTTCAGCATGTCATAAAACATAAGAATAAGGGATGAAGTTTAATTTCCGAGCTTTGGGACAAAAGTGGAAATATGCAAAAGTTTAGGGGTAAAATTGTAATTTTGCCAAAAATTGAGTCGAGGGCTGTTTTGGATAAATATGAATATTAAACAAGCTAAATTTGATATTATAGATCAAGAAGAACGTGGAATCAATCTCAATCGGGGAAAGGACAAGATTTCAGATTAAATTGCAAAATCACTACGTTTTGCACTGAGTTAAGTTGTATGTAAATAATACATCGTTTATAATTATTTCTAATATTTTTTATAATACATGAGAAATGGTTGAATATGAAATAGTTATTTAAGAATTAGAAATTTAGTATTGATAGTTGAATTGAACAAAATTAGCTTGAATTGTGGATATATGATTGTCGAGTACAAATTGAAGTAGTTCGAATCGAATTATTAAATTTGTCATGGTATTGGATTGAAATATTGGAAATTGTGATTTGATTTTGGATAAATTGTAAAATGTTGAAAAGTGAGAATCCCTGTTGGACCGTCGGAATAGGAAAGGCTTGAATAAAGTACCTATGAAGACGTGTGTAGTACTAAGTGCAAGCTACTATGTGTATCGATAGATAATGGTCACATGTGTAGTACTATGTGTAGGCTACTATGTGTACCGGATGGCCTTGGTCACGTGTGTAGTATTATGTGTAGTACTGCATGAACCGGAAAGCTTGATCACGTGTGTAGTACTATGTGTAGGCTAATACGTGTATCGAATGATAATGGTCACATGGGTGGTACTATGTGCAAACCACCGAATGTTCGTTATTATTCCGACATGTTCAACGGGATACGAGTAATTGCAAACAAATATGAATATGTGATTGAAATGTGATAAATTGTAAAGGAGTAACTGGAGTGATAAAGTCTCGTACTGTGCCTACAAATTAAATTCTTATTGAATGTTGAATAAATTGTTATAGTGTTATATGAATGAGTGAATTTGAAACAGAACAGATTTGGGCAGTCATAGTGACGTTAGTTTGAAAAATCACCAAAAATTATAGGAATTGAGTTAGTGGTTGAATGAGATGTGAAATTAAAGCTTAATTAGTCTATTTTCATATAAAAGAGAAAGAATAGACAAAAAAGTTATATATTCTGGGATATTGGAATTTTAGTGAGAGAGGGTCAGAATTATTTCGAAATCCCCTGTTCTGACTTTGTAAAATCACTAAATATTGTAAAACAATAATTATGGTTTGTAATTTATATTATTAAATTTCTAAATGAGTCTATTTTCAAGATAAACAAACAGGAACATCATTTGAATTCTGTACAAAGAGATAATTAATTTTTAGTGAAGAGGGGTCAGAGCTGTCAAGCAATGAAACAAGGGAAAATTTAAAGAATAAACTGTACTAATTGGATAAACCAAAAATTATGAAAATTTTATGATAAGAAGATATATGAGTCTAGTTTCAGGTAAAATTTGTGGATCTTAATTTAAAGTTTCGTAGCTCTAGATAAAAATAATTTAGTGACTATGACGCGAATAAACAACTTGCTGGAACTTGAATAACGAATGAATTTATGTGTGATTATGATTATATTATCTATGGAAATATGCTAGAAAATTGTTTATTAATTACATACCTACTTACTAAGCTATATGCTTATCCCTTTCTCTTTTCCCTTGTTTTATAGTGTTACCATGCTAGCTCGGAAATCGGAGGTTGTCAGAGATCCAGTCACACTATCAACTTCCTTTTGGGTATTTTAGTCAAAAATATTATTTTGGAATTATGGCATGTATAGAGGACTTGGTCATTTTGTTATTTGTCATAAATTTTTCTATATATACTATATAATAGTTTATTTTGTATAATTCATAGATATGGACTAATATGGATTAAATTCCACGTGTATGAAATTTCAATGTTGTGTTGATAAATTTTAATGCAAGTATGTAAATGTTTAAATGCAAAAAGAGACTTTAAAATAAAATATGAAAAAATTAATTTTGTTAAAGTTCTGTAATGCCTCGTACTCGGTCTGGGCATCTGACACGGGTAAGGGGGTGTTACATTTTAGTGGTATCAGAGCTATGGTTTTAGTCGGTTCTTGAACCAACGTAAAATGTGAAAGTCTATCTATACATGCCATAAGTATACTGAGATAGTGTGATGACTCTTGACAATTTAAATTGTTTTTTTATAGTAAATGGATCCTGACCAAGCTGTAGTTGACGATGTAGAGAGTAATACACCGACTCCTGCGCAAAGGACCATGCATGAGGATAATAGACCTGAAACACAAATCCAGGGAGATGGGGCTCGGGAAGCCTTTCTCCATGTGATGAACAATTGGTATACAGAATTTGTTCGAACAAATCTGAATGTTCAACCTCCTCCACCCCCTCCTATTCCCCAACTGGTCCCCGTGGCTCCACAAGGTGTTCATTTGGTACGATTGAGTAAGCCTCTAGTTGATAAAATCCGAAAGCAATGCGCTAAAAAATTTAGCGCTAATATAGATGATGATCTTGAGAAAGAAGAGTTTTGACTTGAGAATTCTATTCGGGTATTTGATGAGCTATCGTATACTTCTGAAGAATGCATGAAATGTGCTATATCTTTACTGAAGGATTCAGCATACCGATGGTGGAAGACACTAGTATCTGTAGTTCCGAAAGAAAGGGTTACATGAGATTTCTTCCAGGAGAAATTCAGAAAGAAGTACATAAGCCAACGGTTCATTGATCAAAAATGTAAAAAGTTCCTCGAGTTAAAGCAGGGCCGAATGTCTGTGGCAGAATATGAAAGAGAGTTCGTCAGACTCAGCAAATATGCTCAAGAATGTGTGTCCATAAAGGCTATCATGTGGAAGAGATTCAAAGATGGATTAAATGAAGATATCAGACTATTAGTTGGGATTTTGGAACTGAAAGAATTTGTGGTGCTGGTTGATCGATCTTACAAAGCTGAAGAACTAAATAAAGAAAAGAAAAAAGCTGTGATTGAGGCACGAGATGCTAGAAAGAGGCCAATGAGTAAATCATTCCAAACTCAGTCAAAGAAGTCCAAAGAGTTGAATCCTCGATTGACTACTTCAGCTGGGTATTCACGCCGAGATCGGGGGAGATCATATTCAGGTTCTGGAGCTCAAGCTACTTCAATGGCAAGTGTGGGTAGTGTGAAGTTTAATAAACCCGAGTGTCAGCTTGTGGTAGGTGACATTCTGGTGAGTGCTAGTTAATTAGGCGAGCTTGTTTTAAGTGTGGTTCTCAAGAACACTATGTTAGAAATTGTCCCGAGAAGATTGAAGAAGAAAATTTTCAAAATGTTAGATCGGGTGATACTGTCAGTAGAGGTAGACCACCGAGAAATACCAGAAGCAGAGCTAGCAGTAAAAGTGCAATGAAAGATACAACTATGAGTCCAGAAACTAAAACACCCGCTAGAGCTTATGCCATCTGTGCTCGAGAGGATGCGTCATTCCCTGATGTGATTGCTGGTACATTTTCTCTCTATGATATTGATGTTATTGCATTGATTGATCCCGGGTCTACTCATTCCTATGTTTGTGTGAATTTAGTATCTAATAAGAGTTTGCGTGTTGATTTACTGAGTTTGCGATTAAAGTGCCAAATCCTTTAGGCAAATATGTGTTAGTTGATCAGGTTTGCAAAAACTGCCCTTTGGTGACTCAAGGTCATTGTTTTCCAGGTAATCTGATATTGTTACCATTTGATGAGTTTCATGTTATTTTGAGGATGGATTGGTTGACATTGCATGATGCCAAGGTTAATTGTAGACAGAAAATTCTTGAGTTGAAATGTGAAAATGGTGAAATTCTTCAGGTTGAAACAGATGAATCAAATAAATTGCCTATGGCGATTTCGCACATGTGTGCTCAGAAATACATGAGAAAAGGGTGTGAAGCTTATCTTACTTATGTGTTAAATACTGAGATGACTGAGGCAAAGCTTGAATCAGTACCGGTAGTCTGTGAATTTTCGGACGTATTTCTAGAGGAATTGCCTGGGATACCTCTGATTAGAGAAGTTGAGTTTGCTATTGATTTGATACCTGGGACTGCACCGATTTCCATTGCTCCATATAGAATGGCTCCAATCGAATTGAAAGAATTAAAAGCACTATTGCAAGAGTTGACAGATAAAGGATTTGTAAGACCGACTTTTTCTCCTTTGGGTGCTCCTGTATTTTTTGTGAAAAATAAAGACGGCTCTATGAGACTTTGTATTGATTATCGACAGTTCAACAAAGTGACTATAAAGAACAAGTATCCGTTGTCGAGAATTGATGATTTGTTCGACCAGTTAAAAGGGGCAATAGTGTTTTCAAAGATCGATTTGAGATCCAGTTACTATCAGCTGAGAGTTAAAGAGTCAGATGTGCCAAAAACCACTTTTAGAACGAGGTATGGCCACTATGAATTCCTTGTGATGCCTTTCGGTTTAACTAATGCTGCAGCTATTTTTATGGACTTGATGAACCGAATTTTCTGACCGTATTTGGATAAATTTGTAGTGCTGTTAATAGATGATATTTTGATTTATTCTCGGAATGAATCTGAGCACACCAAACATTTGAGAATTGTGTTGTAGATTTTGAGAGAGAAGAAATTGCTTGATAAATTTAGTAAAAGTGAGTTTTGGCTCTGTGAGGTTGGATTCTTGGGACACATAGTTTCAAGTGATGGCATTCGAGTTGATCCAAGCAAAATTTCAGCAATTGTTGATTGAGAACTGCCAAAAAATGTATCTAAGGTTAGAAGCTTTTTGGGCTTTGCTGGGTATTATAAACATTTTGTCAAGGGATTTTTGATGAGTGCTTCTCTTATAACTAAGCTACTACAAAAGAATGTTAAGTTTGAGTGGACTGATAAATCTTAGTAGAGTTTTGAGAAATTGAAAGCATTAGTGACAGAAGCACCGGTTTTGGTGCAACTTGAGACGGGGAAAGAATTCATGATTTATAGTGATGTGTCACTAGACGGTCTTGGTTACATGTTGATGTAAGAGGGCAAAGTAGTAGCTTATGCTTCGAGACAGTTGAAACCACATGAGAAGAATTATCGATGCATGATTTAGAATTAGCTGTCATTGTCTTTGCATTGAAAATTTGGCTTCATTACTTGTATGGTGAAAAATGTCAAATCTTTACCGATCATAAAATTTTGAAATATTGAATTTGCAACAACGAAGATGGCTCGAATTAATAAAAGATTATGAGCTAGTGATTGATTACCACCCTGGAAAGAGAATGTAGTCGCAGATGCCTTGAGCAAAAAATCCTTATTTGCTTTGAGAACTATGAGTACGAGATTAACCTTGTCTGATGATGGTTCGATTTTAGCTGAATTGAGGGCTAGACCGTTATTCCTTCAACAAATTCATGAAACCCAAAAGAATGGAAGAGAATTGAAAGTCAAAAGAGCTCAGTGTGAATCAGGTGGTGATACAAATTTTCGAATTGGATCAAATGATTATCTGATGTTCCGTGATAGGATATGTGTACTGAGAGATGAAGAGTTGATTCGGACAATTTTACATGAGGCACACAATGGTGGTTTATCAATTCATCCAGGTAGTATGAAAATGTATAATGATTTAAAGAAATTGTATTAGTGGTCGGGTATGAAAAGAGATATTTCTGAATTTGTATAAAAGTGTTTGATTTGCCAACAAGTGAAAGCTGAGCATCAGGTACCTTCAGGTTTACTTCAGCCAGTGATGATTCCTGAGTGGAAATGGGACAAAATTTATGATGGATTTTGTAACAGGTTTGCCTTTGAGTCCTAAAAAGAAAGATGTTGTTTGGGTTGTTGTTGATAGATTGACGAAATTGGCCCACTTTATACCGATACATATCGATTACTCACTTGATAAATTGGCTGAGTTGTATATTGCTGAAATTGAGAGATTGCACGTAGTGCCTATATCCATCATTTCGGATAGAGATCCGAGGTTCACTTCGAGGTTTTGGAAAAAGTTGCAGGAAGCCTTGGGTACGAGATTGAATTTTAGTACAACATTTCATCCACAAACCGACGGTCAATCTGAAAGAGTAATTCAGATTCTTGAAGATATGCTCCGATGTTGTGTTTTAGAATTCAAAGGTAGCTGGGAAAAATAATTACCTTTGGTTGAATTTTCTCATAACAACAGTTATCATTCAAGTATACAGATGGCACCGTACGAAGCCTTGTATGGTCGTAGGTGTAGAAACCCTTAGTGTTGGACCGAGCTTAGTGAAAAACGGATTCATGGGGTTGATTTGGTGAGAGAAGCTGAAGAAAAAGTGAAAATAATCCATAATTGTTTGAAAGCTGCTTCAGATCGACAGAAATCATATGAGGATTTAAAAAGGAAAGAGATTGAGTTTCAAGTTGGCGATAAAGTGTTTTTGAAAGTGTCTCCGTAGAAGAAGATTTTGAGATTTGGTCGGAAGGGTCAAAAATATTATTTTGGAATTATGGCATGTATAGAGGACTTGGTCATTTTGTTATGTGTCATAAATTGTTCTGTATATACTACATAATAGTTTATTTTGCATAATTCATCGATATGGACTAATATGGATTAAATTCCACGCGTATGAAATTTTAATGTTGTGTTGATAAATTTTAATGCAAGTATGTAAATGTTTAAATGCAAAAAGGGACTTTAAAATAAAATATGAAAAAATTAATTTTGTTGAAGTTCTGTAATGCCTCATACTCGGTCCGGGCATCTGACACGGGTAAGAGGGTGTTACAACATTGTCATCAAGAACGGTGGCATCTTGGAATAAAAATTGTCAAAGGTTTCTACTAAGATACAATCCTCCAAACATGAATGCCAAATTGAGGAATGATATTACGTCCTTTGGGCAATCTGAGGATGAAACATTATATGAAGCATGGTAGCGATTCAATAATTTAATTAGAAAATGACCAATGCATGGTTTTCAACATTGAACGCAAATGGAAATGTTTTACAATGGATTGAATGCGCATACAAGGATGGTGGTTGACGCATCTGCCAATGGGACTTTGCTTGATACATCATATAATCAGGCATATGAAATTCTGGATAGGATAGCAAACAACAATTATCAATACCCCACTACAAGAGTAGGGACTTGTAGAAGAGTTGCTAGAGCAATAGAACTTGATGCAATTACTTCCCTAACAACTCAAGTATCATCTTTAATGAATATGATTAAAACACTGAAAAGACAAGTTGCAGTGTAGGAAATGAAAGCAGTTGAGTTAGCATGTGTTTATTGCAGAGAAGATCATGTTTTTTATGAATACTCATCGAATCTAGCCTCAATTTATCATACGGGAAACTTTAATCACAACAACAACCCATATTCCAAAACATATAATATGGGGTGGAAGCAACATCCCAATTTCAGTTGGAGTAATCAAGGGGTGGGAAGTTCCTGCAATGTTATTAGACGGAATGTTGCAAGTACTCCACCTAGATACAATCAACCCATATCACGACAAAATGCTCAACAAAATTCAACTTCAAGTTCTTCATCTATGGAAGATCTTTTAAAGGAATACATGACCATCAATGATGCTATCATTCAAAGTCAAGTTGCATCTTTAAGAGCTTTAGATAATCAAGTGGGGCAAATTTCCAGAGTATTAAGCTCAAGATCGCAAGGATCACTACCGAGTGATACTGAAAATTCACGATCTCAAAGGAAGAAATAGTGCAAAGCCATTGCACTCAAAAGTGGTACGCAGCTATCAGGAGTTGTTAATGACACCACAGCTAAAAAAAGTAGTTCAGATTTCACAAATACGAAGAATTCAAAACCAGTAGTGGAGCATAGGGGTGTTCAGTCAGTTAACTGACCCGAAATAACATTAACCGAATTAACCGACCTTTCAAAATTTTTAACCATTAACCGAACCGAAATTTTACAAAAAAATTAACCAAACTGAAACTTTTTCTGTTAATTCGATCGGTTAACCGAATTAACCGAAAATTATATGTTTTTTATTTTTGGTTAAAAATTAATCGAATTAACCAAATTAACCGAATTACTCGAATTAAAAGAATTGAATCACTTCATAATTAAAAACATTACATAAGTCTTTGAATCACTAACATTACATAAGTCCTGAAATTAACACATAATTGAAATTTTATTTTTATTTATTAAATTATTTGTAATTTTTATGATTAGGTTGGGTTGGGTAATTGGGTTGGGTAGGATACTTGGGTTTGGATTAGGTTTAGGTGAATAGTGGGCCTATTTATATATTATAATTTTATTTATTAATTTTTTTGATTAAACCGAAAAATTCGGTTAACTGACCAGTTTCAAATCGAATTACCGTTAACCGAAAAATCAAAAAATAATTAACTGAACCCCGAACGAAAAAATTTAGTTAACCGACCGATTAACTGAATTTTGTCGGTTAACCGAATTTTTTCGGTTTTACCCGAATTTTGCACACCTTTAGTGGAGTAGGCTACAAATGAAAAGAGTAACCAAAAAAATGTTGAAGCGGATTCAACTTGTATTGCCAATAACAATGCCATGGAAAAACAACCTCAATAATTGGAAGGAAGGCCATCGCCACCTTTTCCTCAGTGTTTCCAAAAATCTAAGCAAGATTTTTGGTTCAAGAAATTCTTGGATGTCCTGAAGCAATTACATATCAACATACAATTAGTGGAAGCATTGGAACAAATGTCCAACTATCTAAAATTCATGAAAGATATCTTATAAAAGAAGAAAAGGTTAGGGTAGTTAAAAACTATTGCTTTCACTGAATGGTGCATAATAATACTGAGAAACAAGTTGCCACCAAAACTGAATGATCCAAGGATTTTTACTATACCTTGCTCTATTGGAAACCATTATGCAGGCAAACCATTATGTGACTTAGGTGCAAGTATAAATCAAATGCCTATGTCTATTTTCAGGAAGCTAGGAATAAGGAAGGCGATACCTACAACTGTCACGTTGCAATTAGCTAACCATTCATATGCACATCCAGAAGGTAAAATAGAAGACGTGTTGGTAAGAGTTGACAAATTTATTTTTCCAGCAGATTTAATTATTCTAGAATGTGAAGCTGATAAAGAGGTTCTAATCATACTTGAGAGACATTTTCTAACAACTAGGAGAACATTAATTGATGTTCAAAAAGATGAATTAACTATGAGAGTTAATGATCAACATAAAACCTTTAATGTTTTCAATGCTATGAAGTGTGTAGATACAAATGAAGAATGTCATGCTGTTGAGATTGTTGACACAATAGTTTAGGAAGAATTTGCCGAATTTTATCATAATAATTTTAATAATGATGCAGACTCATCTAAGTAAATTGAAGCAGAAATGATTGAAGAGCTTGGTAAACTGATAAAAGCTAAGCAAATTGAAAATGGATCAAGGAGAAGTTTCAAATTATTAAATTTATTAGACCATTCTTTTAAACCTCCTTGGCCATCTACAGAAGATCCTCCTACATTGGAATTTAAGCCTTTGCCAGTACATCTGAAGTATGTTTACTTGGGAGATAACAATACATTGCCAGTAGTTATTTCTGTGGCATTGACATTAGATCAAAAGACTCAATTATTGAAAGTTTTAAAGAAATCTAAGAAGGCAATAGGGTGGAAGATTGTGCATATCAAGGGAATCAGTTCGACAATCTGTATGCACAAGATATTATTGGAGGATTGCGATGGAAAATCTATCGAGCAGCAAAAAAGACTGAATCCTTTTATGAAGGAAGTTATCAAAAAGGATATTATCAAATGGCTGGATGTTGGAATTATATACCTAATTTCTGATAGTTCTTGCGTGAGCTCTATTCAATGTGTACCTAAAAAAAGGGTTGTCTCCGTGGTAAGCAATGATAATAATGAACTCATTCCTACTCCTATTGTCATGGGATTAAGGGTTTGTATGGACTATTGGAAACACAAAAAAGCAACAAGGAACGACCATTTTCCTCTACCATTTACCGACCAGATGTTAAATAGATTAGTGGGGATAGCCTGTTATTATTTTTTAGATGGTTATTCAAGGTACGACCAGATTGCCATAACTCTTACTGATCAAGAGACTACCACATTCACATGTCTTTATGGAACTTTTGCGTTCTAAAAAATGCCATTTGGATTATGCAATGTCCCTGCAACATTTTAGCGTTGCATGATGACAATATTTTTAGAAATTTTTAGAAGTTTTTATGGATGACTTCTCGGTGTTTAGTGATACTTTTGAAGACTATGAGTTAGTTCTTTGTTAGTACGAAGAAACCAACCTTGTTCTTAATTGGGAGAAATGTCACTTCATGGTCTATGAACACATTGTTCTGGGATATAAAATTTTTCAGCATGGGATTGTTGTCGACAAAGCAAAGATTGAGGTTATTGAGAAATTGCTACCACCCTCTACAATTAAAGGTATTCGTAGTTTTCTTCTCCATGCAAGATTCTATCGATAATTTATCAAATATTTTTTGAAAATATCGAAACCCTTGTGTACCTTGTTAAAACACAACAAATCTTTCAATTTTGATAAACCGTGCTTACGAGCATTTGAGGAATTAAAAAGGTGGCTAGTCACAACACCAATAGTCATAGCACCAGATTGGACTTTACCTTTCGAACTTATGTGTGATGCTAGTGATTTTGCCGTAGGAGTAGTACTTGGGCAAAGAAAGGACAAGGAATTTCATGCTATCTACTATGCAAGCCACACATTGAAAAATTCATAGCTAAATTATACCACCACTGAGAAGGAGTTGTTAGTTGTGGTATTTGCTTTCGAAAAATTTAGAGCTTATTTAGTAGGCACCAAAATTACGATTTATACGGATCACTCTACCATTTAGTACTTGATTACCAAAAAGATGCCAAGCTCAGATTAATTTGATGGATATAACTACTGTAGAAATTTGATATGGAAATCAAATATAGAAAAGGCACAGAAAATCAAGTGGCTGATCATTTTTCTCAAACTGAAGCAGGAAATGAAGACGGTAATATTCAGAGCATTCAAGATGATTTCCCAGATGAGCAACTATTAGCTGCCATGACATTACCATGGTATGCTAATATCGTCAATTTTTTTGTTAGTGGATTGTTGCCACCTGAGCTCACAAATCAAAGACAAAGGAAATTTATCCATGATGCCAAGCAGTATTATAGGGATGAACCGTATGTTCAAATATTATGTAGACAAGATAATTCGAGGTGTGTTCCAAATGTCGAGATTCAAAGTATTTTATATCATTTTCATTCAACACCTTATGGAGGACACTTTGGGGGCATGAGAACTGCTACAAAAGTTCTCCAATCTGGTTTTTATTGGCCAACCATGTTCAAAGATGCTCATGAATTTTTTCAAGCTTGTGATCGCTGTTAAAGATCTGGAAATCTATCGAGGAGGCATGAAATGCCCTTGCAAACTATTCTAGAAGTGGAACTATTTGATGTATGGGGAATTGATTGGGTTCATTCCCACCTTCTTGGGGCAATGTATACACATACTTTTAGCTGTTGATTATGTCTCCAAGTGGGTTGAGCCTATTGCTCTACCAACGAATGATGCCAAATCGGTACTAAAATTTCTACCTAAAATTATTTTTACTAGGTTTGGTACCCTTCGTGCTCTAATTAGTGATGAAAGTTCACACTTTGATTGCAAATTAGTTACTAATGCTTTAAACATGTATGAAGTTAAGCATAAAATTGCCACGGCATACCATCCCCAAACAAATAGACAAACGGAAGTGTCTAATAGAGAGATTAAACAAATTCTGGAAAAGGTAGTCAATCCAACCTGCAAAGATTGGTCATCTAGATTGGATAAAGCTTTGTGGGCATATCGCACTGTATTCAAGACACCATTGGGGATGTCGCCTTTTCGGCTTGTTTATGGAAAACCATGTCATTTGCCCGTTGAACTTGAACATAAGACGTATTGGGAAATTAAGAAATTGAGTATGGATTGGAGTGTTGTTGGTACTAGTCGCCTATTGGAGTTGAATGAGATGGAAGAATTCAGAGCACAAGCTTATGAAAATGCCAAGCTGTACAAAGAAAAGACCAAACGATGGCATGACAACAAGATTTTGCCACGTCAATTTGCACCTGGACAACTAGTATTGTTATTTAATTCTAGGCTTAAATTGTTTCTTGGCAAATTAAAATCTCGTTTGTCTAGCCCATTTGAGATAGTATAAGTCTATTCTCATGGAGCTGTAGTAGTCAAAGACAACAAGGTTGGTTCTACTTTCAAGTCAATGGCCAACAATTAAAGCATTAAGTTGGGGTATGCACTGAATAGATACGGGGTTAAACATAAAATTGCCACACAATATCACCCGCAAACAAATGGACAAGTTGAAATTTCCAATAAAGAAATCAAGTAGACTCTGGAGAAGGTCGTCAATCCCAACCGCAATGATTGGTCAGTAAGGTTGGATGAAGCTTTGTGGGCTTATCACATAGCTTTCAAGACACCGTTAGGAATGTCACCTTTCAAGCTTGTCTATGGTAAACCATGTCATTTTCCAGTTGAGCTAGAACACAAAGCATTTTGGGCAATCAAGAAGCTAAAGATGGACTGGGGTGCTGCCACTACTCATCGCCAACTGGAGCTTAATGAGATGGATGAATTTTGAGCTCAAGCTTATAAGAATGCGAGACTGTACAAAAAAAAAGACAAAGAGCTATCATGACAAGAAAATTTTGCCACGGTAATTTGTACCTGGACAACAAGTCTTGCTCTTCAATTCCAAACTTAAACTATTTCCTGGCAAATTAAAGTCGAGATGGTCTGGACCATTTGAAGTCAAACGTATATATCCTCATGGAGCTGTCAACATTAAATATGGAAAAATAGGATCCACTTTCAAAGTCAATGGTCAACACTTGAAGCATTATTTTGGAGCTCCTATAATGCGTGACAAAAATTTCATTTCTCTTCGGAATAATTAAAATTTCTTTTCTGCATTTAAAATTTTCTTCATTTAAATTTAAATTTAAATTTCTTATTTTTTTATTCACTAAACTCATTTAATTTTTCCTTGTTGTTACAGGTTCTTTTTTCCATAAAAGAAAAACACTTTAAAAGCAGTGCTTACTTCTTTTATACAATTTTGTCTAATAATTTTGTTATTCCTTTTCTAGTTTCCATCAATTTACTCATGTGTTGTGTCAGGTAAATCTTTCAACCACGTCACTTTGATCTTTTCTCTCACTATCTAAACATAGATAACCAATTTTTCCTTCAAAGTTATCCCTAGTTCCTGTCTTTGTCACTTTCCTCTATTAGTTTTTCACCTTCATCACTCTAAACCTCTCAATAACTTCTCACAATACACATCCCTTTGTCATAATGGCTCATAATACACCATCTTCCTCTACATCCTTACCTACAAAGACCTTTTTCAACATAACAACTGAAGAAAAATATTTGAAAAATGTAGTCAAAAGACCATTTTGTTTTGAGAAAGGCTTCCTTTTTCAAGATTCAACCTTCCTGGGTTATGCTATGTCTATTTCTTCACTAGTGGAAAAACATGGCTGGAAACTATTTTGCTCACACTCGAGTGGTGTTCTTCCAAAAGTGGTAAGAGAATTTTATGCGCATCTAACATCTTCTAACAATGCATTCATCTATGTCAGAGTTGTTTTTGTTCGGTTTGACGAGGATTCTATTACTGCCCATTACAATTTTCTTGAGGGTCTTGATGAACATTTCGAGTTTTTGGCAAAGATTACAACAGAAGGATTACAATAGATTCTTCAAGATCTTTGTATTAAGGGAACTAAATGGTCCTTCCACTCACAATTCTACTATTTCTAGAGAAAGGGTGTTATTACTACATTCGATTATGTTTGGTAGAAGAATCAATGTTGGAAGAATAATTTTTCAGGAAATTCATCGCTGCACGTGAAAAACTACCGGTTGTTTAAATTTCCCGTCTCTTCTCACGGCACGTTTTCATTGCACAAATGTCTCTGTCTATAACAATGAAGAAACCATAAACAAAAAAGGTGTCATAATGAAATAAATTTTCCTGCGTTTCTTAGGCGATGATCTGCCATGACCATCTAGTCATGCATCTACATCTTCAACCGCACCTGAAGCCTCATACACTTTCCCTGATATGTTGGAACAACAAGTAATAAATAATCCCAAGCAACTCCAACATCAGTTAGAGATGGTGGCAAAACAACAAAATTGAATTTGCACTAATTTTCCACAATAAAAGCCTAAACGACTTTAAATTGGAAATATGTAAAGAAATGCGACACTGCACTCAAGGAAGCTCTTCAGATCATCTTTACCAAAGCAATGCCTATATTTGCTATGTTTCCTGAAGAACTTTTATCTGAAGAAGAAGATGATGAAGAACCTGCCACTACACACAAGTATACCAAAGAGTTCGCGGAAGATAAAACAACTGACAAAGTTTGTACACCTTGACTCTAACAAGGAGGATGATGACCGACAACACACTTTTACACCAAGGCTATTGGTCTAACAACAAGGTTGCAATGTTACAAAAGAGCTACAAGGAAATCCACACAACCCAAGTGAAGTAATTTCCTTCCCCTCCAAACTTTGATTTTTATATTTTCATGATACTTGATTTTGATTTTTATTTGTTTCATACATTCATGTAGCTTTTATTCATTGTACTTGTCATGTTCATGCATTGAGGATAATGCATCCCTTAGATGTGGGGGTGTGTTGTGCATATATACTGCATTGTTAATTGTTCATACACTCTTTTTGCCATAAAGTTCAATTTCCATTCAACTTTCAGATTATGTGAGCCTATGGTTATCAGTGATGTTTAATGAGGATAACAACTTTTCTATGTAAACTTAAAAAATATGGTGATAGTTATTTAGGCATGTTAGCATAGGATAGTTGTTGAAAATTACTTTCTAAAAGTAGAATAATTGAATAATAAATACAATTAGGTTATAGTAGCATTCTTTGAATAAATTTAGGACTACTTGACTTAATTTCAATATAGTAATAACGTATATTTTTTTCATTGTTAAATAATTTGAATACTCTAATGTGTGAACCTGTTGAGTAGGTCAGTAATATTTTGTTTGCTCCATTATATTATTGACCAGAAAAATGAGTTCAAATATGAGTGTTTTTCTAAAAAAAAGTGTACATATTATAGGGACACTCCACTGAATCTTAAGGCTAAATTTCTAATAAGGTAGTTGTTTGCTCCATCCATCTTTTTAGTTAAAAGCTTTTGTTTCATGACTGATTTATATTCAAATTGTGACATGATATAATACATGGCAGTCTAGTGTATGCTCCATTGAGGTCGTTAAGTATACAATCATATGTAAATATGAATTCCCTTGGAAAATTTTGTGTTGAAAATTGAATAAGTGTCGAAAAAATTGAGTTTAGGAGAGAGATAACCTAAGTATATTTAGAAAAATTGCTATAGTTTTAATTGCTGAAATATTTAGAAAATTTAGCTTTAGGAACCATTTTCTACACTACATTTGCTAGGTTTACAACAATTATAAGCAATTCTTATTTATTTCAATAGAAGATTGCTGAGAATAAAAGTACAAAGTATGCTTATTATGATTTGGCAGTACATTGAGTGGCTGATTTTTTTGGCAATTTTATTCATTCATGCATATTTAAACATCATTCGCTTAAGGAGAAGCAATAATTCAAGTTTTGGGGTGTGATAACTCTTGAAAAAAGTTATATTTAAGGCCTCTAAATGGAATTAATTTGTTGTAATTAAGTGAATATATTTGCATTTTTAGGATATTTTTAGAACATTGTATAACAAAGATTGGATTGTATAACAAATGTGTGGTTTTGTGTGAACACAAGTGTAGGGAGAGGAAGAAGATATAGAGGGAAAATAAGGAAAGTGAAACATTACCGTGGAAAATGGTGAGATTGATTGCCAGCAAAATTATCATGGCAATGCTAGGAAGATGACTCAGCACTTTATCCACGTCATTCTCAGCTAGCTGTGCATGTACCAGAAAAACCAACCTAAAAAGAGGAATGAAATATGTGTGTTGAGGTGGGATGGATTTACCCAAAAAAGGAGAGAGAAGAAGAAGAAAGAGGAGAATCAACGTGAGAAAGAGACTGGTGACAGCAATCCTTTCTCTAAGCGAAGAAGAACTCTATTGGAGAATTTTAGAGAAAGAAAGGGTAGCAACTACAGAGAGCAGAACACAGATGTAAAGAAAGGGAAAAGACATCTATCCTGGATTCATGTACAACCGGAAGATAAAAGAGAAGTTAGAGTGTGGTGAGAAATCCTGTAGTTCTGCCTTTAGTTTTCCTGATTTCTATGATTCAAACTTGTTTTAATGTTGATGAATGATTTAAACTTGGTGTTAACTTTTCCACCAATGAACTAAATCTTTTCTAGGTTGGAGTTATTTGGGTGAATGTTTTATCATCTTTAATGCTCATGATTTGATATTGTCTATGTCTCTATTTCATTCAATTTATGCTTACTTTAAAAAAATGCATGCAAGCTCTAGACATAGTTGATTGTGTGTTGTGTTCTTAGATGCATCTTTAATTTTAAAAAGGTTAAATATACTGGATCTTGAATCATTTGATGCAAGCGAATACTTGACAGAATATTTGTAGCACTCTAGACATAGGTGTTGTGAGTTGTACAGAGAAGAACTTTCATTGCAATTATTAATCCAGAGTTCTGTTGACATACAGTAACTTAGATTTTTAGCTTAAGATTTAACTATCGAAAGAGGTAGGTTATAGTAGTGACTCTCTGAGCAGTTGATTAGATAGCATTTTGCCCTGACATTATTTTGATATGAGCATTTCACCTGAATAATTCCAGCCCTAGTCATTCAACAACAGAATTACTCTTGCTTTTCTCTGTAATTTACCACTACATTTTATTTTCCATATCAATTCTTTGTTTTTAGCATTTTATTTCATTAATTCATTATACAAACATTCTATTCAACTTAAGAGTATTTTCTGCTATTTAGTATATTTATTAGGATTATAATAACTTACTCAATTTCTTACCAATTTCCTATCCCTGTAGAGACGATACTTACTTAACACTTTATTACTTGAATGAGGTGTACACTTGCACAATTGCATTAGTTATTTACATGAAACAAGTTTTTGGCGCAGTTGCCGGGGATCAGCTATATTAGTGAAAAGTTGATTTGTTATTGTTTTTGTTAGAATAGTTATTTAGTATTTTATTTGATTTTTTAAGTTTGTATTAGTGCATGAGAATAAGTATTCAAGAGGATACAGAGTACTGTTTTTATCCAAAAAGTGAAAGGACATTAAGGAGAAGAAGAAAATAGTTAAGAGAAATGGAGAGGATTATAAATAATCCAATCAAAGAATATTAGGTACTCTAGAATGAAAAGAATGATGATATTCCTCAAATCATAGATGACAGATACAGACCCATCAAAGAACATGTAGTGCCTATTTTGGGTTGTAACACCCCGAACCCGAGACCGACACCGGAGTCGGACACGAGATGTAAACAAACTTTGAAAAAAAATTTTTTTTTCAGACACTGCCCAGTCTGAGTACTAGTCGCTTCAAAAATCATATCTTGAGTTTCACAACTCGAAAATCAGTTTTGTGATTTTTCCCTGAAACTAGACTCATGTCCCCACCTATGTATTTTTTTCTAGAATTTTTGGTCGGGCCAATTAGTACAGTTTATTAGTCAAAGTCTCCCATGTTACAGGGGTCGACTACACTGACCTTTTCCCATTACGACTTGGATATCTCTCTGCACAGAGCTTCAATACTGACGCCGTTTGTTTCTATGGAAACTAGACTCAGAGAGGAATCCATACATATATGGTATGACCCCTAATTATCTCTGGTCAATTTATAGTGAATTTCTAAAGTCGGAACAGGGAATCCAGAAACTGTTCTGGCCCTGTTCCACAAGAACCCGAATATCTCTTACTGTACTGTTCCTATGATTGTTTCGTTACTTCCATATGAAAGTAGATTCATCAAGGTTCGATTACATAATTTATTCACTATTTAATTCCACTCCTACGAATTCTTGTGATTTTTCCAATCCACACCACTGCTGCTATCAGCTTCTGTTTTCAAAGTAAACCTTACCTAATTTGGGGTTTCATGGACCAACTAGGGCCTTGTCATACATAAGCCCACATATGATCATACTTAGCCATTCTAGTGGCTGGTCATTTGCTCAACACTTCCATTCCAACTATAGTTACATCATGAAACCATCTATACATTCATAAATACGCATGGTCTAATGCCATACTCCACTTCTACAAGCCATTTTCGCATGGCTGTACACTTATACATTTCATAAAGTACTCGAAAGACAACGATGGGTAGTCCTATACATGCCATATCAAAATTCAACCAAAATAGTACCCAAAAGAGCCTTTGATAGTGTGGGCGACTTCGACTTCAAGATCCCGAGTCCGATAGCTGGAGAACCAAAAATCTATAAAACAGAGGAGCAATGTAACGAGTAAGCAATTTATGCTTAGTAAGTTTGAGCAAGGAATTCCAGCATGCACAAATAATAGCACACATTTAGCTAAACGGAATATTTCATAATACGCAATTTACCGATATCAAACTTGCTTCACAACATTAACAACCCTTATGTACATACACAATAAACTAACTTGGCCGAAGGCCGGTAGCTCGTTTATCAACTGAGCGAACATTTATTTGTAAGGGCTCGATTAATATTTAACACATACGTAACATATCCCCATATTGGGATGTTTTTCGAGTATTCGCTGAAATTTTACAGCAAGCTCATTCATTACCAAATCACGTACCTTCGGGATTTAACCGGATATAGCTCCTCGTTCAAATGCCTTCGGGACATAGCCCGGTTTTAGTAACTCACACAATGCCTTCGGGACTTAACCCGGATTTAACAACTCGCACGAATGCCTTCGGGACTTAACCCGGATTTAACAACTCGCACGAATGCCTTCGGGACTTAACCCGGATTTAACAACTCGCACGAATGCCTTCGGGACTTAACCCGGATTTAGTATCTCGCACAAAGGCCTTCGGATCTTAGTCCGGATATATTCACTTAGCACAAAGCCTTCGGGACTTAGCCCGGACAGCATTCAATTAATCATGCACATCTAACAATAATTCATGGCACATTCATATTTCATTTTCGTTTACGAAACTCAAACACAAGGCACATATTGTCCTTGTACATTCGGCTCAATAGCCACACATAGAGCATGATTTAATCACATCGAAATTTAAGCTCTCTTACTCAAGAACTTACCTCGGGTGTTGTCGAACGATCCCGCTAACTATTCGACCACTTTTTCCTTCCCTTTATCGGATTTATTTCCCCTTTGCTCTTGAGCTTAATCAAACAAATAAATTGATTTCATCATTTAGGCATCAAAAGATGAACACAAGGCACTTAGCCCATATTCATACATTAGACATTAAAGTCTCATACATGCAAAAATCATGCATCAACACAACATATTAGCTAATTTCTTTCCCCTTGGCCGAATATGCATGTCCATTTTTGGGGTCTATTTCAACACTTAATACACACATATACACACTAGTAAAGCATCCTCCCCCTTTTCATCGATTTAACACATGCATTGCTCATCAACATGCAAAGTTACATTCGGCCTTAGCACACATCTTGCTAGCCGATTCTTCTCCCTTTAGCAACCAATGCACATATGTGCTCACACAAAAATGCTAAAAAGGAGGTTCAAGAATCATCAAGCCATCATCACATGCATCATTAACAAGCTTCATATTTTGCATGCAATGGCATTAACACAACCCCCACCTAGGCCGAATCTTAACTCATCCTCATGCCTCATCACCACAACATCAAACACCAACCAAGAATGATGCATCCATGGTCAAGTGCCATTTCCATCACATAGCAAGATTTAGACCATGGGCTAGGTAGAACTCAAGCTAACAACTAAAACATGCATGCATCTCATGGAACATCATTAAACATACCTTGGCCTAGCTACATGCATGGCCGAATCTCTTCACCTTTCTTCTTCTTTCCTCCTTAAAATTTTTGGCCAAGGATGAACCAAAGGATGAGAAATTTTTTTCTTTGTTTTTCTTTCTAATTTAGGCTAAAATAGAGGTGAGAAAGGATGAACACAAACTTTTTTCCTTTCTTCTCTTGAGCTCACGGCAATGGGGGGGGGACAAACACTACACACACACATTTTTTTTCTTTTGTTTTCCATTTCTTTATTACCCATACTTCTTATTTTATTCTTCCACTAACAAAACATGTTTCATGACATGTTTTGCCCATCATTCTTTGTCATGGCCGGCCACTACTCATTAGGGGGGGAAATTTGACATGCAAGTCCCCCCCTTTGTCCACATGCACTAATAGGTCCTCACACATTGACCTATCACATTTTTGAATTTTCTCACATAAGTCCTATTGACTAAATTCACATGAAATCAACCAAATTGAAGCTTGAAATTTTCACACATTCATAATTACATATTCTAGACAATAAGTATCACATTCAAACATTTCGGTGACTCGGTTTAGCGGTCCCGAAACCACTTCCCGACTAGGGTCAACTTTGGGCTGTCACAACTCTCCCCCACTTAAGAAATTTTCGTCCCCGAAAATCTTACCGGTAAATAGGTTTGGGTATCGTTCTTTCATCGAGCTCTCGGTCTCCCAAGTAGCTTCCTCGATCCCGTGTTTGAGCCATAACACCTTTACTAGCGGAACTCTTTTGTTTCGCAACTCCTTCACTTCACGAGCTAGGATACGCATCGGTTCTTCTTCATAGCTCATGTCGACTTGAATTTCAACCTCTGATGGGCTAATTATATGCGATGGATCAGATCGATAGCGTCGAAGCATCGAAACATGAAAGACATCATGAATCTTTTCAAGCTCCGGGGGCAAAATCAATCTATACGCAACCGGACCAACTCGTTCGGAGATTTCGTACGGCCCAATGAATCTTGGGCTCAACTTGCCCTTACGGCCGAACCTGAGTATCTTTTTCCAAGGTGAAACCTTAAGGAACACTTTGTCTCCCACCTGATACTCGATGTCTTTTCGTTTCAAATCTGCGTACGACTTCTGACGATCCGTGGCTACCTTCAGACTTTCACGGATTACCTTTACTTTCTGCTCAGCATCTTTAATCAAATCAACTCCGAAAATTTTACTTTCACCGAGCTCGGTCCAAAACAATGGTGTACGGCATTTACGACCGTACAAAGCCTCGTAAGGTGCCATCTTAATACTTGATTGAAAACTATTGTTGTAAGCGAATTCAATCAAAGGTAAATACCGTTCCCATGAACTACTGAACTCGAGGATGCAACATCTCAACATATCCTCAAGTATCTGAATTATCCGCTCGGATTGACCATCGGTTTGGGGGTGAAAAGCAGTGCTAAAATGCAACTTGGTACCCAGAGCTTCTTGCAATTTCTTCCAAAATCGTGAGGTGAATCTCGGATCTCTATTCGACACGATAGAAACAGGTACCCCGTGTAATCTCACAATTTGATAAACGTACAATTCAGCTAGTTTATCCAATGAAAAATCCGTACGTACGGGGATGAAATGAGCCGACTTAGTCAGTCTATCAACAATAACCCATATCGCATCCTTCTTACTCGCTGACAAAGGCAGTCCGGACACAAAGTCCATTGTGACTCGATCCCATTTCCACTCGGGTATCATGATCGGCTGGAGTAATCCTGAAGACACTTGATGTTCCGCGTTCACTTGTTGACATATTAAACATCTCGAAACAAAGTCAGAGATGTCCCGTTTCATACCATGCCACCAAAATTGACGTTTCAAATCGTTGTACATTTTCGTACTCCCCGGGTGAATTGACATTCGGCTACAATGGGCTTCGTTCAGAATCATCGAAATGAGTTCCGAATTCCTTGGAACACACAAATGATTTCTGAACCTCAAACAATCATCATCATCAATTTGAAACTCTGATTCCTCGTTCGGAAAACACTTAGACCGTTTTGCAACCAATTCATCATCGACTTTCTGAGCTTCACGAATTTGGTGAGTCAATAATGGTTTAGCTTTTAATTCAGCTACTAACACACTGTCTGGTAAAACAGACAAATGCACGTTCATCGCTCGTAAAGCAAACAATGACTTCCGGCTTAAGGCGTCCGCAACCACGTTAGCCTTTCCCGGGTGGTAATCAATGACAAGCTCGTAATCTTTCAACAACTCAAGCCAACGTCTTTGTCGCAGATTCAAGTCTAGTTGAGTCATCAAATATTTGAGACTTTTGTGATCCGAAAATACATGACACTTCTCACCAAACAGATAATGTCGCCATATTTTTAAAGCAAACACGATGGCAGCTAGTTCGAGATCATGGGTCGGATAATTCCTCTCGTGTGGCTTCAATTGTCTCGATGCATAGGCCACGACTCGACCTTCTTGCATCAATACGCAACCCAACCCAAGTAGGGATGCGTCACTATAGATGACAAACTCTTTACCTGATTCGGGTTGCACAAAAATTGGAGCTTCAGTCAAACGAGTTTTCAGTTGGTCGAAACTTTTCTGACATTTCTCCGTCCACTCGAACTTAACATCCTTTTGAAGTAGCTTCGTCATTGGTGTGGCTATCATCGAGAAACCTTTCACAAATCATCGGTAATAACCGGCGAGCCCCAAAAAGCTTCGAACTTCAGTAACATTTCTCGGAGGTTTCCAGTCCAGTATGGCTGAAATTTTTGTTCGGGTCAATTCAAATACCCGACGCGGATACCACATGACCCAAGTAGCTAACCTCTCTTAACCAGAGCTCACACTTACTGAACTTAGCATATAACTGCTTATCCCGCAAAATTTGCAGCACTAGCCTCAGATGCTCAGCATGTTCGGTCTCATCTCTTGAATAGACCAAAATGTCATCAATGAACACAACTACGAACTGATCCGAATACGGTCTGAAGATCCGATTCATCAAATCCATAAATACCGCAGGGGCATTAGTGAGCCCAAACGGCATCACTAAGAATTCGTAGTGACCATATCTCGTTCTGAAGGCAGTTTTGGGAATATCTGGATCTTGAATTCGCAACTGATAATAGCCCGATCTCAAATCTATTTTTTGAGAACACTGAGGCTCCCTTCAGTTGGTCGAACAAATCATCGATGCGCGGCAACGGATATTTGTTCTTTATCGTCACTTTATTCAGCTGACGATAGTCAATGCACAACCTCCTGGTTCCGTCCTTCTTTTTCACGAACAATACTGGTGCACCCCAAGGTGAGAAACTTGGTCGAGCGAAACCTCTCTCCGTCAGTTCTTGCAACTGAGCTTTCAACTCCTTTAACTCGGTTGGTGCCATACAATACGGAGCTATCGAAATCGGCGTAGTCCCAGGTACAAGCTCAATACCAAACTCTACCTCCCGAACATGTGGTAAACCCGGTAATTCTTCCGGAAAAACATCTGGGTATTCACAAACCACCGGCACAGATTCGGGTTTCTTTTCTAATTCTTTGTCAACAAGCACATATGCAAGGTATGCTTCACACCCTTTTCTTACATATTTCTGTGCCAACATTGCTGATATTACAGCTGGCATCCCCTCCAAGTCCGCAGACTCAATTCGGACTACTTCGTTATTTGCGCACCTCAAATCAATAGTCTTGCTCTTGCAATTCACAATCGCATCATGCGCGGTCAACCAATCCAACCCAAGGATAACATCAAATTCATCAAACGGCAAAAGCATCAAGTCCGCTGGAAAACAGGAACCTCGAATTTTCCAGGGGACATTTCTTACACACTTTGTCGACAAGCACGTAACGACCCAAGGGATTTGACACCCGAATTACAAACTCAGTAGACTCAATAGGTAAAGTCTTACTGGATGCTAAGGTTTCACATATGTAAGAATGGGTAGAACCGGGGTCAATCAAAGCAATTACATTAGTATCAAAGATGGTGAATGTACCGGTAATAACATCAGGCGAAGAAGCATCCTCGCGGGCACGTATAGCATAAGCTCTAGCAGGCGCACGGGCTTCGGATCTGGTTATATCATCTCTAGATCCTCTCTGACCACCACCAGCATTGTCCATATTTCCAGATGGTCTACCTCGAGCAGTGGTAGCACCCGGTCTCCCACTCTGATTTGCATTCTGTCCCGACAACCTCGGGCAATCTTTAATGAAGTGGTCCACTGATCCGCATTTGTAACAGGAGCGGTCAGGAAATCTACAACTCCCCGAATGCCATTTACCGCAATATCGGCATTTCGTCATGTCTCGACGTTCATTCCCAACACTGGCGACCGAAGTGCCTCGTGTACCCACAGGGGGTCGATCACGATCTCGTCCAAAAAGGCCCGAAGTGCCTCTAAACTGGCCCGCATCATCTCGAAATCTCTTCGATGTCTGTTGAAGAGACCTTCCCGATGATCTTTTACGAAACTCTCCAGTTCCCTCATCAACTCTTTGCTTTTCTTTTCTAAGCTCTTCGGCTTTACAAGCTCGTTCAACAAGTACCACGAACTCTCGTATTTCAAGAACGCCAACGAACATTTTTATATCTTCATTCAGCCCATCCTCGAAGCGTTTACACATAATAGCTTCGGACGAAACACATTCCTGAGCGTATTTGCTAAGTCTAACAAATTTTCGCTCGTAATCAGTAACCGACATGGAGCCTTGCTTAAGCTCAAGAAATTCCTTCCGTTTTTGATCAACAAATCTCTGACTGATATACTTTTTCCGAAACTCAGTTTGGAAAAACTCCCAAGTTACTTGCTCTCGGGGCACAATAGAAGTCAGAGTACTCCACCAATAGTAGGCAGAATCACGTAGCAAGGAGATAGCACACTTTAGACATTCATCGGGTGTACAAGATAGCTCATCGAGTTCCCGGGTAGTGTTGTCCAGCCAAAATTCAGCTTGCTCGGCATCATCGCTATCCATAGCCTTAAATTCAGTAGCCCCATGTTTTCGGATTCTGTCAACTGGGGGCTTATTTGACCTTATTTGGTCAGTTACCGGTGGTATTGTAGGTGCGGGGGTAGTATTTGTCGGGAATGGAGGTTGTGGAACAGCCATATTAGTTCGAATGTATTGGTTGAACCAATCATTCATCACGCTATAGAATGCTTGTCTAGCTTCATCATTCGGATTACTAGCATTAGGTTGAGAGTCTACCGGCACTGCCCCTTGCGCGGGAGCAGGCCCTACACTCTCAAGATCATCAGCTACCTCTCGGTCACGATCGGGATCCATTACTATAAACACATTTACAATTGTCAGAAGTCACCACACTATCAAGTAATCACATAAAATGGCATGTATAGCTAGACCCAACACATTACGGTAGTCCTAGAATCGACTAAACCGTAGCTCTGATACCAATAAAATGTAACACCCCGAACCCGAGACCGACACCGGAGTCGGACACGAGATGTTAACAAACTTTGAAAAAAAATTTTTTTTTCAGACACTGCCCAGTCTGAGTACTAGTCGCTTCAAAAATCATATCTTGAGTTTCACAACTCGAAAATCAGTTTTGTGATTTTTCCCTGAAACTAGACTCATGTCCCCACCTATGTATTTTTTTCTAGAATTTTTGGTCGGGCCAATTAGTACAGTTTATTAGTCAAAGTCTCCCATGTTACAGGGGTCGACTACACTGACCTTTTCCCATTACGACTTGGATATCTCTCTGCACAGAGCTTCAATACTGACGCCGTTTGTTTCTATGGAAACTAGACTCAGAGAGGAATCCATACATATATGGTATGACCCCTAATTATCTCTGGTCAATTTATAGTGAATTTCTAAAGTCGGAACAGGGAATCCAGAAACTGTTCTGGCCCTGTTCCACAAGAACCCGAATATCTCTTACTGTACTGTTCCTATGATTGTTTCGTTACTTCCATATGAAAGTAGATTCATCAAGGTTCGATTACATAATTTATTCACTATTTAATTCCACTCCTACGAATTCTTGTGATTTTTCCAATCCACACCACTGCTGCTATCAGCTTCTGTTTTCAAAGTAAACCTTACCTAATTTGGGGTTTCATGGACCAACTAGGGCCTTGTCATACATAAGCCCACATATGATCATACTTAGCCATTCTAGTGGCTGGTCATTTGCTCAACACTTCCATTCCAACTATAGTTACATCATGAAACCATCTATACATTCATAAATACGCATGGTCTAATGCCATACTCCACTTCTACAAGCCATTTTCGCATGGCTGTACACTTATACATTTCATAAAGTACTCGAAAGACAACGATGGGTAGTCCTATACATGCCATATCAAAATTCAACCAAAATAGTACCCAAAAGAGCCTTTGATAGTGTGGGCGACTTCGACTTCAAGATCCCGAGTCCGATAGCTGGAGAACCAAAAATCTATAAAACAGAGGAGCAATGTAACGAGTAAGCAATTTATGCTTAGTAAGTTTGAGCAAGGAATTCCAGCATGCACAAATAATAGCACACATTTAGCTAAACGGAATATTTCATAATACGCAATTTACCGATATCAAACTTGCTTCACAACATTAACAACCCTTATGTACATACACAATAAACTAACTTGGCCGAAGGCCGGTAGCTCGTTTATCAACTGAGCGAACATTTATTTGTAAGGGCTCGATTAATATTTAACACATACGTAACATATCCCCATATTGGGATGTTTTTCGAGTATTCGCTGAAATTTTACAGCAAGCTCATTCATTACCAAATCACGTACCTTCGGGATTTAACCGGATATAGCTCCTCGTTCAAATGCCTTCGGGACATAGCCCGGTTTTAGTAACTCACACAATGCCTTCGGGACTTAACCCGGATTTAACAACTCGCACGAATGCCTTCGGGACTTAACCCGGATTTAACAACTCGCACGAATGCCTTCGGGACTTAACCCGGATTTAACAACTCGCACGAATGCCTTCGGGACTTAACCCGGATTTAGTATCTCGCACAAAGGCCTTCGGATCTTAGTCCGGATATATTCACTTAGCACAAAGCCTTCGGGACTTAGCCCGGACAGCATTCAATTAATCATGCACATCTAACAATAATTCATGGCACATTCATATTTCATTTTCGTTTACGAAACTCAAACACAAGGCACATATTGTCCTTGTACATTCGGCTCAATAGCCACACATAGAGCATGATTTAATCACATCGAAATTTAAGCTCTCTTACTCAAGAACTTACCTCGGGTGTTGTCGAACGATCCCGCTAACTATTCGACCACTTTTTCCTTCCCTTTATCGGATTTATTTCCCCTTTGCTCTTGAGCTTAATCAAACAAATAAATTGATTTCATCATTTAGGCATCAAAAGATGAACACAAGGCACTTAGCCCATATTCATACATTAGACATTAAAGTCTCATACATGCAAAAATCATGCATCAACACAACATATTAGCTAATTTCTTTCCCCTTGGCCGAATATGCATGTCCATTTTTGGGGTCTATTTCAACACTTAATACACACATATACACACTAGTAAAGCATCCTCCCCCTTTTCATCGATTTAACACATGCATTGCTCATCAACATGCAAAGTTACATTCGGCCTTAGCACACATCTTGCTAGCCGATTCTTCTCCCTTTAGCAACCAATGCACATATGTGCTCACACAAAAATGCTAAAAAGGAGGTTCAAGAATCATCAAGCCATCATCACATGCATCATTAACAAGCTTCATATTTTGCATGCAATGGCATTAACACAACCCCCACCTAGGCCGAATCTTAACTCATCCTCATGCCTCATCACCACAACATCAAACACCAACCAAGAATGATGCATCCATGGTCAAGTGCCATTTCCATCACATAGCAAGATTTAGACCATGGGCTAGGTAGAACTCAAGCTAACAACTAAAACATGCATGCATCTCATGGAACATCATTAAACATACCTTGGCCTAGCTACATGCATGGCCGAATCTCTTCACCTTTCTTCTTCTTTCCTCCTTAAAATTTTTGGCCAAGGATGAACCAAAGGATGAGAAATTTTTTTCTTTGTTTTTCTTTCTAATTTAGGCTAAAATAGAGGTGAGAAAGGATGAACACAAACTTTTTTCCTTTCTTCTCTTGAGCTCACGGCAATGGGGGGGACAAACACTACACACACACATTTTTTTCTTTTGTTTTCCATTTCTTTATTACCCATACTTCTTATTTTATTCTTCCACTAACAAAACATGTTTCATGACATGTTTTGCCCATCATTCTTTGTCATGGCCGGCCACTACTCATTAGGGGGGGAAATTTGACATGCAAGTCCCCCCCTTTGTCCACATGCACTAATAGGTCCTCACACATTGACCTATCACATTTTTGAATTTTCTCACATAAGTCCTATTGACTAAATTCACATGAAATCAACCAAATTGAAGCTTGAAATTTTCACACATTCATAATTACATATTCTAGACAATAAGTATCACATTCAAACATTTCGGTGACTCGGTTTAGCGGTCCCGAAACCACTTCCCGACTAGGGTCAACTTTGGGCTGTCACATGGGTGATCTAAGTCTAGAATTTTTAGGCCACATATTCAAGCTCAACACTTTGAATTAAAACAAGTAATGTTTCAGATGTTGTAGACGGTAGGGCAGCTTAGTGGTTTATCGGCTGATGATCCCAGATTGCACTTGTGACTTTTTCTTGAAGTCTGTTACTCATTTAGGCAGTAGGGTGTTCCTAAAGATGCTCTTATATTAAAATTATTCTCTTATTCATTATGAGATCGTGCCAGATCATGGTTGAATGCATTACCATAAGGTACAGTGGCATCTTGGAATGAACTGTGTCAAAGATTTCTACTTAGGTACAATCATCGCAACATGAATGCCAAGCTTAGGAACTACATTACATCGTTCAAGCAATCTGAAGATGAGACATTATACAAAGCATGGGAATGTTTCAAGGAACTAATTAGAAAATGCCCGATGCATGGTTTTCAATATTAGACACAAATGGAAATGTTCTAAAATGGTTTAAATGCTTATACGTGAATGGTGGTGGATGCATATGCTAATGGGATGTTGCTTGACAAATCCTACAATGAAGCATACAAAATTTTGGAAAGAATAACAAATAATGATCATCATTACCCCACTACCAGAGTTGGTACTGGTAGAAGAGTTGCTGGAGCAATGGAACTTGATGCAATTACATCGTTAACAGCTCAGGTATTATCTTTAACAAATATGATTAAAACTCTGAAAACTCCCTCTATAGTGCAGGAGATGAAGGTTGCAAAAATAGCATGCATATACTGTGGAGAAGATCATGTTTTTGATGAATGTTTATCCAATCCAACCTCTGCATATTACATGGGGAATTTTAATCGTAGCAACAACTATCCCTACTGCAACACCTACAATCCAGGGTGGAAAAAACATCCAAATTTTAGCTAGTGTAATCAGGGAATGAGAAATGCCAGCACTGTTAATAGACAGAATGTGGCTGGTGCCACCTGGACACAGTCAACCAATGCCGCGGCAAAATGTGCAACAAAGTTCGTCATCTTCAACATCAATTATGGAAGCTCTATTAAAAGAGTATATGGCTAAGAATGATGCAATTATTCAAAGCCAGGCAGCTTTGTTAAGAGCTCTTGAAAATCAAGTGGAAACAATTGCCACTGCACTAAGTTCCAAACAACAAGGAGCACTGCCTAGTGACATAGAAAGTTATTGATCTTAAGGAAAGGAACAATGTAAAGCCATAACACTCTAGAGTGGCACTCAACTGCCAGGAGTTGTAAATGATGCCTTTTCTAATGAGGAAAGTTCAAAAGTTCCTAGAAGCACAACTTTCAAACCAGAAGTGGAACAAACTACAAAAATATGAGTAAACAAAAGCATACAAAAGCAAATTCATGTTGCCAAGCCAATACAAATGCCATGACAAGGCAACCTCAACAAATGGAAACAAGGCCACCACCACATTTTTCTCAGTGTTTCCAAAAGTCAAAACAACATGCTTTAAAGTGTGCAGACCTAGATGAAGAATGTTATGTTGTAGAATTTGTTGACATAGTAATTCAGGAAGAGTTTGCAGGACATATGCACAATAATTTTAATGAAGACTCTGTCAAATTAAATGAAATAGAAATGACTAAAAAATCTAGAGAACTAATGGAAATGCAACAATTTGAAAATGTATATAGAATGAGATTTCAATCATTAGACTTATCAAGTCACTTTTTCAACCCTCCTCTCTTATTAATAGAAGATCCACCTGTGCTGGATTTGAAGCCATTACTAGAGCATTTGTAGTACGCTTATTTGGGAGATAACGATACACTACCTGTAGTTATTTCTACCAAGCTTACAATAGACCAGGAGATGCGATTACTGGAGGTCTTAAAAAATCTAAGAAAGCTTTAGGATGGTTAATTGCGGATATCAAAGGAACTAGCCCAGCAATTTGCATGCACAAAATAATACTTGAATATTGCCATGGAATATCTATTGAACAGCAAAGGAGATTGAATCTTGTTATGAAGGAAGTAGTTAAGAAGAAGATTATCAAATGTTTGGATGTTGGGATTATATACCCAATTTCTGATAGCTCTTGGGTGAGCCCTGTTCAGTGCATACCCAAGAAAGGAGGAATCACAGTAGTCAGTAATGATAACAACGAACTTATTCCCACACGTACCATCATGGGTTGGAGAGTTTGTATGGATTATCAAAAGCTCAAAAAAGCAACGAATAAGGACCATTTCCCTTTGCCTTTTATAGATTAGATACTGGGTAGACTAACAGGGAAAGTCTTCTTCTATTTTTTAGATGGCTACTCAAGGTGTAACCAAATTTCCATATCTCCTACTGATCAAGAAAAGACTATATTCATCAAACCTTATGGAACATCTACTTTTAGAAGAATGCCATCTGGGTTATGTAATCCCCAACAACCTTCCAATGTTGTATTATGGCAATATTTTTTAACATGGTGGAGAAGTTCCTTGAAGTATTCATGGATGATTTCTCAGTGTCTGGAAACACTTTAGAATATTGCCTAAATAGTTTAGAGTTAGTAATTTGCCAATGTCAAGAAACAAATCTTATGCTAAATTGGGAAAAATGCCACTTCATGGTTTGTGAAGGCATTGTTTTAGGCCACAAGATTTCACAGCGAGGAATTGTCGTCGACAAAGCAAAAATAGAATTCATTGAAAAGTTACCACCACCTACTTCAGTGAAAGGAATTAGAAGCTTTCTCGGTCATGCTGGATTTTATTTTCAATTCATCAAGGATTTTTCTAAGATATCAAAGCCTCTATGTTAATTGTTGGAGCAAAACATACCATTTTATTTGGATGTGTTATGCTCAAAAAGCATTTGAAGAGTTACAGGAGCGATTAATTATAGCACTTATAGTCACTACACTGGATTGTAATCTACCATTTGAACTAATGTGTGATGCAAGGGACTTTGCTATCGGAGTAGTGTTGGGGCAAAAAACAACCAAGGTGTTTCATGCTATATATTATGCCAGTTGCGTGCTTACAGATTTACAACTCAATTACACCACCATGGAGAGAGAATTGTTAGCAGTGGTGTTTGCATTTGAAAAATTCAGAGCTTATTTAGTGGGCACCAAAGTCACATTTTATACAGACCATTCTGCCATCAAATACTTGGTGACAAAAAATAAGGCCAAACCTAGACCCATTAGATGGATACTATTGCTACATGAATTTGATTTGGAAATCAAAGATAGAAAAGGCACTGAAAATCAAGTGGCTGATCACTTGTCATGACTAGAAGTAGGGAATAAGTATGGTGATGCTTAAATGATTAAAGATGAATTCCCTGATGAGAAGATATTGTTGGCTATGGCATTGCCATCGTATGCTGATATTGTTAACTTTCTAGATAATTGGTTGCTTCCACCTACACTCAATCATCAAGGACAAAGGAACATCCTACACGATGTCAAGCAATATTACTGTGATGGGTCATTTATATTCAAGCAGTGTGCATATCATGTAATTCAGAAATGTATTATAGATGATGAATTTCAAAGTATATTGTATCACTGCCATTCTGCACCTTATGGTGGACATTTTAGAAGTATGAGAACTACTGCAAAGGTTTTCCATTCTGGTTTTTATTGGCCCACCATGTTTAAAGATGCTAATGAGTTCTGTCAAAACTGTGATCGTCGTCAAAGAACTAGTAACTTATCAAGAAGACACGATATGGCACTGCAAAATATTTTAGAGGTGGAATTATTTAATGTTTGGGAAATTGATTTCATGGGTCCATTTTTACCATCCTGGGGAAAAATCTATATTCTTGTCGTGGTGGATTTATGTCTCCAAATTTGTTGAAGCTATGGCTTTACCTACAAATGATACAAAATAACTTTTAAGATTCTTGCATACAAATTTTTTTACCAGGTTCGGTACCCCTCGTGCCTTAATTAGTGATGAAGGCTTACATTTTGATTGCAGATTAGTTGCCAATACTCTAAATAGATATAGGGTTAAACATAAAATTCCCATGACATATCACCCCTAAAAAAATGGACAAGCTAAAATTTCCAACAGATAAATCAAGCAAATTCTGGAGAAGGTCGTCAATCCCAACAGCAAGGATTGGTCAGTAAGGTTGGATAAAGCTTTGTGGGCTTATTGCACAGCTTTCAAGACACCGTTGTGAATGTCACCTTTCAAGCTTGTCTATGGTAAACCATTTTATTTGCCAGTTGAGCTAGAACACAAAGCATTTTAGGCAATCAAGAAGCTAAAGATGAACTGAGGTGTTGCTGCTACTCATCGCCTACTGGAGCTTAATGAGAATGATGAATTTCTAGGTCAAGCTTATGAGAATGCAATACCGTACAAAGAAAAGACAAAGTACTGGCATGATAAGAAAATTTTGCCACGACAATTTGTACCTGGACAACAAGTCTTGCTCTTTAATTCCAAACTTAAACTATTTCCTGGCAAATTAAAGTCGAGACGGTCCAGACCATTCGAAGTTGAGCGTATATATCCTCAAGGATCTGTCAACAATAAAGATGGAAAAACAGGATCCACATTCAAAGACAATGGTCAATGCTTGACATATTATTTTGGAGCTCCTATAATGCGTGACAAAAATTTCATTTCTCTTCGGAATAATTAAAATTTCTCTCCTACATTTTAATTTTTCTTCATTTAATTTTAATTTTAATATTCTTATTTTGTTATTCACTAAACTCATCTATTTTTTCCTTGTTGATACAAGTTCTTTTTCCCAGAAAAAAAAAAAACACTTTAAAAGCAATGCTTACTTATTTTATACAATTTGTCTAATAATTTTGTTATTCCTTTTTTGGTTCCCACTCAATTTACTCATTTGCTATGTCAGGTAAATCTTTTCAACCACGTCACTGTGATCTTTTCTCTCACTATCTAAACTTAGATAATCAATTTTTCCTTCAAAGTTATCCATACTTCTTATCTTTGTCACTTTTCTCTTTTAGTTTTTCACCTTAATCACTATAAACCTCTCAATAACTTTCTCACAGCTCACATCCCTTTGTTATAATGGCTCGTAATACACTATCTTCCTCTACATCCTTACCTACGAAGACTTTTTTCAACAAAATAGCTAAATAAAAATATTTGAGAAATATAGTAAAAAGACCATTTTTAAAAAAAAGGCTTCCTTTTTCAAGATTCAACCTTCCTGGGTTATGATACCAATATTTCTTCAATAGTGGAAAAACATGGCTAGAAACTATTTTGCTCACACCTAGGTGATGTTCTTCCAAAAGTGGCAAGAAAATTTTATGCGCATGTAACATCTCCTCACAATGCCTTCATCTATGTCAAACATGTTTCTGTTCTTTTTTACGAGGATTCTAATAATGCCCATTACAATTTGCCTCAGGGTCTTGATGAACATTCTGATTTTATGGCAAAGATTACAGCAAAATGATTTCAATAGGTTCTTCAAGGTCTTTGTATTAGGGGAACTAAATGGATTATAACTCGTTATAATTGTTACATTCTTGATAGATTTGCCCTAAATCCTTATTGCAGAGTATGGCATCACTTTCTGAAATCCTGACTGAGTCCCTCCACTCACAATTCTACTTTTCTAAAGAAAGGATGTTATTACTAGATTCAATTATGTTTGGTAGAAGAATTAATGTTGAAAGAATAATTTTTCAAGAAGTGCATCACTATACGCAAAAGAATGTCGCCAGTTTAAATTTCCCATCTCTTCTCATAGCCCCCTTTGTCAGAACGCAAATGTCCATGTCTATAACAATGAGGAAACCATAAGCAACAATGGTGTCGAAACGAAATCAATTGTCCTATTGTTCTTGGGCGATAAACTGCCACGGCCTTCTGGTCTTGCATCTATATCATCAACCCCACCTGAAGCCCCACACTTTCCCTGATATGTTGGAACAACAAGTAATAAATAATCTCAAGCAACTCCAACATCAATTAGCTATGGTGGCAAAGCAATAAAACTGAATCTCCACTGATTTTTCCACTACAAAATCCAAAATGACTTTATATTGGAAATATGTGAAGAAACGCAATGCTGCACTCAAGAAAGCTCTTCAGAACAACTTTACCAAGGTAATACCTATATTTCCTATGTTTCTTGAAGAACTTTTATCTGATGATGAAGAAGATAAAGAACTTGCCACTACACACAAGCATACCAAAGAGTCCTTGGAAGATGAAGAACCGACAGAGCTTGTACACTTTGACTCTGACAAGGAGGAGGATGATCGACAGCAAACTTTTACACCAACCACCACTGCCAAAGAACCACAATCCAAGGCACCAATGACTAAACAAGAATGTGAACTCATAAAGTCCGATACTGACGATGCAGATGAGGTTCCCATTAATCTGATTTAGCAAAAACGATTCAAGAAGGCTACCGGAAAAGTAGTTCAAGAAGATGGTTTAATAGCAAGGTTGCAATTTTACAAGAGAGCTACAAATCCACACAACCTAAGTGAAGTAATTTCCTTCCCCTCCAAGCTTTGATTTTTAAATTTTCATGATCATTCATTTTGATTTTTATCTATTTCATGCATTCATGTAGTTTTTATTCATTTTACTTTGTCATGTTTATGCATTGAGGACAATGCATCCCTTAGGTTTGGAGGTGTGCTATGCATATATACTGCATTGTTAATTGTTCATACAGTCTTTTTACCATAACGTTTAATTTCCATTCAACTATCAGATTATGTGAGTATAAGGTTATCAGTGATGTTCAATGAGGATAATAACTCTTCTATGTAAACTTAGAAAATATGGGTAATAGTTGTTTAAGATGTTAGCATAGGACAATTGTTGAAAATGACTTTCTAAAAGTAGATTAATTAAGTTATAGTAGCATTCTTTGAACAAATTTAGGACTTCTTGACTTAATTTCAGTATAGTAATAAGATATAATTTTGCCATGGTAAAATAATATGACTACTCCAATGTGTGAACCTGTTGAGTAGGTCAGTAATATTTTGTTTGCTCCATTATACTGTTGAATAGAAAAATGAGTTCAAATATGAGTGTTTGTGTACAAAAAGTGTACATATTTTTGGGACACTCCACTAAATCTTGAGGCTAAATTGCTAAGAAGGTAGTTGTTTGCTCCATCCATCTTTTTAGTTAAAAGCTTTTGTTTCATGAGTGATTTATATTCAAATTGTGACATGATATAATACATGGCAGTCTAGTGTATGCTCCATTGAGGTTGTTAAGTATACAATCATATGACAATATGAACTCCCTAGGAAAATTTTGTGTTGAAAATTGAATAAGTGTCTAAAAAACTGAGTATACGAGAGAGATAACCTAAGTATATTCAGAGAAAGTTGCTATAGATTTAATTGCTAAAATATTTAGAAAATTTTACCTTTAGGAACCATTTTTTGCATTGCATTTGCTAAACAGGTTTACAACAACTGTAAGTAATTTTTCTTTGTTCCAATAAAAGATTGTTGAGAATAGAGGTACAAAGTATGCTTATTATGATTTGGCAATCAATTTGGTGACTAATTGTTTTGGCAATTCCATGCATATTCAAACATTATTTGCTTGAGGACAAGCAATAATTCAGGTTTGGGGTGTGATAACTCTTGAAAAGAGTTATATTTAAGGCCTCTAAATGGAATTAATTGGTTGTAATTAAGTGAATACATTTTCACTTTTAGGATATTTTAGAACATTGCATAACAAAGCTTGGATTGCGATATAATGATCACTGTTTTTAACATTCCATTGTTAAAAATGAACTTTATAAGTCATAAATAAACCTATACCAATGCTTCAAGATTTATCAAACTATATAAATATCAACTCACAAATGAATAGGTTCATTAACATCCCGAATACTTTCCATTTATACCATAAGTCTTATAAGCTGAATTACATAATCATCAACCTTTTCTTAAAATAATTAACCATTTCATTTACTTACTTACCATTCCATTTACTTAGCATAATCTTAATTATGTATCAATTCACGAATCAGTATATCTATTCATGACATAAGTAAATTCACATATATCATAAGTAAATTCCTTCCTTACGAGTAAGTCCTTTAACTCGACAATCTTTTTATTTCATCATATTTCGTCACATCTATGAACTTATCATTTCCATATCTAATCTCACCCGTTTCATTTGCATAACTCACAAGATATAAGCATAAACATCAACCATAACCACAAGCTAGTGCATTTAAACATAACTCTTTCACATTTAACTAATAATCATTTTGTAATTCACCATTTGTCTCAAACTTTACTATAAACATGTCATTCTGGAATCACTTACCTTCACTAAACAAGATTAAATCTAAATGAATAAATTAATCATACCTGTTATACATTTGCGAAGCACTTATAGGTTTAGTATTGAAAATGATTCATTGTATGCTTCATGTACTATAATAATTCAACCCAAACTTTTATATATGTATATAAACATATATCTTTAACTGAGTAATCATCAATATAATGATACTCATATATGATCAAGTAATTCATTGAACCTTTAACATTTAACACTTACTAATATCTTGACTACACATTAGCTTTTAACATTAAAATAATTTTTATAAATTCCATTCATAGTTAGTCCGATGAACTAGTAACTTGACTCGGATACTCGGGCAACTACACCACACCAAAGGCATCATAGATGCATAATAGGGGCACTGAAGTGCAGACAGGGGCACAAATGTGCAAACAGGGGCACTGTAGTGCAAACAGAGACACTAAAGTGTATACAGGGGCACCAAATTGCAAACAAGGGCACCGAAGTGCAAATCTCGTACAAGTGCACATTCTAACCCTATTGGCATGCTAATTGTATCCTAGTGAGTACTACGTTCAACCGAGCGTTTCATGTAATCCATTTCTTTTAAACATATTTATCATTCAAGGGCACTTCATCATTTCCGTACACATGATATAATATCAATACATATATTCACACTATCAATGTGCCATCACAAAAATTAACATCATCTATTAATCAGTTTCATATTTCTCGATACACATGCTGTAACAATTCATAATTATGCTGAAATCGCATATATATCATATCTCATAAATATTCAATAGTTTTCTAATAAATCCTTTCTCACCTTATATTCAATTATAATATTTCGAGTTTCAGCTCTCATTTTAAACATCATATATAATTATATACATTCATGAATCAACATTAACATTATTTATATATATAGGTATGTACAATTCTATACATATGAGCTTACCTGGCTAACTTGCAGAAATGTCAAAATATAGGGGCATTTTGGTAATTTTCTATTCTCCTCGATTTTTAACATCTAAAAAATCACAAGGTTAATCAATGGCAACATTCAAAATCTTTAACAGTTTCAAAACCGAATGTACAGGCTAGCTGGACCTAATTGTAATGATCCAAAAAAACATAAAAATTATAAAAAAAAAATGGAGCCAAAATGACATACCATGCAATACGAAACCACTATGGCCAAACATAGCTTAAAACCTCCATGGAAATTTAGTTTTTTGAAGAAGAAACTAAAAAGATGATAACCAATTACCTTTTGTTTTTATTTTATTGTAATTTAATATACCAAATTACCATTTTAACCTTAGTTAATAATTAAATAAAACATCAAATTCATGTCCATTATTGTCCACTAACACCTTGAATGGTCTAATTACCATTTAAGTCCCTTTTCCTTTATTCAATTAACCATTTAATCACTCAAATCAAATAGTAATCAAACTTTACATCTTTTACAATTTAGTCCTTTTTAATTAATTAAATATCGAAACGTTAAAAATTTTCAACGAAAATTTAATAACAACTTAATGAAACTCTATAAATATTTTTAAAAATATTTATGGGTCGGTTTATTGAAACGAGGTCCTGATACCTCATTTTCTAAACCCACTTGACCTTAGGGTCTTACCACTTAAATTTATTAAATCATTTATATAACAAAAATCACTCTATCAAAAACCTTTTTAAAACCATATTTGACTCGTAAATATTAATATTTAATATTTATGAACTTACTCGTTGGATTTGGTGGCCCCGAAAGCACTATTTTTGACACTACTGAAAAATAGGTTGTTACATGTGCATGGTGTCTCAATGATGTTTGATGGAGACACCATCAATGCACAATATGGGTTATCTGAAGACCTTGATGAACACACCCAATTTTTCAAGACCGTGACAACTGAAGGACTCAACCAAGTCCTAACATATTTATATGTAGAAGGGACGAAGTGGACAGTTTCTCGAAATGATTGCTACACCATTGACCGTGTATCATTGAAGCCTCACTATAGAGTGTGGTATCATTTCCTTAAAACTCGTCTCATCCTTTCTACTCAAAACTCAAATATTTGAAAAGAACTTCTATTATCATTGCACTCGATTATGATGGGCAAAAAGATCAATGTTGAAAGCATTATCTTTAGAGAAGTCCACCACTTCTCTGAAAAGAATGACGATACCTTAAATTTTTCGTCCTTCACGACAGCTATTTTTTAGAAGGTGAAGGTCCCTATTCAAGTGAATGAAGACACAATCCCCAACAAATGAGACATAATAAAGCAACTCGCCCTGAGATTTTCTAGGGAGGAAATGCCACGGCATGCGGGCTCTACATCCACAGCTTCTCCTCCTATGACTTCTGATGCTATATCAACAATTTCAAATGATGCTGCAACAATGACTTTGACCAGAAAATGATTGATACTCTTGAGATGCTGCAACAAAAATTTCAAATGATGGAGAAACACCAATTAAGGCTAGCCACTGATCTTGCCTGAGCTCAAGAGGAAATGGCTATATTTTAGGGATATGTCCGACGAAGAAATAAGGCCATTCAGAAATCTCTTCAGAAGGACTTTACCCAACCTATGCCTACGTTCCGTATATTTCCTAAAGAATTGTTGTTGGAACCAGACGATGACGACAATGATGATGATGATGATGATGATGCCACTACAGAGAAGAAGAGTTCAAAAAAAGAGGGAGAAGAGGGGAAAACTAAATCTGTGCATATTGAGTCTGATAAAAATGATGCTGATTTGACTCAAACTACTACACCTGCTGACACTACCACTACACCAAACTCCACTGTACCTATGACAATGCAAGAACTTACGGTTCATCAACTGATTGATGATCTCATGAAGTTAGATACTAATGATGAAGACGAGGTGCCAATCAACCAGCTAAAAAGGAAGCACTACAACCAAACTGCTGGAAAATTAGTTCAAGCTGATGCTGGGGAAGTGGAGAAGCAACCGCGCTACAAATGCGCTACCCAAAAATCAACCCAACCCAATTAGAGTAACCCAATTTCTTCCAAGCTTTTGTTTTTATTTGTATTTTTTTTTTCATTTTATAACATATGTTTCATGCATTCATATTTGGTTGTCATTGCATTTTGTTATATTTCATTGTTCATGCATTGAGGATAATGCATCCTTTAGGTTTGGGGGTGTGTTGTGTTGTAAAAATAGTACGCAGTAGATTTATGTTTTAATATTCATGCATTTTGTCATTCAATTTTCCAATACATGCAAATGCCAAATAATTGCCAGACTATGCTGAGTATATTGTTATTGGTGATGTTCGATGAGGATAATAACTCTTCGATTAATTAAAAAAATTATGATAGTTGATTAATCATGTTTAGCTTAGGATAGATGTTTGAAAGTTGATTCCTAAAAGTAGAATAACTTAAATATCATTGCAAGTAATCTGTAGTAGGGTTATTTTAATGCATTTATAATTTCTTGAACCTAAATTCAATAATTTGGTTATGAATAATAAGGAATACCATGGCAATAGTTTTACACTCCAATGTTTGAAACTGTTGAGTAGGTCAATAATGCTTTTTTTGCTCCATTGTATTATTGATTAGAAAAAAACATGTTCGAATAAGAGCGAGTAAAAAAATTATTTGTCTTAATAATAATGATTTAGGGACACTCCATTGTAGTTCTAAGTTGAGTAGCTAAGGAGGTAGTTGTTTGTTTCATCCATATTCTAAGTTAAAAGCCTTAGCTCCATGAGTGAATTACATTCAAATTGTGGCATGATATACTACCTGGCAATCTAGTGTGTGCTCCATTGAGACCGTCAAGTAAAGAAACCATGTGACAAGATGAATTCCTTAGAAAAAAAATATAATAAATAATATTTGTAATTAAAATTTTGAAATGATAGAACAAGAATAGAGAAACTAAATTTAGAGTAAAGATAACCTAAATACATTGGGAGAGGTCTGCTATAGTCAGAACTGCAAAATTATTTAGGAACTTTTATTTTTAGGAAGCATTTTATGCACTTCAGTTGCTAAACAAGCGTACAAAACTTGAACCAATTTTTTTTAGTAGAAGACTACTGAAAATGAGGGTATAGAATATATGGCAGATGGTTTAGCAGTATATATATGGTAACTGTATGTTTTGGCAAATTCATGCATACTTATACATATTTTGCTTGAGAACAAGCAATAATTCAGGTTAGCGGGTGTGATAACTCTTGAAAATAGTTATATTTCAAGCCTTTAGAGTGAATTAATTATTTGTAATTAAGTAAATATGTTTGCAGTTTAGGATATTTTTAGAAAATTGAATAACAAAACTTGGATATTGAGGAAGAAAGGTGTTGGTTGTGGTTGGCAGTAGGTGCAGGATGAAGAAGAGAAGAGAGAAAATAGTAGGAAACTAAAGGAAGTGAAATATTGCCATGGTAAAATGCTTGTTGGATTCCCAACAAGAATGCCATGGCAATTCTAGGAAGATGATACAACACTCAGTCCACGTCACTCTCAGCTAGTTTTACTTGTACCAGATAAACCACCCTATAAAAGAGGAAAGAGGAAAGAAAAGAAGGGGAGAGGATTTCTGAGAGAGAAGAATTAGAGAGAAAATTTTCTCTCTGTATCAGATTCTCGTGGAAATCTCATAAAAGAAAGGAGAGGTAAGCAACTTACAGAGTAAAAATTCACAGACACAATAAAGGGGAAGAGGAATCTACCCAGGATTTTGCATCAAATCTCATTGTTAAAGTGAAAGCTGGAGTAGCGAGCTTCTTGCAGTTCTGCCTTTATTTTCAAATTTGAAATTTGTGCTTTGAAAACTTGAATGATGATGTTGAATGGTTTTGTTTTGGATTTGAATGTCCAGCCCATGAGCTAAATCTCATTAGGTTGGAATTATTTGGGTGAATTTTTATTATCTTTAATGCCATGATCTGATTTTGAGTATATTATTGTTTCATCTGACTTGTGAATATTTTAAATGCATGCATGCAAGCTCTAGACATAGATGATTGTATGATATGTTAGTAGATCTTATTTAATTCTAAAAAGGTTAATTAGATTGGACTATTATCAATTCATACAAGCAAGTATTCGAAAGAATATTTGCAGCACTCTAAACGTAGAAGTTGCGATCTATATAAGGAAAGGAAGAACAATCTTGATATCATTCTTGAGTTCTGTAGACATGCAAAGAAACTCAGAATGGTAGCTCAAAGTCTAGCTTCTAAAAGAAGCAAATTGTAGTAGTGAATCCCTGAGCAGTAGAATAGTCAAGATTTTCCCATGGCATTATGTTGGTATAAGAATAAAGCCTAAGTAATTCCAACCTTTATCATGTAAGAGTACAAATCCTCCCTACATATTCTTTGAGAATTGCCATAGCATTTCAATTACCTTAACATTTTTTCATTCATAATTGATTTTATTAATCCATTCATTAATTCTCATTATCAATTTGTCATTTGTTTCTTGTGCATAGTTTAATTAGTAAATTTCATAAGTAATAGCATAACCAATTATTTAAAATCAATTTTGACCCCTGTGGAGACGATAATCACTCATCACTTTATTACTTGATTCGACGTGTACACTTGCACATTCGCATTATAAATTCACACGCGACAGTTGTTCTGTGCTTCAGTTGTTCATGCTTTCAATTAGAATCATTCATGTTATTCATGAATTAACATTTGTCTGGATATATTAGAATTAGTTGCTTAATCCTAATTAGATGGTGATTAATAGACACAATAATTGGAAGGCGCATGCTTAATTTATATCCAACCCAGAATAAATTAAAGGTTCATAATAATTTGAGAGAACACTATTACCTCGCATAACTTTAGGTTTACGTGATTAAATTGTTTCAAACCTAACTCGTCCCTGTTACTTCACATAAATTCTAAGGAATCCTTAGTTAAATATAGACAAAGAAATATACATGTTTTTGTAAGTATAAGACTTCAAAAGAACTTATATGAGATTCCAAGTTAATGAATGCTTGAGTTGCCATTGAATTTTTCCGGAACATTTTTAAACATGATAAAGAATTAATTGAGTCAAGCGTTGTAACCGTTCTAGCTTATTCTTGTTATTGTTGTTAAAACTTGTGAACTGTTGCTAAACCATCTTATTGCATTTTTTATTGCATTTAGGTTAATTCATTTACAAATAGTTGATTAATTTAATTTTAACATCCATCACTTTAAAAATATTGTCTTTTCTTAACTAACTTTTAAATATTAATTTACAATTATTGATTTAAACATAGTCCTTGTGTGACAGCCCAAAGTTGACCCTAGTCGGGAAGTGGTTTCGGGACCGCTAAACCGAGTCACCGAAATGTTTGAATGTGATACTTATTGTGTAGAATATGTAATTATGAATGTGTGAAAATTTCAAGCTTCGATTTGGTTGATTGCATGTGAATTTAGTCAATAGGACTTATGTGAGAAAATTCAAAAATGTGATAGGTCAATGTGTGAGGACCTATTAGTGCATGTGGACAAAGGGGGACTTGCATGTCAAATTTCCCCCCCCCCTAATGAGTAGTGGCCGGCCATGACAAGGAATGATGGGCAAAACATGTCATGAAACATGTTTTGTTAATGGAAGAATAAAATAAGGAGTATGGGTAATAAAGAAATGGAAAACAAAAGAAAAAAAATGTGTGTGTAGTGTTTGTCCCCCCCCATTGCCGTGAGCTAAAGAAAAGAAAGGGGGAATTTTGTTCATCCTTTTCTCATCTTCATGCTTGCCAAAACTAGAAAGAAAAACAAAGAAAAATTTTCTCATCCTTTGGTTCATCCTTGGCCAAAAATTTTAAGGAGGAAAGAAGAAGAAAGGTGAAGAGATTCGGCCATGCATGTAGCTAGGCTAAGGTATGTTTGATGATGTTCCATGAGAGGCATGCATGTTTTAGTTGTTAGCTTGAGTTCTACCTAACCCATGGTCTAAATCTTGCTATGTGATGGAAATGGCACTTGACCATGGATGCATCATTCTTGGTTGATGTTTGATGTTGTGGTGATGAGGCATGAGGATGAGTTAAGATTCGGCCTAGGTGGAGGTTGTGTTAATGCCATTGCATGCAAAATATGAAGCTTGTTAATGATGCATGTGATGATGGCTTGATGATTCTTGAACCTCCTTTTTAGCATTTTTGTGTGAGCACATATGTGCATTGGTTGCTAAATGGAGAAGAATCGGCTAGCAAGATGTGTGCTAAGGCCGAATGTAACTTTGCATGTTAATGAGCAATGCATGTGTTAAATTGATGAAAAGGGGGAGGATGCTTTACTAGTGTGTATATGTGAGTATTAAGTGTTGAAATCGACCCCAAAAATGGACATGCATATTCGGCCAAGGGGAAAGAAATTAGCTAATATGTTGTGTTGATGCATGATTTTTGCATGTATGAGACTTTAATGTCTAATGTATAAATATGGGCTAAGTGCCTTGTGTTCATCTTTTGATGCCTAAATGATGAAATCAATTTATTTGTTTGATTAAGCTCAAGAGCAAAGGGGAAATAAAACCGATAAAGGGAAGGAAAAAGTGGTTGAATAGCTAGCGGAATCGTTCGACAACACCCGAGGTAAGTTCTTGAGTAAGAGAGCTTAAATTTCGATGTGATTAAATCATGCTCTATGTGTGGCTATTGAGCCGAATGTGCAAGGACAATATGTGCCTTGTGTTTGAGTTTCGTAAACGAAAATGAAATATGAATGTGCCATGAATTATTGTTAGATGTGCATGATTAATTGAATGCTGTCCGGGCTAAGTCCCGAAGGCTTTGTGCTAAGTGAATATATCCGGATTAAGATCCGAAGGCCTTTGTGCGAGATACTAAATCCGGGTTAAGTCCCGAAGGCATTCGTGCGAGTTGTTAAATCCGGGTTAAGTCCCGAAGGCATTCGTGCGAATTGTTAAATCCGGGTTATGTCCCGAAGGCATTGTGTGAGTTACTAAATCCGGGCTATGTCCCGAAGGCCTTTGAACGAGGAGCTATATCCGGTTAAATCCCGAAGGTACGTGATTTGGTAATGAATGAGCTTACTGTAAAATTCCAGCGAATACTCGAAAAACATCCCAATATGGGGATATGTTACGTATGTGTTGAATTTAATCGAGCCCTTACAAATAAATGTTCGCTCAGTTGATAAACGAGCTATCGGCCTTCGGCTAAGTTAGTCTATTGTGTATGTGCATAAGGGTTGTTAATGTTGTGAAGCAAGTTTAATATCGATAAATTGCGTATTATGAAATATTCCGTTTAGCTAAATGTGTGATATTCTTTGTTTATGCTGGAATTCCTTGCTCAAACTTACTAAGCATAAATTGCTTACTCGTTACATTGCTCCTCTGTTTTATAGATTTTTGGTTCTCCAGCTATCGGACTCGGGATCTTGAAGTCGAAGTCGCCCACACTATCAAAGGCTCTTTTGGGTACTATTTTGGTTGAATCTTGATATGGCATGTATAGGACTACCCATTGTTGTTTTTCGAGTACTTTATGAAATGTATAAGTGTACAGCCATGCAAAAATGGCTTGTAGAAGTGGAGTATGGCATTAGACCATTCGTGTTTATGAATGTATAGATGGTTTCATGATGTAACTATAGTTGGAATGGAAGTGTTGAGCAAATGATCAGCCACTGGAATGGCTAAGTATGATCATATGTGGGCTTATGTATGACAAGGCCCTAGTTGGTCCATGAAACCCCAAATTAGGTAAGGTTTACTTTGAAAACAGAAGCTGATAGCAGCAGTGGTGTGGATTGGAAAAATCACAAGAATTCGTAGGAGTGAAATTAAATAGTGAATAAATTATGTAATCGAAACTTGATGAATCTACTTTCATATGGAAGTAACGAAACAATCATAGGAACAGTACAGTAAGAGATATTCGGGTTCTTGTGGAACAGGGCCAGAACAGTTTCTGGATTCCCTGTTCCGACTTTGGAAATTCACTATAAATTGACCAGAGATAATTAGGGGTCATACCATATATGTATGGATTTCTCTCTGAGTCTAGTTTCCATAGAAACAAACGGAATCAGTATTGAAGCTCTGTGCAGAGAGATATCCAAGTCGTAATGGGAAAAGGTCAGTGTAGTCGACTCCTGTAACATGGGAGACTTTGACTAATAAACTGTACTAATTGGCCCAACCAAAAATTCTAGAAAAAAATACATAGGTGGGGACATGAGTCTAGTTTCAGGGAAAAATCACAAAACTGATTTTTGAGTTGTGAAACTCAAGATATGATTTTTGAAGCGACTAGTACTCAGACTGGGCAGTGTCTGGAAAAATTTTTCAAAGTTTGTTAACATCTCGTGTCCGACTCCGGTGTCGGTCTCGGGTTCGGGGTGTTACACCTTGTGGAGATGATAACTCTTTTAGTTACTTATTACTTGATAACGATTGTGTATACTTGCACATTCCGTTGCGAACAAAGTTTTTAGCGCTTTTGTCGGGCACTGTTGATTTAATCATTATTTGTCAAATTATTTCTTGCAATTTGGTTTTTTATTTTTATTTTTATTTAATTAATTTTTATTTTTTGTGATTTTATTTTTAGGTGTTTATGAGCATAAATCAAATCACCAATTTACTCCTTGTAGACCATGAAATCGAGCGGCCATTTAGACAAAGGAGGCGAGAAGGACTAGCCCAGAGATAAGTCATAGAAATGGACCTTGAAAATCAAAATGAAGTTCAAGGGAATAGAGCCATTAATGCTCATAATCTAATCCTTATTACTGGTGATAGGGATCAAGCCATAAGGCGGTACACTATGCCACTTTTTAATGAGTTAAATCCAAGAATTAAGAAACCGGAGATCGAGGCACCATAGTTTGAACTAAAGCCTGTGATGTTCTAGGTGCTTCAAATAGCGTGCAGTTTAGTGGAATGCCCATAGAAGATCCACACCTTCACCTTCGACTATTCATGGAGGTGAGTGATTCCTTTATAATTGTCGGTGATGCATTGAGATTGAAGTTGTTTCCATACTCGTTTCGGGATAGATTATGAGCATGGCTTAATTCATTGCCATCTAGTTCAATATCTACTTGGCAAGAATTAGCTTAACGTTTCCTAGTTAAGTATTTCCCACTTAGAAAAATGCTAGGTTACGGAATGAGATCACCACTTTTTAGCAAATGGATGATGAATCCCTATATGAGGTATGGGAAAGATTCAAAGAGTTACTACGTAAATGCCCTCACCATGGGATTCCACATTGCAACACACACTAGGATCGTGGTAGATGCTTTTGTAAATGGTGCTCTCCTTTCTAAGTCTTATAATGAGGATTATGAAATTATCGAAAGAGTAACCAATAATAACTACCAGTGGCCGACTAATCAAGAAACTTTAGGAAGACGAGTAGTAAGAGTGCATGAAGTAGACGCCCTTACTTCACTTGCAGCTCAAGTATCTTCTATCTCTTCAATGTTGAAAAAATTTACTACTAATGGTTTTAATGATGTTGTAGTCCAATCGAAAAGTCAATTTGATATAACAAGGTCATTGGATGAGCACTGATCGAGTAGCTTTCGTAATGGTATTGTAACACCCTATACCCAATCCGATCACCAGATTCAGGTTCTGGATGATACAAAGACCCGATCAACTTAATACTATTCCTGAATCAAATCTTATTACATTCTTCATGTTTAGTTTACACATTTAACTATATTATAATACACATCTTCCCAAATGTTACTGTCTTAAAAACTTATTTAAAATTTTAGGAGTTTAACCATTAAAATTTTAGAACATCGACTAAACCCCTAAGGAGTAGCCTCTGGGAGTGCCCTTCTATACGCATGTTACAACTACCACTCCCTTTATCCCAAAATTTACAAAGTCTAACTTGGCCCTCCACTTGATTATCAAGTGAAAACTTTATCATGCAAATAAGTGGACCATTCGTAAGTTCAATTGAGCTTAGTGAGAAATTGTTTAACAACCCTATGACAAAATTCATAATTTAAGGAATGAGGCTTTAAATAGAAATTTCAACTCTCTGGTCATTCTTTGCCATAGTAGATTTTATCGACGAGATCAATACCACCCTTTTTTCTCGCAGCTTACCACTAACGGATTTATTCTCAATTTGAGGTATACACGTTTTCTTCAAGATAAGGGTCCTCTAGGGATACAGATCTAATTAATTCTTAACCTAACTTCCCTTTCTCTCACAACCTTGGATGTGAAACCCAATGTCTTCTATTGATTATCTTTCATTTACCACATTAGATTTTAGATTCTTACCCTCCATTGTTTTTGGCAGACTGTCCTTCCCAGGTTAGTCCCTAGCAGGCTCCTTCTTCTGTTAGCCCAAGTGACTTAGCCTTCATATGGTTGATAACTCTTGAAAAGAGTTATATTGCAAGCCTCTAAATTTGATTAATTGTTTGTACTTAAGTGGATATATTTGCATTTGTAACATATTTTTATAACATTGCATCATGAAGCTTGGACTATGCTTTCAATGTTACTATATGTTACTTTTGTTGGTGGAAGGAAATTAATTGTTTGTGTTTGTAACAGGTGTAGGCAGGAAGAAGAGAAATGAATGAGTAAATTATTGTCATGGCAAAAGGTTGGGCAAATTGCCAGCATAAATGCCATGGAAATTCCAATAAGATACTAACGTAGCACTCAGTTCTCGTCACTCTCAGCCAACTGGACGTATATCGGATAAATCCACCTAAAAAAGAGGGAGAAAAGGGTGTGCTGAGAAAGGGGACCTACCCTATAAAATAGGAAAGAAAAGAAAAAGAGAGGAGAGAGAGAAAATACACACGAGAATTTAGGAGCAATTTTTCTTCTCTAACAAACTCTTGTGAAAAATCTGGAGAAAGGAAGAGAAAGTAGCAGCTAAAGCACATAGCAGATACGCAGGGAAAGGGACGAAGCATTCAACCTCGGGTCTTGCAAAATATTGTAGCACTGGAGCTGGGAGTTGATTTGTCAAAATATTTTTGAAGTTCTTCCTTCATTATCTTGGATTAATTTTTTTGGATTTTTAACTGTTAAATGATGTTGTTGGATGATACCTTTATTTTGGATGTTAATGTCCAACCCATGAGCTAATCTCATCAGGTTGGAATTACTTGATTAATCTTTATTTCCATTAATGATCAGCCATTATCGTGACTAGATCTACTGTTTCATTCGATTTGTAATATTTTGAATGCATACATGCAATCTCTAGACATAGATGGATGTATGGTATGTTCACAAACTTCATTAAATTCGGAAAAGGTTAGACTAGTTGGATTGTGATCAAATGATACAAGTGAGTATTCGAAAGAATATTCGTAGCACACTAGACATAGAGTTGCGCTCTGTACAGTGTAAGGAAAAATTATTGTTACCATCCTTAAAGCTTGTAGACATACAAATCTTTCGGAATGGTAGCTTGAAGTTTGACTCTCGAAAGAAGTAGATTATTGTAGCTAGAATTTGAACAATATACTAGTTACAACTTTGCCATGGCATTATTGTGTTTTAAGGCTGTAATGTGAGTAATTCCAACCTTTCCATTCAATAGTGTTTTTCCTCTCAACTTTGTCTCGTTACATTGCCACAATATTTTAAGTTAGTTATCTAATTTTAATATTGCATACGTGATTATCCTTTACAAATTTGTTATTCTGTTCTTCTTGTCATAGCCTGGTTCATATAGTTCATAGTGATAAGTTAACCTAATTAATCCTAATCGATCCATGTGGAGAAGATCTTACTTACTAATTTATTACTTGATTTGATGTGTACACTTGCACATTCATATATCATTTCACACGCGACAATAGGCCTTAATGAACTTAACTGCCTCTGGCTATCTTTTATCTGCGGACCATCAGGTTCCACTCAATCATCTAGTATAACCTCTGTTTCAGGGTTATTTGCCAAAGATCTCCAACTTCATACTTGCGAGTTCTCTATGGTAAATCCTCATAAAAAGGTTTACCTATAACATCAGGCTATTCTACTTAATTTTCCTTATTCTTACATTCCAGAAATCCTTGATCTGCCACATTTACACTATCTCTTCCGGTCGAGTCTGGCCTTGATCTCCATTACCTTATCCTGTCAGCCTTTGAGTTAATCCCATTTGGTGGTCTTTCCCTATTTCCATTTCCAAGCTAGGGTCTCACACCTTATAATTCATGTGTACACTATACTGGTGGACTCTTTATGATGCCATAGCCAAGCTATAGTTTTACACTCTTTCACCCCATGTTTAATGTCCTGGCAAACGTCCCTGTGTTTACTGCCTTGGTGGACTACCCCGTGTTTCCTATCCTGACAGACTCTTTATGATTCCATAGTCAAGCTATGGTCTTACATGTTAGACCTCATTCGAGGTGTCGCCCCATAGGACCATCCTGCCATCGCAGTGTCGCCCCATAGAGCCTGCTAACTGTCATCAAACAGTTGCTCTATTGAACCTAATAGCCATTGATCTCAATTTATCTATTGTCTAACCTTGATGCTCGTACACCAAAGTGTCCCATTCGCAAGGCCTGGAGCTTCGCACATCATGGTTTGTACTCAACAACAATGTATGGAGGTATCTAACTGGAATTCTATCTTCCTTATACGTCCACCCATTCCTCCAATTCTATATTCCTAACCTTGATGGTTGACCATCGTAGCGTCCCCTTAACAAGGCCCGGATCTTCTTACATCATGGTTTGCACTCAGCAACTCCATATGGAGGTATCTAATAGAAATTTCTAGTCCCCAATCCTAGTTTCATTTATTCCATCTATTTTTCCCACCATACCCTATCGTTATAATCATGCAATGCATGCATTGCACTTATATACTAGCATGGAGTACACAATCTTCTTAAACATTGAATCTTAAATATTTTATGAATACTGAGCTACATTGACAGATACCATATATTAAACAATTTTATTCATGCTTATCATTCACAATAAGTTGTTTTGATACATCATCACAGAATCACGCAAGCCACACAACATTCAAGGTATGGAGTACAACTTGGATTGTCCAACTGCCAGAGCTTACTTTGTCCCAGAAACTAAGCATAAAAATCACTTATCGGTTATCTTCAAGACATAAAAACCTTTAAACCTAGAATCCAAAATTATACAAAAGCTTTTAGAGTTCTTACTCTACATCTTTCTTCAATCCACAAATATAGAGAGGTAAAGAAGCTTACCATTTCCTCACTTTTCTACTTCTAGACTTCATTTCTTGTGACGATTACGACATGCAAAGCTTTCTTCAGAAACATCTTACTCTTCTTAAGAGCGTGTTGCAAACAACCTCGTGTCTACAATCCCAATGGACTACCCCATGTTTACTTTACTGGTAGACTAACCCGTGTTTATTGTCCTGGCAAACTCTTTATGATGACATAGTCGGGATATGCTCTTACACATTAGATCTCTTTCAAGGTGTCCCCCCGTAAGACCTTATCGTCGTCCCGGTGTCACCCTATAGAGCCTACTAATCATCGTCACAGTGTTGCTGTATGGAACCTAATAGCCATCTATATCGATTTATCTCTTGTCTAACCTTAATTCTCAAACACCGAAGTGTCCCCTCCATAAGGCCTAGAGCTTTGCACGTCACAGTTTGCACTGAAGAACATTGTATGACGGTATCTAACCAGAATTCCATCTTTCTTATTTGTTTGCTCATTCCTCCAATTCACCATTCCAAACATTTATGCTCAAACACCGCAATGACCCCTCCACAAGGCTTGGAGCTTCGAACATCACAATTTGCACTCAACAACTTCGTATGGTGGTACTTAACAGATGTTCTCAGTCCTCGATCTTGTCTTTATCTATTCCATCCATTATTTCCCCAATGTACCCTACTGTTATAATTATGTAATGCATGCATTTCACTTATATACTAGCATGTAGTACGCTATCTTCTTCAACATGGAATCCTAAATATTTTATGCATATTGAGCTATATTGGCAGATACCATATATTAAATAATTTTATGCATGCTTATCATTCACAATCAACCATGTTCATGCATCATCGTAGAATCATGCAAGCCATAGAACATTCTAAGTATGGAGTACAACTTAGCTTTCTTATTTTTAACAACTTAGCTTGTCCAAATGTCAGAGCCTCATTTGTCCTGGTAGCTAAGCATAACAACCATTTATTGGACATCTTGAAGGCATACAAACCTTAAAACCCAGAATACATAATTATATAGAAGCTTTGAGAGTTCTTACTTTATTTCTTTCTTCAATCCAAAAGTATAGAGAGGTAAGGAAGCTTACTAGTTCCTCACTTCTCTACTACCATACTTCATTTCTCACGACGGTTGTGGTATGTAGAGCTTCCTTCAGCTACATCCTCTTCTTCTTAAGAACGTCTGAAGAAGACAATACCATTGAGAGAGGAAAAAGTGGTGAACAAAAGTGAGAAGAATTTTGTTCCCATCCACACCTATATATATGCTCTATTGGCATGGTCTCCATAGGTCACTTCCTCCATTCAATCCTAATCATTTTGTTTCCCACTATGGAACTAGTTGGTTCCAATCTAACTAAACCAAGATTAAAGCTAACCATTCCCAACCAACCACTTAAGTTTCTAAATATCTTATTAGATTCTATAAATTTATATTTCTATACAATCGGTTCCACTACTCTTCTTTAAGTTCGGGTCCTTAGGAGAATCGGGTGTGACAGTTATGTTTTTAGGGAGAGCTTAGTCACGATACTATAGTGAAATGACTTTGAGACTAAATGAGTTTATAATTAATAGGCGAAAAGTTGGAACTTAACTATAAATCATTCGATCACTAATTACATATATCCAATTGGTTCCTCCACTAGCTCATTGAAACTAGAAATGAATTGCATGATGAATCAAATGAATAGAAATGGATAAAAATGATGAAGTTAGAGAAATGGGTTACATTCAGAAATGAATGTGGTTTCTCATTTAGTATGGAAATGACCTAAGAATTAATTGAATTTTTTTTGATTTATTATTTAATCAAATAATTGAAGTTCGAAAATGGAATTAAATTAATTGGTCATTATGAAAGAAAGACATGTAGAGTAAGTTTTGAATATTTATAATATTGGAATTTGACTAAGTATAAGAATTTCTTGAGCACGCCTACAACACGCCAGTTCTGGCGAATACAAGATCTATCGCATAGTCTTAAAGAAGTGTGATTAGCGAAGTAGTATCTGCCCAAATGAAATTGTGGCATGTACAAGGGCAGACTCTAGTATGAAAAGATTGCTATGATTTGTGGAATATTATTTTTGCATAAGTAAAATGATTTTGGAGGAGATGAGTTACGTCAGTGGTATAGTGCACCTTATAATTCTGGTCTCATGCCAGTTAAGTTACAAAGTAAGTTGGTTAGGAACTAACTGAACGTGAACCAAAAAAGTTTGAAGCTAAGGAGATAATTGAGTAGGTTTCTTGATAGTGGTGGATTTTGGATAAGACAACTCAATATGGATGTGACGTTTACCAAGTTCCAATAAAGATTTAGGTTAAGTTAAAAAGAGTACTCAGGTTTCGTTAAAGTGAGTTATCTTCTTCCCTCTTTTCCCAAAAATACTAAAATCTTGGGCTGGAGGAAAATAGAAGCACTTTTTGGAGCTAGATTTCAAATTCTAGATCCTACTAATAATTTCTCCATGTCGAGGTATGTTTTCGTGGCTCTAAAATTTAGATTTGCATGAGTACCTAAAGAAGTAAGGCTTTTTTATGGATTATTTCTGTCTAAAATGATGAAAAGGTTATATGAATGGGTTTTTATGGTGTTCTTTTATCTTAAGAGGTAGTGATTGCTGCAATTCCTGAGAGAATCTTGGATTGGGAGCTCAAGCTACTATGTGTTTCCATCGGGTGAGTCCCTAAGCTGACTCTTGTATATGTGTCGTGTATTCTAGAAACTTCTATGTAAGGTGACTATACTATGAGGCTGAAACTAGAGATGTTTGGTGTGATGATTTTGTTGTGAAATGAATGTTTAATGGACCTTGTATGTTTAGTTTTTATGAGATCTGTTGATCTAAGCATATGATGTGAATCTTAAGGATAAAGATCGCTTGTATGTGAATGATTGAAATATATATACATATCTTGAAAGCATGTTAGGTTTCATGTCTATTAAGAGTAAGTCAATGAAAGATGAGTATGTGTTTGTCTCCGCGAAGTCGTCAAAAAAGGGTCCGTCAAGACTTTAAACACGATTCTCTAAAAGGAAAAGTCAATGGCACCATATCATGTAAGACCATAGCTGGTGGGCTATGGCATCATATGGAAAGTAGAAAAGGAAGGTTATTACCTAATAGAGTTCTCTACGTGACCCAAGACAATGAGATGCAAACCTCACGTAATGCAAGTCTAAGAGAATCCCTATCGTGAACATGCTAGAAAAATGGAAGCCTTTGTGGTAGTCTATAAAATGGAAGCCTTTGTGGCAATCTATGAAAAATGGAAGCTTTTGTGGCAATCTATGAGAAATGGAAGCTTTTGTGGCAATATATGAAAATGGTAGCCTTTATGGCAATTTGTGAAAATGGAAGCCTTTGTGGAGAACTATGAGATGGAAGCCTCTATGGAGATTTAAGGAAAGGAAAGCCTTTGTGATAAATGATAAAGAGAACACTTTTTTAGTGCACACAAAAGAATAGCCATTATGGCAATCATCTAAAGGGAACGTCTCTATGGCAGACTTTGAAAGAAGAAATGGTATCTCCGATGAACTTTGAAGGGATAACATGTCTGGAGAATTCTGAAGAGACAATATGTGTGGCAAACTCTTAAGGAACAATAGATATGATGAACTCTTAATGAAAAGCCCTTGTGGCGTATTATGACGAGAAAGGCCTTTAGGGCATGGTATGAAGAAAAACCTCTAAGGTGAAATCTAAAGAAACTACATGTATGGTGAAATCTTATGGAACGTTTCATATGGTGAGCTCAATAACAAAGGGATATGACATGACTAGTAAGACTCGTAAGTGTAACGATTATAAATTGTATGACTCAAGATCTCAATGGATTTCGGTAAAATAGAGAAATGTTTTTAGTCCGTAGTGGATAACAGATTGATTGTAGATAGAAAAGACATAAGTTAGCTCATGGAAGCATATTTCCAAGAAAGAATTTACACAATGTAATTGGAAGGAATATTAACTAACTGTGTATAAATTTTAATGAGTTCCAAAGAAATGACGACCTAGGGGTCATGAATGATAAGATGACATTATCTGGGTGAATAGACTATTGGGTAAGGAGTAAATACGATAAGGTAAGAAAGTATTCACTAGAATATGAGGTGAATTCAGAAAATGAATCAATTAAATTTAAAAGACAAAATCCTAGTAATGGATATGTTCAGTAATACGAGGAATGAGAGCTATATCTATGTATGTGACCTTCATGAATAGTTAAGGAATAGATAACGTAGAAAATGTATGTAAGAATAACAGTCCCCTGATTGTATGGATTTTGTAAGTGAGAATGGTTTATGAAACATGAAAGGGTCAAGTGAGGAACATGAGTAATGTACCGAAGGTGAAGAGGGCAAGGTATGGTATTTAGGTAAGGCACGAAGTTTATGATATAAAGAAAGACATCTTGGATAGATATTTGCCAATAATGAGTTGAAGCATTAGAACAATGAAATGAAGAATTAAGTTTCCAAACACGATTTATAAGTATGAATAAGGTGATTGATGGGTTATCTCACTAAGTTATCATGAACTTACTTTTGTGCCTTATGTTTTAGGAAAGCTAGATTTGAAAGTATGCCGTGAAGGATGATGTTAGAACTACACCGAAGGAGTGGTGAGATGGGGCTATTATGCATACAGAGCAAGTCAGGCAGCGTGTTCAAACCTGAATACATGGTTTTAAACCAACATCTTATGGTACTTATGTTAGATTTGGGAGTTTATCATAGGCGTCACTGAAACTTAACTACCATATGTCGTACTTGTAATCATACATTGTATATATACTTAGGTAATTCAATTCGGAGCTCTCATAAGCATATAAATGCTTATGAATAAAAACTTTTTATTTAAGTAAAAATTTAAGTTACGTTCGTACTAGGGCGTGACACCCAATATTTGGATCTGGTTTATCGAACCGAGTTTAGGGCATTACAATGGAATCAGTTGAATGTAGAAATTAAATATATTTTCTCATAGATTTTTTGATGGTAAAATTATCATGATTTTAACATAATTTCAATTGGGTTGAGAAAATTATTTAATTAAAATTTATTTAACAAATAATGTCTAAATTGAGAAATAGAAAAACATGTACTGGTTGGATTAAAATATAAAGTGTTGAGTTAAAAGTCTAGGAGGCACATATAATTGGACCTAATATAGGAGAGGTCCAAATCCCTATCATAATACATATAGGGGGAAGCACACACTATTAGCCGCTCTCTTTCCTAGTTCAACTAGGGGAATTTTTTCTACTAAATAGGTATTAAATGCATTCTATTAATTCAATTAGGGTTCCACGTCCTCTCCCTATAAGTAGATGGCATCGATAGGGTTAAAAACACAATAAGTTATCTACAACTTTGAAATATTGTTATTCTGCCTGAAAATAGTGAGATTTATTTCTAAGTATAAATTCTATTTTTCGAAAATAACATATAACACCCTCCATTCGACTCAATGCGCTGGATCCGAGTATTGGGTGTTACATCCTATAACAGATGTAACTTAAAATTTTTGCCTATGTACAAGTTTTATCTATGAATACAACAAAGTCTCTTGTGTGCGTACATTGTATGGATTACATATACAATTCATGATAATAAAATTTCATCGATTTCTATTTTATCTTTCAGCCTACTGTATACATATTGGAATGCTACTTAATAAACTTATGCTCAGACTTAACCCCGCCACTTAACTTCCTCTGTATGCATAATAGCCCGATTTGCCACTCCTTTAAACCCTGAAACAAGAAATAACCTTTGTAAGTTCATAAGAACTTAGTGAGTTAAACCTTAAATACATGATTCATCACATCCAAGCATAGCAGATGCTTTGCACGTCCTACATGTGTTCTTTGACTTTGCATTATTCCTTCTCCACTGCAGATCCTTCTCCTCATCCACCTTATTTTCTTTTCTTACTCCTTTCTCCCCCACTTTTTCACCGAAACCCATAACCCTCCACCGTCGGGTTGACACTCCACCATCGACGCACTGCCGTCAGACCACCACTCCACCATTGTCGCACCGCTGTCAGACCACCACTCCACCATCGCCACACCGCTGTTGGACCACCACTCCACCATCGTTGGACCTCCGTCGAGCCGCCACCACTGCTATCACCGGACCATTGCCGCCACTGCCATTAGTGATCAAGATTATTCATTTTTCTTCCTCTTTCATTTTTTGACTCTTTAATTGATTAAAATCACATTTTCTCTTCACTCTATCAATCATTTTAGATCACTCAAATCATCGATCTCATGCCTTTTCAGTTCATCAACCATTCAGTATTGAATCAAGTGTAAGTGGGTTATTTGGATCATAAAATCCTTCACTTAGACGTTTCATATCTTGGCCGAATGGTATAGTGCCATAGTGTCAACATAATATTTTATTATTCAAATTATTATCGTACTAATACAATTTCATATCGACTTTGAAAGGCCAAACGATATTCGTAGGGGAGACCCCTAACTTTGAAATTGGAAATCCTCCTTTCTAGAGTCTTAAATCTTGGGGTAAGCATTGATGAGACTTTTAATAATCAATCTTTTAAGTGAAAAAAAAATATTATCAAAGGATCCTAATTAATAAACATTACTTATGTGTTAGATTGTCTTGCGAGATAGATTGAGTGAAATCGTTAAAAATGATTGTCGCAATCAGATCTACAATATAAGATGTGGGATTTAAACCTGTAATTTATGCATAATATGTTCACTTCCATTTTAATAATATGATATTAAATAATTAATTGAGAGTACACTAAGTACTCAAAGAGGAGTTGAAAAACTCATCAAGCAAAAACCCAAGTAAGTGATCCTAAAATATTAGTTTCATGAAAGGCATGTTTTGTGATGTGTTGATGTATGTGATGATGACATGTGTGTAAATCTCATATCTATGTTTTGTGATACATGGCTTATCTGGTATGTTGATGATTTAAATGTGTGATATATGTGTATGTGATGAGATTCATGATTTAATATGAAAGTATATTAAATAATGCTTAAGTGAATAAAAGCGAATATCATGTTTTATATGAAAATGCGGGCATGTTTACATGCATATATGTAAAATTGAGAAATATGTATTATGTGAGATTATGAGCATTATTACGTGAAAAATGTGAAAAGTGAATTATATGTGATAAATTTGAAAAATGGCCATATCACATGCATGGAGTGGGTTTTGTGAAAGGTGGAAGTTATGTGGCAGTTTATCTTCAATTATGTGGTTGTTATTGGAAATTATGTGGTGGCTTGTCCACAAATGGTGTGTTATTGGATAGACGAGTTTTGTTGAACTCGATATTCGTGTACCAGAGATGGATAGGAAATTCTTCATAATGTGCATTGTTACATAAGTATGCCTCGATATATTCATGTATGTGTATCTGTGATGATCTGAGATTTCTACCATATGATATATATATATATATTGAAATGGATGTGTTTAATTGATGTGTTGTTATGTATGTTACAATATTTTGATGATCTCACACTAGGCTTGTAAGCTCACCCATTTTATGTGTATGTTTTTGGTAATCTTCATAATTAGGACTCGGATGCGGATTTTTCGGTGATGCTCTCGGATGTGAACTTTTTAATAAATTATGGGCTTTATATCATTTTATGGATTTTAATGGACTTTGATTTGGGTTTGTTTTAATAACTTCTTGGAACTTTATTTTAAATTGTGGATTGTGGCATGGGGATTTTCCTTTCAGATATTTTGGAATTATTGCAAGGATTGCTCATGTTGGATTTCAATTTTAAATGATCATTAAACATTTTTAAGGATTAGTATCCGCTACAAATGTGTTTTTAAAACTAAGTTATAATACAAGTATTTTAATAAAAAGGAACAAATAAATTTTATTAAAAAGAACATGATATTTTCAAAATGGCATGTTTCAAAGACAAATGGACTTTTCTTTTGAAAACGTTTTGGCCATCTTCATGGCCCATGTAATTGCTCAGATTGTGTCATAACGTCTAGGCCTAGTTTGAGGGGTTACACTTTGGGCGAGGTAGACTACACCCATTACTACACACAAAGTTTGCCTAGATGTTCCTTACTTCAGGGTACTATCTATACATTCCTATAACATATATCCCCGATTCGCCACCTATTCTAGCGCACTCTAGCTTCACTATTCATTTATTGTTACGATGTGGGGTTCACCAATTCATTTACACATGGTGCCTTTTTTTCAGAGTTCGTTGGATACTTAGTTCTTTCTAATTAACCCATACGTTATTTCTTACACTTACCATACCTTTAGAGTCATATCTTTACTTTGCCTTCAGAGGACCATTCTTGTCATTCTATCCTAATTCCTTACATGCCTTTCATTTAAAATTTGTCGTGAAGGCATTCCTTCATTTAAATAACCACAAAGGCTTCCTTTGTATTCACCACAAGGGTTTTCCTCAACAGAGTTGCCACCAAAGCATCTAGTCCTTAGGTTGTGCCTCAAAGGTATTCCATTTTAGATATAGTCACGAAGACTTCATTTATGGAGATTACCACAAAGGCTTTTCCTGTCCAGAGTTTGCCACAGAGGCTTTCCTTTGACAGAGATCGCCACAAAGGCTTTTCCTTTTAGATATTTTCCATAAAGGTGTTCTTTAAGAAGTTCACCACAAAGGCTTACCTTTCTAAAGTTTTGCCACAAAGGTTGACCTTTCACAGGTACACCACAAAGGCTTACCTTTCCAAAGTTTTGCCACAAAGGCGACCTTAAATAAAGATTGCCACAAAGGCTTTTCTTTTCCTGGTGATTTAGGCGATAGGGATTTTCCTAGACTCACAGTTAGTGAGGTTTGCCCTAATCGTCCTAGAACACACAGAGAACCATATTAGATAATAACCTTCCTTTTTTTCCCACATGGTGCCATAATCCACCAGTTACAATCTTACACGATATGGTCTTCTTTCCATATAATGCCATAACCTGTAACACCCCTTACCTGAGACCATTACCGGAGTCGAGCAAGAGGCGTTATCTGATTAAACTTACTAGTTCGGGGGATAAAAATTTGCTTTTAAAATTTATTTTACTATTCACAACAAAACTGTCCACCTGCATGAATGTCACTAATTTAATTATAACTCAAGTTATGAAACTCCAAATTTAGATCCGTAAATTTTCCCTGAAACTAGGCTCACATATCTTCTTATAATAAAATTCCCATAATTTTTGGGTTAGCCAATTAGTACAGTTTATTAGTTATAGTCTCCCCTGTTTCTCTACTTGATAATTCTGACCTCTCTGTATTAAAAATCAATTATCTCATTGTACAGAATTCATATATTGGTTCCTTTTATTTCTAATGAAGATAGAATCACTAAGGAATCTATACATATAAATTAATACTCATAATTATTTATGTACAATTTTTAATGATTTTCTAAAGTCAGAACAAAGGACTTCAAAAACAATTCTGACCCTGTCTCACTAAAATTCAAATATCTCAAAATATATAATTTTTTCCTACACCGTTTCTTTCATGTGAAAATAGACTCGATAAGATTTGATTCTATATCTTATTCACTCTCTAATTCCGTTTCTACTATTTTTGGTGATTTTTCAAAATCACGTCAATGCTGCTGTCCAAAAATTGTTCCATTGCAAATTTTTACTCTTTTATAATTTCTTTGTATTAACTATCATTTAGGCACACATAAATTCAAAACATGTTCTTAAATAGCCATTTCAATAGCTATTCATTAGCCATATCATAAGAACACACACAAAATGACTAAGTCGCTATACATGCCATAACTTAAAACGTTTCGAATCATTTAATATCAAGATGGCCTGATGATAGTGTGAAACGATCTCCGACATCTTTACGATCCCCGAATTGGCTTGACGATACTATAAAAAAAAGAAGGAAAATAAAGAGAGTAAGTGTAAAGCTTAGTAAGTTTACAAGCAAATAAATGACAACATTTATCATAAATAATTGTACTCATGATTTATCATCAAGTATCATGGTCTTTGCTTCTTCTTTACTTACTTTCTTACTTGTTTGCTTACTTGCTTACTTAAATAACTCATGCTTATAACTTACTTGTCCCTTGCTAAAATTTCTTTCTCAACTGATCACTAAGATATTCTTAACTCTTATAACTTACTTGAATCTGTTTATTATGCTTTTACCTAAACTTTCATGTAACATAGTCTGTTTACTAGCCCGTTGAACCACTTAGAATACTAAGGATACTCGGGTCTCCTGTCTGATAATAACATGCCAAAGCCATGTCCCAAATGTGGTCTTACATGGGATGTTTCCTGTACTGCAAATGCCATATCCCAGATATGGTCTTACATGGGAGTTCCCATATCAGTGCCCATGTCATGTCCCAGACATGGCCTTACGGGGGACTTCTTATCTCGGTGTCAGCGCCATTCCCCAGAGATGGTCTTACATGGGACCTCTCATAATCCCAATGATGCCAATGTCATATCCCAGATATTGTCTTACATTGGATCTCATTCCTTTAATGTCATGACATTTGTATCCAATACATTCCCAATGTTTCAACAGGGCTTTTTAACTCTGATTCTCTGTCATCTCATACTTGAGTCAACATTAAATAATTCATGAAATAAATACATAATTGCTGGAAAATAACAAAATTAATAATAATTATTGAAATATTGCATTTATTTACCATAAACTTACCTTGGTACAAAATACGATCAAATCTAGCAACTTAGTCCTCAACCTTTTTCTTTCCCCCGTCTAACTCCGAATTTCGTTCTTCTTAATCTATAATAGCAAATTTAGATTATTTAATACTCACATTCATCAAAAGAATCCTTGACTCGAACTTTGGCAAAGTTACAATTTTACCCCTAAACTTTTGTAGAATTATACTTTTGTTCCAAAGATCAGAAATTAAAATTCATCCCTTATTCTTATGTTTTATAGCATGTTGAACATTTTTCCCTTCTATAGCAACAACAAATTCCCACTCTAACACTTATGAATATTAGGTATTTTTACCGATTATGCTGTTTTACTCGTTTTCACTTAAAATCGTCTAGCAAAAGTTGTTTGACATAGTTCCAAGCTTCATATTCTACCATAAAACATCAAAATAAACACATTTCACCTATGGGTATTTTTCCAAATATGAACCCTAGGTTAAATTATTGCTAGAATAAGCTAAATCAGGTTACCGGGACTCCAAAAACGCAAAGAATATTAAAAACGGGGCTTGGGATCACTTACTATGGAGCTTGGAAGCTTGAAAACCCTAACTATGGCTTCCTCCTCGCAATATTTAGCCAAATAAAGAAGATGAGCACAATTTTCCATCTTTTCCCCTTGTAATTCTTTTTATTACTAAATGACTAAAATACCCCTCACTTAAATATATCCTATTTCACTTATCTTATGTCCATTTTTGTCCACAATTTAACCAATGGTCTAATTTCCATTTAAGGACCTCCAATTTAAAATTTCATAACAACTAGACACGTCTAACATGTACAACTCAACTTTTGCACTTTTTACAATTTACTCCTTTTGACTAAATTAAGTGCCCAAACGTCGAAATTTTCGAACGAAATTTTCACGAAATCATTCCGTGAAATTGTAGACCATAAAAATATAATCAAAATAAATTTTCCCTCCTCGAATTTGTGGTCCCGAAACCACTATTCCGTCTAGGCCCTATTTTGGGATGTTACATTTCTCCCCCTTTAGGGATTTTCGTCCCCGAAAATCTTACCTGTGAAGAGATTAGGGTACTATTTTCGCATAGCCTCTTTAGGCTCCCATGGAGCCTCGTCTATCCCATGCCTATTCCATAATACTTTCACAAGTGCAATACTTTTGTTCCTTAGTTGCTTAACTTCTTGAGCTAAAATCTTTACCAGTTCTTCACCGTAAGTCATATCTGGCTGAATCTCAACCTCTGGCTGAGAAATTACATGTGACGGATCTGAACGATAACGGCGTAACATAGACACATGGAATACATCATGAATCTTCTCTAACTTAGTCGGCAAATCTAACCGATATGCTAAGGGCCCAAATCTTTCAATCACCTCGAACTGTCCAATAAACGTGGACTTAGTTTTCCTTTCTTGCTAAATCTGAGAATTTTCTTCCACAGAGATACTTTCAAAAATACCCTGTCACCAACCTGAAACTCAATCTCTTTTCTTTTCAAATCTGTATAGGATTTATGTCTATTTGAAGCTGCTTTCAAGCAATCTCTAATGACTTTTACTTTCTCTTCTATTTCTTTAACTAGATCAACCCCATAAATCTGATTTTCCTTAAGCTCTATCCAATACAAAGGCGTACGACACTTTCGTCCATACAAAGCTTCATAAGGTGCCATCTTCAAACTCGATTGATAACTATTATTATAGGCAAACTCTACTAAAGGCGAATATTTCTCCCAACTACCTTGAAATTCTAAAACACAACATCTGAGCATATCCTCAAGTATCTGAATAACTCTCTCTGACTGACCATCGGTCTGAGGATGGAAAGCTGTACTAAAACTCAACTTTGTGCCTAAAGCTTCCTATAATTTCTTCCAAAATCGCGAAGTAAATCTCGAATCTCTATCTGAGATAATCGATAATGGTACTCTATATGGTCTGACTATCTCTGAAATATATAACTCAGCCAACTTGTCAAGTAAGTAATCCATACAAACTGGGATAAAATGAGTCGACTTCGTTAGCTTATCAATCACAACCCATACTGCACCTTTCTTTCTCAATGTCAAATGCAACCTTGTCACAACATCCATGGTAACTCGGTCCCATTTCCACTTAGGAACTAACACAGGCTGCAATAAACCTGAAAGTACCTGATGTTCAGCCTTTACCTGATGACAAATCAAGCATCTAGAAACAAATTCTGAAATATCTCTTTTCATTCCTGCCCACCAATACATTTTCTTCAAATCATTATGCATCTTTGTACTACCTGGGTGAATAGACAAAGAACTACTATGTGCTTCCTGTAAGATCTTCCGAATAAGCCCATCATTCTTCGATACACATTTTCGATTTCTGAACATCAAAAAACTATTAGAACTGATCTGAAAATTAGATTCTACACCTGACTCGCACTAAGCTCTTTTAACTTGCAACTCACTATCATCTTTCTGAGCTTTACAGATTTCTTCAAGAAACATCGGTCTAGCTCTCAACTCAGCTAAAAGAGAACCATCATCTGATAAAGCCAAACTAGTATTCAAAGCTCTCAATGTAAATAAAGACTTTCTACTTAAAGCATCAGCAACAACATTTGCCTTACCCGGATGATAATCGATCACTAGCTCATAATCTTTAATCAACTCTAGCCATCTTCTTTGCCTCAAGTTCAAATCTTTCCGAGTCATCAAATATTTCAAACTTTTATGGTCAGTGAATATTCGACACTTCTCACCGTACAAGTGATGTCTCCAGATCTTCAATGCAAATACAATGGCAGCTAGCTCTAAATCGTGCGTCAAGTAGTTTTTTTCATGTGTGTTTAACTGTCTGGAAGCATAAGCTATTACTTTACCTTCTTGCATAAGTACACAACCCAATCCATTCAAGGATGCATCACTGTAACTCATATGTTCTTTACCCGATTCTGGCTGTACTAAAACAGAAGCTTGAATCAACAATGTCTTTAACTTGTCAAAACTCTGCTGACACTTCGCAATCCATTCAAACTTGACATCTTTCTGTAACAACCTTGTCAACGGGGTAGCTATCATGGAAAATCCCTTTACAAATCGTCTGTAATAACCAACTAATCCAAGAAAGCTTCTAACCTCTGATACATTTCTGGGTGGTTTCCACTCAACAATGGCTGAAATTTTACTTGGATCAACTTTAATACCATCACCTGAGACAATGTGTCCAAGGAATCCAACTTCTCGAAGCCAAAACTCACTTTTGCTAAACTCGTTCGGGATCCATAACTATAAAAGAAAAACATTTTAAAATCGTCAGGAGTCGTCACACTTTCAAAATACAAGTATGGCATGTATAGCAAGACATTTATTCATACTGAATATTCCGAGAACCGACTAAACCTCACTCTGATACCAATAAATGTAACACCTCTTACCCAAGACCATTGTCGGATTCGAGCACGAGGCGTTATCTGATTTAACTTACTAGTTCGGGGCATAAAAATTTGCTTTTAAAATTTATTTTACTATTTACAACAAAAATGTCCACCTGCGTGACTGTCACTAATTTAATTATAACTCAAGTTACAAAACTAAAGATTTAGATCCGTAAATTTTCCCTGAAACTAGGCTCATAAATCTTCTTATCATAAAATTTGCAAAAATTTTGGGTTAGCCAATTAGTACAGTTTATTAGTTACAGTCTCCCCTGTTTCTCTACTTGATAGTTCTGACCTCTCTGTATTAAAAATCAATTATCTCATTGTACAAAATTCATATAATGGTTCCTTTTATTTCTAATGAAGATAGAATCACTAAGGAATCTATACATATAAATTAATACTCATAATTATTTATGTACAATTTTTAATGATTTTCTAAAGTCAGAACAAAGGACTTCAAAAACAATTCTGACCCTGTCTCACTAAAATTCAAATATCTCAAAATATATAATTTTTTCCTACACTGTTTCTTTCATGTGAAAATAGACTTGATAAGATTTGATTCTATATCTTATTCACTCTCTAATTCCGTTTCTACTATTTTTGGTGATTTTTCAAAATCATGTCAATGCTGCTGTCCAAAAATTGTTCCGTTGCAAATTTTTACTCTTTTATAATTTCTTTGTATTAACTATCATTTAGGCACACATAACATCAAAACATGTTCTTAAATAGCCATTTCAATAGCTATTCATTAGCCATATCATAAGAACACACACAAAATGACTAAGTCGCTATACATGCCATAACTTAAAACGTTTCGAATCATTTAATATCGAGATGGTCTGATGATAGTGTGAAATGATCTCCGACGTCTTTACGATCCCCGAATTGGCTTGGCGATACTATAAAAAAAGAAGGAAAATAAAGAGAGTAAGCGTAAAGCTTAGTAAGTTTACAAGAAAATAAATGACAACATTTATCATAAATAATTATACTCATGATTTATCATCAAGTATCATGGTCTTCGCTTCTGCTTTACTTACTTTCTTACTTGTTTACTTACTTGTTTACTTAAATAACTCATGCTTATAACTTACTTGTCCCTTGCTAAAATTTCTTTCTCAACTGATCACTAAGATATTATTAACTCTTATAACTTACTTGAATCTGTTTATTATGCTTTTACCTGAACTTTCATGTGACATAGTCTGTTTACTAGCCCGTTGAACCACTTAAAATACTAAGGATACTCGGGTCTCCTGTCTGATAATAACATGCCAAAGCCATGTCCCAAATTTGGTCTTACATGGGATGTTTCCTGCACTGCCAATGCCATATCCCAGATATGGTCTTACATGGGAGTTCTCATATCGGTGCCCATGTCATGTCCCAGACATGGCCTTACGGGGGACTTCTTATCTCAGTGCCAACGCCATATCCCAGACATGGTCTTACATGGGACCTCTCATAATCTCAATGATGCCAATGCCATATCCAAGATATGCTCTTACATTGGATCTCATTCCTTTAATGTCATGACATTTGTATCCAATGCATTCCCAATGTTTCAACAGGGCTTTTTAACTCTAATTCTCTGTCATCTCATACTTGAGTCAACATTAAATAATTTCATGAAATAAATACATAATTTCTAGAAAATAAAAAAATTAATAATAATTATTGAAATATTGCATTTATTTACCGTAAACTTACCCCGGTACAAAATACGATCAAATATAGCAACTTAGTCCTTAACATTTTTCTTTCCCCCGTCTAACTCCGAATTTCATTCTTCTTGATCTATAATAGCAAATTTAGCTTATTTAATACTCACATTCATCAAAACAATCCTTGACTCGAACTTTGGCAAAGTTACAATTTTACCCCTAAACTTTTGTATAATTATACTTTTGTTCCAAAGCTCAAAAATTAAACTTCATCCTTTAGTCTTATGTTTTATAACATGCTGAACAGTTTTCCCTTCTATAGCAACATCAAATTCCCACTCTAACACTTACTTATGGATATTAGGTATTTTTACCGATTATATCGTTTTCCTCGCTTTCACTTAAAATCGTCTAGCAAAAGTTGTTTAACATAGTTCCAAGCTTCATATTCTACCATAAAACATCAAAATAAACACATTTAACCTATGGGTATTTTTCCAAATATGAACCCTAGGTTAAATTATTGCTAGAATAAGCTAAATTAAGTTACCGGGACTCAAAAAACGTAAAAAAACATAAAAAATGGGGCTTGGGATCACTTACTATGGAGCTTGGAAGCTTGAAAACCCTAACTATGGCTTCCTCCTCGCAATATTTGGCCAAATAAAGAAGATGAGCACAATTTGTCATCTTTTCCCCTTTTAATTCTTTTTATTACTAAATGACTAAAATACCACTCACTTAAAAATATCCTATTTCACTTATCTTATGTCCATTTTTGTCCACAATTTAACCAATGGTCTAATTTCCATTTAAGGGCCTCCAATTTAAAATTTCATAACAACTGGACACCTCTAACATGTAGAACTCAACTTTTACACTTTTTTCAATTTAGTCCTTTTAACTAAATTGAGTGCCCAAACGTCGAAATTTTTGAACGAAATTTTCATGAAATCATTTCGTGAAATTCTAGACCATAAAAATATAATAAAAATAATTTTTTCCTTATCAGATTTGTGGTCTAGAAACCACTGTTCTGACTAGGCCCTATTTCGGGATGTCACATAACCCACTAGTTATTATCTTACACGATATGGTCTTCTTTCCATATGATGTCATAATGCACCAATTGCGATCTTACATGATATGGTCCTTTAACGCCGTCGCCATAGACTTGTCTTTTTAGAGATTCGTGTTTTTAGTCCCGATGAACCCCTTTGATAATTCCAGAGACAGACACAAACTCTTCATACTTAGACCCATCTTTCATGAACTCATCATATCTTGACTTATTCGTAACAGACACATCCAGGCCTTTCAGACACATTACCATTATCCAGACACAAGTTATCACATCCCTATAAACTAGATTAGTAGAAATTAGGTTAATGAACTGATAGTGGTCATGCCCGAATTTTTTTAGATGATCTTTTGCTCATTTGAATCCCTTCCCTCATATGATTTTCTATATGGTGCAATTTTTCTTCAAACCTTAGCAAAGGTCACACCATGTTTTTAAAATAAATGTTGTAGTTTGTGAACAAAAAAGTAAGTTAGCTTAGTGGTTAGGAGCTTAAATAATTTCCTAAGGGTCCTAGTTCAAGTCTCCACACACTCCATATTTTATTTAATTTTTTTGGTAATTTTTGCATGGAAAAAAGCTTCCATTACCGTCCACTCCTAGTTACCATGCGACGGAAGATTTTTTTTCTTTTTTAACTAGTCAAATTTCCCTCCTAAACCCCTCTTTTCACTCTCATGATCCTCTTTTTGCTGCTTTATCCCCTCAACATGCCTATTTTCTTCACCCTTACCTTGTGTGACATACATTGAACCTGTTATACCTTTTGATGTTAATTTTTTCCTTCATTTCCATTTTTGCCACTCCCTCTTTTGCTCCTCCTTTTTCCTCCCTTTCCTCTTCATTTTTCTTCCATTTCACCTCATCAACAAAACCTTTTTCCTTAATTCTTCCACATCTCCTCCATTCCTAGCCAATCGCACCACCACATCTCCATTTTCGAACCTCCACCGTCACCACCACTATCATGCCGCCGTCATTGACCACCATTTTTTTCACCATTTTCTTATTTTCTCCTCCTCTCTTTCGTAATCAACCTTTTTATTATTCAACTTCATATCTTGATTTTATTGATTTTTTTGTTATTCTTTTCTAATCTATCATTTTTATTATTTTATTTTATTTGTTAGTTGAGAATCCTCCTCTTTAATTGAATCATTTCAAGGATCGTTGAGTCTCCTTACCCTCGAGATTACATAAGTATTGGTAAATCCTTCGATTAGATTATTTCTTTCTTTATTCTCGTTTATGAAAGATTCTAACAAGGATATTTCTTGTTCGTGCATGAAGCATTTATTTGAAACCCCGGATCCATACTCCATCCTTTAGAGATGTTTGTCATTGGAACCATTGATTAAGTAAGTGATTCAATATAATCATTAATTCAAAAATATTATTAAAAATGCCAATATACTGACATGGTATTAATGTTTAACTAAGGGTTCAAAGGTTGATCTTCTCTCTTAGAGTTAGGAAATGAAATCGTTATTATCGGGTCATACGAATTTAGGTGTGGGTCTAAATCGATACAAGTTATATATATATAACGTTAATAATGCCTAAACAATATATTTTTATTTGATTTGTGATTTATGTGAATACTTTAAGTATTCTAAAAAGGGAGACTAAATTCGTCGAAACGGATTATACAAGTAAGTGGTTTCGAACCAACTAATTTTGTGAAAAGTATGTTGTGTGGTTATGATTTTCACTGTTTGAAAAGTATGTTATTCTCATTCTCATGTTATGTGATATTATAGAACAATTGATTTTACATGAAAAATAAATGGTGATATTTTGATATCTTGAAACAATACGTGAAACACATGTTAAACATGATATTATATGATTCGATTTGCATGTTTCAACACGCCTAATGTGATAAATGATATTTTGAAATGAAATATATATATGTTCATTATCGCCATATCACATGCATAGGTTGGGATATTGTAAGGAGGAAGAATTGGTGGCTTCGTCCACAACCAACATGGTGGTTTATCCACAACCTACATGGCAGCTTGTCTGCGAATATTGGTAGCTTCATCCACATATTGGAGTGTTTGTATAGATGAGTTCTGGGGAACTCTTTTTGGAGTGTAGCGGTGATAGGTAGGATGTTTTATAAAAATTTGCATAATTGTTTTCCAAAAATTGCACTACCATGATCATATGCATAATATTGATTATGTTGTACGATATGTATGTGCTTATTGCTATTTAACTTGTTATAAGACTCACACTAAGCTTTATAGCTCACCTTGTTTAGTTTTTTTTATTTTACAGATAACCTCGAGGTTAGAATGCGATGACGACATTTGGAGAAGTTTCTTAGAATTATTTTTAAATTAAAGTAATTAAATTTTATTTTGATATTTTGTTATTTTTCATTTGTAATAAGTTTGATTATGGACTGTGGCATGAGACTTTACTTTAGAGATTTTTCATTGTGATTTGAATGAATTGCTTGCATGACATTAAGTTTTTAAAAAAACTACATAAATTAGTATTTGATTAATATTATGCATGAAACTTAGTTTTTATTAAAACTTGACAAAATCACTCTTTTTCACTAGGACAATGAAAACGAGTTTTAGACAAATATATGACTTAGTTGTTTTTTAGGTTTTAAATTGCCTATTGATGTTTTATCAAACTTAAATAAAATATTGATTTTTAGCAAAATATGGTTTTAGCAAAACGATTCGTTGCGATTTTCGTAAGAATATATCAATATTACATTTTTCTGCTACAAATTTGAGAAATAAGTTCTTAATAAAATTAGACTTAATTTCAAATTTTATGATGTTTACAAATGATATTTTTAAAGACATTTAATTTTATGAATTTAACATGTTTTTTTTTAAATAGTGACAAATAGTCAAGTTCTTTAGTTTTGAATAAATGATTTTGAAATATGATTGAAATTACGAGAGCTTTGAACAACGATCAAAATTTTTACAAATAAAATATCAATGTCATCGATTTCTAAAATTTCTCGATTTCACTAGTTTGAAATGATTTACGCAAATGGTTTTTAAAAGTACGTTTCAAAACTACGAAAGATTTTCTAGGCCATTTCGGTGGCCAATGTAGCTTTCCAAATTTAGCCATAGCGTCTACGTCGAGTTTGGGGTGCTACATAAGCATCATTTAACCTCAAGATTCATGTTTCATACGTTGACCATGAAACTTCATGTTATCCATACATGCAAGTCCATAAATCTTATGTTCCTCATTAGAGTCATCACATTATATTTTACTAGTTCTATTTCATGATTTGGTTACTTAGCATAGAAGTTTATAAAAGGCATATTATGAATGCATGAGTCAATTTAGGGTTTCACTTGATAACCTCAAAGGTAGTTTTAACTTCAAATCTAGCCTTTCCTTGTGAAATCAACAGTTTGGGCTCTAGATCCATCATTCAGCCAGATCGTACAGCCTCCTCTACCTTGATAAACAGAGACACTTTCTTAAAACCCATTCGAGTAACCTTTATCATCATTGTAAACCTAAACATATCACTAAGCTCTATTTGTCCAAGCATAATTACAGATCTATGTTCCCTTGTCAAGTAGAGTCATGAAACATAACTTTTCGTGAAGAAAATAACTAGAAATATCTAGGATTTTGAACTTAGCTCAGAGCAATGTTTTTATCTCACCTTAGCCCTAAATCTTTTTTGTTTTTCAGAGAAAAAAGGGAAAGAAGATAACCTTTTTCTTAACCCAACCAGAGTGTCCTTTTAACTTAACCCTCTATGGGAACTTGGTAAACGTCACATCAAGACTGAGCAGCCTTATTAAAATCTTCCACCTCTATAAGATACTCAATTACTCCTTCAGCCTTTAACCATTCTAGCTCATGTTCGATTAATTCCTAACAAGCTTTCCTTACAATTTAGTTGGCATGAGACCATATTGGTTACAGGGCATACTGCGCCACTGGCGTGAACTCACATCCTAAGGTCATTTTACATAACCATAAGTCTCATTTCACCACTCATAGTAATCAGACATGAAATCCTTACTTGTTTTATTCTCATATTGGGGTTCGCCCATTCTAAATGACAAAAAGTGCATTTGAGCGAATACTATTTGCCAATCGTACTTTTATATGACTATGCTCCTTATCCATATATTTGTACATTCATACCATTATTCCTTGTTTGGTCATACCTTACCCCTTTCATGATTTCCCTAAACCATCCCTATTACAAAGGGCCTCACAGACAAAACACTTTTGGTTCGCCACATACTCTTCTTACAAAGCTTTTCTTTTAGAATCTATTGAGCTAAGGCGAACAGGCGTTTTCGAGAAATTTTTTATGCTTAGCCAAATCCTTATGTCTTACTCGCTTAAATCTTACTCTTTGTGCCTTACCTCCAATAACATTTTTCAATCATTGGGACTTCGCTGAGCAGGATGTTACATAAAAATTCTACCAATTTCTATAAGAGAGAGAGGTTTACTTTCCTACTGAAAGTAAAAATTATTCTTGGGTCTTTGTTTGTTTCAAAACTGTTTGAGCCCACACTTGAAATAATTCGTGGTACGAGAATAACGAAGAAGGTTGTTTAATTAAAAATCAAGAATGTCTAAGATCCGTTTCGCCCAAAACAAGGTACTATTTTGGGAAAAAATTATTACTATAAATATCACAAATCGGCTGGGTTTTCAGAATTTTACTTTTCCGCCGTGCAAGAAAACTGCTTTTGAACCGAATTTTTTTTCAACAGTTTATATACTTGATTTGCTTATGCATTGCTTTGAAATTATGTTAGCATCACTGAGGCCCTTTACTCACGTGATAACTTGTTTATTTCCATGTACCAGTGATGATTAGGACTTATGGACTCGAGTAGATTGATAGCATCTGAGACTCATTTATCAACTAAGCAATGTTTGTATCATCTTTTGAATTCTAAGTTTGAGTTGGCATATTCCTAGCGTAAATGGTAATAGTTGATGTCCATTTTGATGACTTGAATATGCAATTTTAGTGAATTGTAATCTTAGTATGTATTTATGTGTATAATGGTGTGGATATATGTCTCATGTGTTTCTTGCATGCCAAGTAAACTAATTTTGATGTTTAAGTTTGATAACATGTGATCATGTTGGTCTCATATTGTTTTAATGTGTTTTGATGAGCATGTATGATGTTTAAAATATGAATTTTGAGAACCACAAGTCATGGATTTGATTTGGTCATGTTTAAGGCCAAAATAAGTAGTTAACTGATTAATTTTTAAGTGCATGAGTTAGGGATTTGGTACCTCTGCACAGTAATTGGGTTAGGTATCCACACCTAAGCCTCTGATAGCGCTCCGACATTGCTTTGCTACAATTAAACCCTTGAGAGCTTTTGCTTGGCCTCAAACACCTTTGGAAATTTGTTTTAAAATGCGCTCAACTAATGTTGTTTTATTAAATATAAGTAATTATCATTTTTTTTGTATAGTCACAGATGACCTTATTTGATTTACGGTCTCAGATCAATCTTGTTCGAGTCGGGGTGTTATTTAGGTAAAATCCTCTCAACAGTAACGACTCCAAAATTCGAATTTGATTTAAATACAGAAGTCCACTTGTTGGTTAATTATTATTTAAAGATACTAAAAATAATTTTATTTCTTTAATAATATGTTTTTGTTTGATTTAATATGAAATAATTAAAATATTTTGCAATAAGATATTTCTTATCTATAAATTTTAATAATTTAAATTATAAATAAAGTGTAATTCAAGATGAATATAAATTATAATTCAATATTTAATATCGACTTTTTTATTTAGAACTTTTTAGCTTTAATATAATAATAAAAAATAATAGTATAAATTAGAATAAAAGTGTACTTCAAGACAAATATAATGAATTTTTGATATTTATTAGACTTTATCTATTCAAATTTTTAGATTTAAAATAATGATAGCATATCTTTTTAAAGTTGGAATCAATTTAAAATAATAAAATATTACTTATTTAAAAATTCCAACAATTTAAATTACAATAGAAGTGCGATTCAAGATAATATATACTGTAATTGATATTTTATGAGACTTTATCTATTCAATTTTTATTTATTTTTAAAATTAAATATTTTTATGTTCATGTAAGAAATAATTTAAAACAATATGATACTATTTATGAATAAATTTGAATATTTTAAATTACAATTAAAATTTAATTTAATATTTAATATAAAATATAATTCAATATTTAAACTATTAGTATAATGACAATATGTATGTTTAAGTAAAAATAATAATTCAAAAAAAATGTTGCTTATCTATAAATATGAATAGTTTAAGTTTTTTATTTAATAATAATATTAATATAAAATTTAAATTTATTATTATATTTTTAAAATATTTATGTACTTTTATATATTTTTAAAATTTTTAGAATTAGATCAAATTGAAAATATTTATAAATTTTGAAGATTAATTTTTTAAAATTATAACTGAATAGATATAATATGTAAAAATTGATTACTATATTTATTATTATATCAATCTTTTTGATTAATCCGCAAGAAATAACCAAAATAATCAAACTATAATGTAAATATTTAAATTGGAAGGATTTTATTTTAAGTGTCTAAAATAAAAAAAATTATAATTAAATGGATATATGTATAGTTTAATCTAAAAAAAAAGTAACTAAAAGTAAAACAATTGATGGATACCTATTTGTCAAGCCAATAGGTGAATTATTACAAAATTTGTGTATATTCGTACAAGAACAAAATAATATTAAATTAAGCTCTCACCCAAATCAATTTCATTTCACTAAAGGGGGAAACTATGACAATACTAACGACTAAAACCCAGCTTTTAAATCCGTTAATTCAGTTGAAAACCCCTCTTCCTCTCAAATTTCGCCCCAAAATGGCATCAATCTCCGCTCGTCTGGACAATTCCCAGCAACAAATGAATCTCTCTGTTCTTAGATTCACTTTGGGTATTCCTGGATTGGACGAATCCTATTTACCTAGGTGGATCGGATACGGGTTCGGTTCCCTTCTCATATTGAACCATTTGCTTGGATCCGACTCCGTTTCCGCTGCGCAGCTGGTAACTTGCCTTCTCTATTTCATTACAGTTTTAACTTCTCATTATAATTTTTTTAATCGATGCTTTTGGTGTAGAGAACGGAGGCTTTAGGTCTATCTTTGGCTGCCTTTTCAATTACACTTCCTTACCTTGGTAAATTTCTCAAGGTAATAATTTTATTTTTCAAATTTGTTGTTCAATTTGAAGTTAAGTTTAGATATAATGTTTGTAGTAACATGATGCATAGGGTGCAGCTCCACTGGATCAAACGACTCTGCCTGAAGGTGCTGAGCAAATCTTTGTTATGTCAGAAAATGTGTCGGTTGCACAAAAAGAGGCTTTAGCTTGGGCAACATATGTTTTATTGCGAAATACCAACACCACCTCTGTGGTAAAAACCCCGAGTAAAAAAAAAAGAACTTAATTAGGGAATTTATAGCTTCTATTCTTTTGAGTTATTACTAATTTTGTTTGTTGTTGATATCTCAAATTTTGTAGTTGATATTAACGCAAGGTGAATTATGTATACGTGGATATTGGAATTTGCCTGATGGTGTATCAAAAGATAATGTACTTGATTGGTTTAAAAGTAATATAGAAGAAACCGGTCTCTCTGATTTGACAGACACCCTTTATTTCCCTCAAACTGCAGGTAAATAATTTTCGTTAGCTTTTGTATTGAAGGGATATGATCGTCTTCAATGTGTCTGAGATTTCAATTGATGAATAATTTAGCTTCTAAGAACATCTTAAGACTAGGAACTATGTTGCTAATGTCTGTGGCTTTCCCTGGTTTCTTACTTTCTTGTTTCATTTGAACCACCAAGACTAGGAAGCTTTATGATGACATTTATCCTTGCCGACAATTAACCTTGACCCTGTAACTCTCGTGCACTTGTTGGCTCCTTCTCCCAATTAATCTTTGGGTGGTTGGCTAAGTAAAAGGGAAAATTAGTGTACAATGATTATCATTTACAGTGAATATATGGTTTGTGAAGTAGGAGATAATCTAAGTGCTTATAATAATTAATGGCATCTTCTTGGATGTTAAAATATGAATTAGTGATATCAGTGCAATATTTTCCTTTTCAGCTATGTTCTTTAAACTGTTCCTACTGTCTAATGCCAATATTTAATCGTTATTACAGATGCTGAATTTTGGAATATACTTCCTCAGGGGACTCGTTCTGTCTTGGTACAACCAGTGCTACTCAGTCCTAATCCAAGCATGAATTACATGGGGAATATTGAAGGTTTTTTCCTGTTGGCTTCAAGCATGAGATATGCATATAACGAGAAGGACAGAGCCTGGATAAGAGCTGTTTCGAACAAACTTAGAAGTAAGAACTAATAATGTGTGTGTACCTTACCTTCATTCTGTTAGTTTGCTTTTTACATCTTTGTGAAGTCTGTTTTATACTTCTCCTGGTTTCTTTGCTACTGTCTTTTCTTGGCGACCCCATTTTTTCAGTTTGAAAGCAATGCCAGTATTTCTAGTTTGCTTTTGACTTGATGATAAGTTTGATGCCTTATAAAGTGTGCCTATCTTTTTTTTTTCTTTACCAGCATCTTCTTTACTGAGATAGATAAAAACTAATGTTGCTTCTGGTCACCAGTAGATTGCCAGCGCTTAATGTATTAGAAGTCTTTAGTAGTTGCAGGATTAGATTTGTTTTTATAATATAAAGAGGTCTCATTTTGTTTACGTATTCTGATTACATGGATCCTAATTATAAACCAAATACCAGATGAACGAAGAACTTGGCACTTCGACATTCTATTACAATCTTAAATACTTGGAGGCCCTTGCATGTTGCATCTAGATGCTGGAGAAAATTGAATATAGCTTGTCAAATTGTACGACCATATAGAGCCACCCGTCCTTTGACCTTTTCCATATATTTAGAAGAAATGCCATCTATGCCTAATGAACTCTTAAGATGAATAATATAAGTTTTATTTGCAAGAAAGTGAAATGTTGGTGCTATCATTATTCTATAAGGATTTGTGTGAACATTGTTTAGTCCAACAAGGAATCTAGATTGTAAATAAATTGTTATCTCTTTTTCTTGGAACCTTAAGTCCTTTTTTTTTTTTTTTGGTCCAGAATTAATTATTTTATATCCTTTTTTCTCCATTCCATCAATTGAAGTTCTTGATTTTCTTTGTGCAATCTCAAATTTAAGAATGGGTTAAGGTTTATGATGGCAAAAACACTCATCTATTCCTGAGCGGAGGAAAACAGACTATTCATGAATTTAAGACGATGAAAAAAAATAATTTAAGAATAGGAAATCAGCTTTATATCTCTTCTGAGGTTTTATGAAAAGATTTGAGTCATGTCCCAATAAATGTGGCTCGAGAAGATAACACAAGACATTATCAAACAAATATGTTGAAGTATTTTATCTTGAATCATTCTATTGTAGAACATTCCTTTCTCAAAGTTTTGTTCTTTTCAGATGAAGCAAAAAAATAAGATATTAAATTTGCGGTTTAATTGCTAGAGTGGCTTGGTACAACACAAGTTGAGCTGTTATTCTTTTCCTTAAACTTCTAATAGTAAGATTGAGCATATGAGAAAATCGGCGTGTCATCAATATATAGTACCTTGACAAAATTGCTTTTCATGCCTTAATTTTGAAGTGAACATCCCAAAATTTTGAAGCATTGATCAAATTACAGTGGTTTTATATAAAAGAAATGTAAATGCATGACATTTTTGTTTGCTGTTCTTAACTTATTATAGATGTATCTTTCAGAAGGAGGAAATCCATTCCTTTCACGAATTATTTGTTTGCAGGATGAAAATTATTCTCACTGGACCTGCCAAAACTCTGAAGTCATACAAGAAGGAACTTGAAAAATAATGGGATCCTACAGAACTTTCTCTTGGCCATACACCTTTCCTTTCATAAAATATTTCGATGAAACTGATTCTTCACTGGATCTGTGAAGTATCTTGTTATACACCAAGGAGCTTGAAGAATAATGGGGTTCTACAGAAATTTCTCCAGGCCATACACTAGATGCTGTTGAAATTGTATGGACCACTCAAGTAAGTTTACTTTTGCAATGCTCTGAACAAAATGCTTGAAGAAAGACATAATGTATATTCTGCAATGCGATCAGTTACCTTGAGTCGGGCAACCTTTCTAATAGCCAAGAGTAAGCCTGGCATGAGGCACTGCACATCTGTGATATCATGTTTGATGGTGTAGACCTGTGGCCAGCGGTTAAGCACTTGTGGATTAGAGTAGTATCAAATTAATTGTCACAGCTAGTGCTAGGAGAGAGGAAGGGGCGGGGGGGTTTACCTCTCCTGGTCCAGAGAAGTAAACTGTTGTACTAGATGGAAGCCCAGGAAGGACCATGCTATGAACACGTACACCGTCTTCACCTAGGACTTGACCCCTTGCCTTACAAAGGGGAAAAAAATGAAAAATGAGCCACCTTCTTAATTAGCATTTTGGATTATATGTGCTTCTGTTCTTTCTTTTGGTAACATAAATTCTCATAAATGTAAATCTATATCTCTAGTTCTTTCTTGTATAAGCCAATTAGTAGAATTCAGATGATCAATGTGATGGATTTTCCTATGCTTTATTAGTAGCTCTATATGACAATTACTGCAATATCATATCTGACAAGATAGGCACCAAAAACAAAAGTTTAAGGATTTTTTTCATTTGTATATTTTCATTTCATTTAACATCTTTCCCTACTCTCTAATTGCCACAACTAGATAGAAATAGATGATAATAGAAGTGCAATTCACTTTTTGACATTTTGGTTCTACCATCATTTTCTGTATATCAATGCTTTACCGAAACATCTGTTGAAAGGTCTTCTCTGTTGTAGATCTGACCAAGGTTGGAGAGGTTGTTGGCAATCTGGATGGCATCTGGTGAGGGAAGATCCTGTAATCAATGACAAGTTTAGTATCTCATCAGGTCATCTACAAGGGACATGTATGTTGGAGTTATGTAGACTTAATTGTCAAAGCATAATGCAAAACTACATTCATATACTTCATTGCACCACACATTCTATAGATGTGTGTTTATTTCATTTAACTTTGGATGACTGCCGTGACAACTGCATCTCGACATTTGTACTGAAAGCCATAGAAAATATAAAAACCCAAATGTAACTTGTAGCTTACTGTTGCATGCGCCCTTGATTCAACAATTTCTACATTGTTGTAGTGGAAGGAAGCTGAAATGGCAGCTTGCTGGAGGAGAATAGATCCTATAGACAGAGTTGGTGCAACTAGGCAACCCTAAAATATTTCGTATTCGTTAGAATTACAACAAGTTACTTGGCTCTGCAAATTAAAGCGGTATAAAATATTTTGTGAGACAAGTAGACATTGAAATATATCTCACCCTGTCCTCACCATGCTGGCTTTCTCGCAAAATGCAGATAATGCTGATATTGTGTCAACCGTAATCCGAGGCACATAAACCACACTTCTCAGACCAAATGCTGTTGCCTATGAGAAGTTGAAAAGAAAACTATTATCAGCTATTCTAGTATAACTCTTAGAAAATTTACATTTCAGTGGTCATATGAAAAATATGGTTTATCCTTGCTTATTCACTGAGGCTGCAAAATAAGTTGATATAAGAATATAGTAGTGTTTAGATACCGAACCTGTTTTACGTTGTCATAAACTGCTGAAGGCTTAGTGAAATCAACAACGACTCCTGTCTCTTTTGACTGATAGAATTATTGTGATCAAAATGGTATGACCGGTGAAGTCAACTTAAAAAGATATTGAAATTGGAATGCTACCTGAGATATCGAACCTAAAACCATAGTGAGATCATTCACGATAGGAATTTCTAGAGGCTCTTCCATATCACACACCTAATGTAGAAAAAGGAACTGTTAAAAGTTGGATTTTATAGCCAAGTGATTATTGAGGGGGTAAAAGTGCATGGAACAAGACATGAATGGACTTTAAACCTTTCCTATATCTTCTCCCACACAATAGGAATCCACTGCACCGGCCACCTCCATTCCTCTAGCTTTAGTCACTGCAATTACTGCAGCCCTTCCTATTTCCTTTGCTGCTCCATTTATAACAACCTGTTTCCCCAAATTGTGAACAAACAACTTCTTAATCACCATGAATAGTAACGCAGAAAATTTTTTGTGCAGGTATTGAACCACTACCTTAATATTGCTTTGAGAGGGTTGCACTGAGCAAGAGAAGGAAGGCCTAACTCTGGCATTGCAAGGAAGTCGATGGATAGCAAGATGAAACTGGCAGCTCAAGGTCGCCATGGATGTTCTTAAATATATTTAGCTACTGAGCCTTCTCAGCTGATAAGGGTAAAATCTTCTTTGCCTAAAACCTTTTATTGTCACGCATGCTTTGTTCCTCGGATAAGGTTTGTGTGGGTTTTGACAAGCCTCTTTTGGAGAGTATTGTATGATAGCGACATGCATGTCTTAGCAGTGAGCTCGTATAATTCATGAAATAGGCTGCTAAGTATTTTATTTTTCTTTACTCTTTTAATTATAAGATTCGGTGAAATAAAAATTCACCGTTTGCTTTTTGATTTTATCAAGTAATAAATATTTGATTAATTGAAACCCAAAGCAAAAGAAATCCGAGGTGTTATAAACTACACAGTTTGATTATCTAACTTTCATAAGTGTTTATTTTGGGTATTGAGAATAAAAAAAATTACAAATTGAGTACTATTGTTAACAACCGTTTTTCATTTTAGTCTCCCATATTTAATAGACTTTTATTTTGATCACTCGCTATTAATTCAATATTATTTTACACTCATTTTAGTCATTCAACTTTAATAACTTTTCATTTTGGTTACTCATTTTTCTTTTAAAATTTAATTTAATTTAATTTAACCTTTTAGAATTATTTTTTGTTTCTTCTCTGTAAAAGGGAAAAACCAAGGGTTTATAGGAATTATAGGGAAAAATCTTTTTAATTCCCTTTAATTTTTAAAACATTGGGTTTTCACAGGGAAAACCATTTTTTTTTTTAATTTTCCAACCTAGGTTTCTTCAGGAAAATACTTGGTTTGTATGGAGAATTGAGTTAAACATGGTTTCATCTCCAGGATTGAATAACTCAATGTCGTACAAAAGCTAGGTTTATTTTGAAAATATTAAAATTAATTTTTAAAAAGTGAGCGGCCAAAATGAAAACTTATTAAAATTTTATGACTAAAAAGAGTGTACAATAAATTGAATGAACGGTTGACCAAAAATTAAATCTTATTAAAGTTGAGTGACTAAAATGAAAACAATTGTTAATGGCAGTGCCTAATTGCAAATTTTTTATTTCTAATGCCTAAAATGAAAACTTATTAAAGTTATATGACCAACTACGCAGTTTACCTTAAAATTTAACAATCATCAGTTATATAGCTTGTAGTAACCTTAAAAATTTTGTTATATGATATTTTCATATGATTGAGTTAGTGTCAAGAGTCAACTTGACACAATTCAGTCAAAAGAAATTATCAAATTAACCTTGTATATTTTAATTAAGTTATATTATTATGATGACATTTTTGTCTTTCTTTTTTTTTAAAAAAAAGTCAATAAAAAAATTACAAATATAAAGCCAGTGTTATTTGAATCGAACCGGCCGGTTGGATCTTGAATTAGCCGAGGTATTGATTTGGAAAGTGACTTTCAACCTATTAGATTGAGAACCGGCAAACCGATTAAAAAACTAGTTGAACAGAAAGTTGAATCAACTAAAATACCGGTTGAACAGACGTTTGAATTGAGATTTTTTTAAATTTTATTACTCTTTTTGGATTTTTAATTGGACCGGTGATGTAACATCCTATTTTGGTGAGTACTGAATTTGGTGAGCAAACCGAAAGTAATCTAAGTGGCGTCGTGTTATCTGCCTAATTGATACTTTTGGCGTATAGATCAGGTGCATAGTACATGTTAGATTATTGAAAAAAATGTTTACAGCATGTGTTGAGTCATTAAGAGGAAATTGGTAAAAGTATTGAGGATTTTGGGTAACTTGGGTAATCGCCGGAGGTAATGTATGCCCAATTCATTTAGTCATGATCTAAATGAATTGGTTAGGAACTAGTTGAATAGAGGAACCAAAGAAAAATATAAAAATATTGGGTTTTCATAGCTGTAAATCATTTATAAAGGCAGTGGTGACAGTTTGTAACACGTGTCAGGTTCCAATAAGGGTTCAGGTTAGATATTTAGATATTTGGGTTAGAAAAAGAGGAAGTTTTACTTCTTCCTTTTTCAAGAAGTATTGTTACCCGAAACTTAAAAAACTTCAAATATTTCTTTCTCCTTGAAGCTGGAGTTATAGATCTGGATCTTCACTAGTGATTACTCCATGTCAAGGTAAGATTTATGGCTGTGCATGTTATGTTGTGAAAGAGTAAAACTATTATATTTGGTAAATCAGAAAGATAAAGAAAAAGTGAATTTTTTGGGGATTTTCAATGTTAGAAATGATGGAAAAAGGGATATATGAATAGATCTTGATGGATTTTCATGTTCTGTAGAAGTAGTTGATGCTGATTTGTGTGATGAAAGTCTGGATATGGAGTTTTGGGCTGCAGTAGGTGAGAACTAGGTGAGTCTCTAAGTTAACTCTTGTATGAATACTATTCATATGAAACATTTCTGTAGAAAATAAGGACACCAAAGCTAGAAAAGTATAGTATGATGGTTATGTAACTGTATGAGTGATTGTTGAAAATAGAATGCGTGTTATGGTATGGAATGTGAGAAGTTTAGGTTCGGTCACATATGTGTGTGTCGGACGTATGTTATAGGGTATGATCTATTAAAAGATAAGCGTGGTTTGTGTTAGTGAACGAATGGTCGTGAAGTGAGCTTGTGTCTGTCTCCACGGTATTGTTTAAAGGGGTCTGTCAGGACTTTAAACACGAATTCTAAAAGGAAAAGTCCATGGCCATGTATAAGTAAGTGAGACTATGTATTTTAGTTTGAGATTTTGTAGTTAAGTAAGTTTTCTTTATCTATAAATTGTATAAGTAAATTAAGTTTGTGTTTGTATTTGTGTGGTAATACCAAGATCTCGATCCGGATGATCGAATCGAATTGAGGGCGTAGTGGATGATCTAGTGATTTTATTGGTTCGATCACTAATCCAATTTAGAAAACATTGATTGAGGCTTTAACCCATGCCACCAGCGTCTATATTTTTTTTACCACTTAAACAAAAGTTTTATTTTAATAATTTTTATACATTTCAATGTTATTATACAAATTGTTTCACTCATATTGTTTGTATATATTGATGACTAGTTTTTTATCTTGTACGATGCACAAATTTGGTTTTACTTTTCAATTAAAGTTATTATATAAATTTATATAAATTATGTAATTAGTATTATAAATAACTTTAAATTATTTTTGGTACTTTTGATGTCCGCTTTGCTAATCATGTTCGGGGTTCGAAGTTACCCCAAACAATAGTCTTCAAAGTTCGAACATTGTTCTTTCCTTAGGAGTGTAAATACCTTGTCATTGTACCTTTAAAGTATTATGTACTTTTTTATACAATTTCTTATTATAGTTTTTATTTGACAATTATACTTTATTAAGTCATTATTTTATTTTTATAAATATATATAATGTCGTTGCTTAAACATATATTAAAAATGATAAATGAAAATAACAAAATATGAGTTTATAAATTTATTTGAAAAAAAATATGACTAAAATATGAATTTTTATAAAAAAATTAAAAAAGTTAATTTAATAAAAAAATCATAAAAAGGAATTACATTTGAGAATTTTGTGCAAATGTCTGATAATTTTTAAAGTAAGAAATTAATAAAATTGTTCAAATCAACACGGAAATAATAATAGTAAAAATTTAATCGATGTTATCATTTAAATTTTCTTCTAGAATGTTAGAGGTAACATTGTTTTGCAAGGCTTGGAGGATTTGGTCTGAATCACCTTACTTTTGACTTATATTTGTATGAATTGGGTGCATCCCTTCCTCAAGTTTCAAGTTTACAAACTCTAATGGGCATCAAAAGGTAATTGGTAAAGTCGGGCTTCCTTTTTTACTTCTTGGGGCCTAAATGGCTGCGGAGGTTGGTATGAAAGGGTTGGTCCGGGATGGTTGAAGTTGCCTATCTCTTGATGGGAGGTCCCATTGGTTCTCTTTCTATCTAAGATTGGGATTGTAATAGCTATTTTTTAGTGGTGTCAAAAATAGTGATTTTGGGGTCACAAATTCGATGAGTGAATTCATAGATATTATTATTTAATATTTACAAGTCAAATATAATATTATAATAAATTTTGATTTGATAATTTATATTATTTGAATGAATAATTAAGTTAATGTAATTTGTCCCTAAAGTCAAGTAATTTTGAAAAATTAAGTTTCGGGACCTCATTTTTGTAAATCAAGCTCGTACATATGTTATTATATGGGTGAAGTGAAGTTCGGTCTGAAAATTTTAGTTATTTATTAGTTAATTAAAGAAAAAGAACTAAATTATAAAAAAAAGTAAAAGTTAATTGCTATTGATTTTTATTAACTAAATTGCATAATTAATGTTGGTTTAGGGATCTAAATGGCAATTAGACCTAGTGTAATGTAGTGGACGATAATGCTTTGTGTTAAATGAATTGTCTTTACGTTAAAATATTTTTAATTAATTTAATATGTTAAATTAAGTAAAATAAAAACCAAATATTATTTTTTTATTCATCATCTTCCACAGAAATAAGAAATCATAGCATGAGAAGCCATTTTTAAAGGCTTTCAAGGTTCGGACATGGATATTTTCTTCCATAGTAAGCTATTTTCACTTGTTTCTAATAATTTTTCTGTTTTTAAAATCGTTGCAATTAGGTTTCTCAAAACCGTTTTTTTGAAAAACAAAATTTTTAGGTTGTCGACTTTAAAAAAACAAAATAAATGGGAGTCGCAACCAATCTTTTATTGAGGTGTGATTGGATCACCTAAAAAAAGGGCTTTGGTCTACGAGTTTTAGAAAAACGGACCCGGGAGTCAGTTGCGTACGAGGAAGGATTAGCACCCTCGTAACGCCCAAAATTGGTACATAGTTAATTAATTAGTGTCTTAAGGTCGAGAATTTAGAAAAAACGTAATCCTTAGCAAAACTTAAAAGGCTATGTATTAATACTCTTATTATTTCAGAGAAAGAAGATACCACACCCAATGCGTTAGGGCACAGCATTCTAATTTTCCCCAAAATGAATCGTGCCAAAATACTTGTACAATAAAACTTTAAAAGAACATTCACTTATCCAAGATTTAAGAAATCACACCCAATACGTTAGGGCACGATTCCTCTAGAATCCCAAACTCGGAATATTTCCTTTTCTTTAAAAGAACCTCCACTTATCCAAGATTTAAGAAATCACACCCAATACGTTAGGGCACAATTCCTTTAAAATTCCAAACTCAGAATATTTCCTTTATTATTTAAAAAAATATTCATTTCGAGAAATCAATGCGTCACATCCAATACGTTAGGACACAACGTGTTGAATTCCCAATAATGAGTTTTTATTTTTTTTTGATTGAAGAGAAATGCTTGATTATCGGATTTAACGAAGAAAATCGGAACCCAATACGTTAGGGCTCAATTCCCTTGAAAATCTTAAATACGAACATTATCTCAATTTTTAAAAAAAATTCTATCTTTAAATTTGAGTAAAAAAAATGATGTAATGTGATTTTATACATGCAAATGCTATAATAACAATAATAACAATAATAAATACATCGACATAAAAATAATATAAGCAAATGAATAAATGAAATAAAAAAAAAGGTAATCCATGACATGCAAAATATTAAGTGTAAACACAATTATACAATGGATGAGATAGCAAACAAATAAATAAGGATCAAAAGATGTACACATGGAAATTATGAAGATTAAAAATATACATATAATTTACAAATAAAATTTTAGGTTATGAAATTTATATATAAATACAACACATAATATACTTATGAAAATAAAGAAAAAATAATTATACATACATATATAAAATAATAAAAAATAAGTATATTTTAAAAAAGGAAAAAAAGGTGAGTATTTAATTACTTAAAAACGTAAATATATACATATATATATGAAAATATTCATTAAAAAAATAGGAAAATATTCGTTTTTAAAAAAATATATATATGTGTACATATAAAAGGAATATATATAGATAAAAAAATTAGAATAAAAATAATAATTACACTATTAATTAATAAAATAAAAAAAGAACATAAAAAACTAAATTGAATTGCAATTAAAATATCTGGGGTAAATCCACAAATAAATAAAAGTAAAAGGACTAATTTGAACGCGCGAGTTATATAGAGGGGCTGGAAGGGAAATTTTCCCTTCTCCTCTAAAACGGTGTCGTTTAAAAGGATTAAATTGGAATTTAAAATAAATAAAAGGGTAAATTAAAAAAAATAAAGAAAACTTAATTACAAAAACATTAAAAGACGGAGGGGCTAAATAAAAAAATAAATAAAACTCGCAGTGGTATCACCTTCTCCCTTTTTTAAAATCGTAAATAAGTAAAAAAATAATCGAAAGAAAAAAAATAGTAAACCACCTTTAAAAAACTGTCAATCGTTCTTTTTTTATTCCTCCTCCACTTTTCTCTTTTTTTTTTACAATGAAAGGAGAGGCCTCTATTTATAGTTGAGCCTTCCCGAATCCAACGATACAGATCAACAGCTGAGATTAAAGGGTATCTACAAATTAAATCTCTAAGATTACAAAATCATATCTTCTAAGATTACATATCATATCTAAGATTGCATATCATATCTAGGATTGCATATCATATCTAAGATTGCATATCTTCAAAAATTATGTTTCCATATGTGAGTCCCGGCTAAAATTGGGTATTACAGCTGCCATTCTTTGCTCGTTGTCATGTAACAGGAACGGAGCAAAGACTTTAAAAATGCCCAATTTTGCCCGGTCTTGCTGGAACATGAAACTCTTCTTCTTTAAGTAGCCTCATTCCTTCTTACTGCATCTTCAAAAGTATAGGAGGTAGTGCTTCAATCTATTCCACTGCAACTGCAGGGAGATAAGACTTACAATCTTTAACCTATTCCACTACTGACTAGGGAGATAGGATTACTAACTTCAATGTATTCCACTGTAACCAGAGGGAGGTAAAATCAACCATCTTCGATCTACTCCACTACTGCTTAGGGAGATAAGATCTGAAATCTTCAATCTATTCCACTGTTGCCTAGGAAAGTAGAATTACTGGCTTCAATGTACTCCACTATAAACACAGGGAGGTAAAATCCGCCATCTTCGATCTGCTCCACTACTGCTTAGGGAGATAAGATCTGAAATCTTCAATCTATTCCACTATTGTCCAGGGAAGTAGAATTACTGGCTTCAATGTACTCCACTATAACCATAGGGAGGTAAAATTCGCCATCTCCGATATGCTCCACTACTGCTTAGGGAGATAAGATCTGAAATCTTCAATCTATTCCACTGTTGTCCAAGGAAATAGAATTACTGGCTTCAATGTACTCCACTGTAACCACAGGGAGGTAAAATTCGTCATCTTCGATCTGCTCCACTACTGCTTAGGGAGATAAGATCTGAAATCTTCAATCTATTCCACTGTTACCTAAGGAAGTAAAATTACTGGCTTCAATGTACTCCACTATAACCACAGGGAGGTAAAATCCGCCATCTTCGATCTGCTATACTACTGCTTAGGGAGATAAGATCTGAAAATCTTCAATTTATTCCACTGTTGTCCAGGGAAGTAGAATCACTGGCTTCAATGTACTCCACTATAACCACAGGGAGGTAAAATTCGCCATCTTCGATCTGCTCCACTACTGCTTAGGGAGATAAGATCTGAAATCTTCAATCTATTCCATTGTTGTCCAGGGAAGTAGAATTACTGGCTTCAATGTACTCCACTATAACCACAGGGAGGTAAAATCCGCCATCTTCGATCTGCTCCACTACTGCTTAAGGAGATAAGATCTGAAATCTTCAATCTATTCCACTGTTGCCCAGGAAAGTAGAATTACTGGCTTCAATGTACTCCACTATAACCACAGGGAGGTAAAATTCGCCATCTTCGATCTGCTCCACTATCAATGCAGGAAGGCAAGATCTACTATCTTTAACCTGCTCCACTACAAACGAGGAAGGCAAGGCTTTGTTTTCGATCTGCTTCGCTGTCGATGCAGGAAGACAAGATCTACTCTTTCACTGATCTGTTCTCTGGGGAGCATGACCTGTATAATGAACCTAATTATGCCTAATGATTAGAATGGCATGATCAAAATGCATCAAATACTCCTAACTAGACATGTATGAATGGTGCTTGCATGAATGCAAAATTTTATTTTTCCGAGAATGATCCCGCTTAGGTTGTCATTACTCGAAGTTTATTAAGGCTTTGTGACTAACGTGCTACAACGCCTTCTTGCTTGACTGGCTTTTCTGAAGAAACATTTAGCCAGGTTGCCCCCCAGTGTGAACCTCCAAGTTTAATCCATTGGGACGCAAAAATTCATACCATCGTTCTCCTACTATAACCCAAGAGTATGACTTTTCTTCAATCCTCTCCTATCACAATTCAAAGATACAGGATCTAAATCTTTCTAGTCTCTTACACCATTCCCAAGGTGTCGTACCAAAAGCTCATGCGCAACTGAAGGCTCTCTTCCCTGAGGTAACCTGTTTCTATTGCCTGGTGATCATTAATTGCTTGTTAACCTAGGCTTTGTCATCAACACGACATCCAATTTTTTGACAACAAAATCCAAAGAGAAAGTCTTAGTTTAGACCGTTCCTTTTCAGATTTCCAACTTTTAAACCCGGTGTGTTCTAAATAATAGTCCTATTTCAGGCTCTTGTATTATTTAGAAACTTCTAGAGTAATATGCAAAACTTCCTTCGTGAAAGTTTTATTAGTCCATTGATCATTATTCTAATGCAACATGCTTGTAAAAAGAATAAAACGATGGATGAATAGAGATAATTCTGAGCATAGCTTGAAATAAATAAATTATCAAAGATAGTAAAGAAGAATAACAAAGAGATTAATTGGGAATACGTATATTGGAAACGATTGAAGTGTTCCGAGAATAACAAATTTAGTATAAATAATATGAATATTGGGTGCCCCAGATATCGCAGCTTGAACTTCTCTGTACAAACTTTTTTTTTGAAGATCCATCTGAGTTTGACATGTGTTTAGGAGATCCACAGTACTCGCCAATACCCCAAGATGTTGCCTACCTTTTCTGGATAATTATGGTATAACAAGATCACCACATGCCCCAATCCGGTTAAAATTTGAGTTGCTCTAATCACCTAGTGCCCCATTCTGATCAATATTTGAGCCGCCCTTTTAGGGTTTTCAACTCAAATCCCTTTTGGTCTCAAAGTGCCCTTTACGGGTTTTCACTTTGGCCTCTCAATTTTTCCTTTTTTTTGTTTTTTTTTTGTTTTTTGTTTGTTTTTTTTAATCTGAACTCATAGGATTAGACAAGTCTTCGTTATTCCTTTCGATCAGAACCAATGTAAAATCTTCTTTGTGATCAAATTTCTTTGATAGAGCCTTTTGGGGCATAATTTTAACTATGACGAAAACTTTGGATCTTCCTCTTCAATTAATATGAAATCCAACAACGGAGAAATGACAACTTGACTTCGAAGGGCTAAACCTTTATGAGCCAAAGAAGAAGGCATTGCCCCGGCAAGGAATGCATTGTTCATGATTTTAATCTTGAACATACTGTAAATTTTTTTTTGATATTGCATTGTTGTTCAGATTACAATGTCAATGCATACCCAAGCATGACCATACGAAGACATCTTTGAACTCTTTGAAGTAACTCAACAAGGTTCTGCTTCATTTCTTCGGTTATGCACGTTCCCTTAAGGTCACAATCTCCATTGTCTCCTCATGAGGTAAGAGTTCATTCCTGTTCGATCATCTGTAACAAGTCTGAAAATAGGCTACAATCTATGCCATCTTTAAAGTCATGAGATCCCTCTAGACACAGATCCCACTAAAAGGAACTTCTGAATCCGTAACAGCATCACTCATGTCGTTGATATTTGGGGACCCATAATAGGTACCAAAGAATATACAAAAGAATGTATGAATAATCATTTGTACAATTATGAATGAATGGAATAATATGGAAGAAGATCCGAAAGAATGAAAGTATAATTATTCGAAAAGAATGAAAAAATATTGGCTTAAAAAATGAATGCAAAGATGTATTTTATTAGAATAACAATGTTCAGACATGAGCCTATTTCATAAAGGAATTCTTATTGCCTCTAGGCTGAAGGCAACAAGTGTGTTTTAAACATTACTCTGAGTAATCTCTAAATACTACAGGGGCTTCTTCTGCAGTCTAATTATTTAAAACACTTCTAAGTCTATAAGGGCAAAAATCTGACAAGGTCTCTTCTTCAGTTGTTTCATCGTGAACACTTCTCGACACCCCTTCATATTCAATCATGACTGGGTACTAGATGAACCATTTATCTTGACAATACCTATGTTGATGAATTTTTCAACTAGCTTTTTGAAGGTAATGCAATTTTCTATAGAATGCCCTGTAATTCCTACATGATAATCACATTGTGCACTTGCATCATACCATTTGGGATACGGGGGCTGTGGAGGCTTCACATGTAAAGGAGAAACAACATGCACATTGAATAAGCTTTGATACAGCTCCTTGTACGACATTGGAATTGGCGTGAACTGGAGCTTTTTAGTACCTGGCTTCACACCTAATTCTTGTCTTGATGAACCCTGTTGGTTAGCAATTGATTTGCCGTATGTATTCATGATGTTCACCTCATTTTCCTTTTCTTTTGAGGCTTGTCTTCTGTTATTTCCTCCAGCATCAATCTTTCTGCTCCTTATGGCACTTTCAATCATTTCACCATTCATGATTATGTCAGAAAAGCTTTTTGTCACACTCCCTAACATATGTGTGATGAACGGAGCTTTCAATGTGTTTATGAATAACACTTTCAATTCCCTTTCCAAGAGCGGTGGCTGAACTTGGACGGCGACCTCCCTCCACTTCTGTACATATTGCCTGAAGCTTTCATTTGATTTCTTTTCCAAATTTTGTAAGGTGATTCTATCAGGAACCATATCTGTCACATGACTGTACTGCTTTATGAATGCCTGTGCCAAATCTCTCCATGAATTAATCCAGGTACGGTTCAATCGATTGTACCACTTGGATGCTACCCCTGTGAGGCTATCCTGGAAGCAATGAATCAAGAGTTGGTCATTATTAACATAACCGGTCATTCGTCTGCAGAACATGGTAATACGAGCTTCGGGGCTACTGGTTCCATTATATTTCTCAAACTCTGGCATTTTGAATTTGTAAGGGAGCATTAAATCCGGAACCAAACTCAATTCTTTAGCATCCATCCCATAGTAGCCTTCTGCACATTCCATCGCTCTAAATTTCTTTTCCAGTCATTTGTACTTTTCCTCTAGCTGTTTTGGCAATTCATCATTCATTTTTTCCTTTCCAGCCGTCTCATCGAAATCAGGAATAGCAGGATTAACAAAGTTGGCTCCAGGGTTAGAGCCTGATCCTGCTTGGAGATTCAATAGCGTTGCAGCATCACCCGGAGGATTAATGGTAACAGAGGACCTACGCGGGTATATCTCAACTTGTTAGGGGGTAAAGTCTGGAGGATAATCAGGTCCCTCATTGTCTCATTCTTCATTATTGAGCACAGAGCCTTTTCCTTTATCAGTTCCTTTGTTGAACCATTGAGTTAACTGAGTCATCATACTCCCTTGAGATTCTATCATTTTGTCTATCATTTTTTGCTGCTCATTCATTTGCTTTTGAAGTTGCTCCTGCATTTCTTTTTGGGATTGTTCTAGTCTTTCCATCCTTTGATCCATATCCTTTAGTTTTCAATCGAGTACCGTAGCGGTGTTTAGTAGGCTGGTTGGTTTCCAGATTAACTGAGGAATGATTTATATCAATTAGAATCTTTTAGTGGACTTTAATGCATATGATATCATGTAATGTGAATGCATGCAATGAATGCATAAAGAGATGTTGATTCTGATTCAATTCCATTTAAAGAACTTTACTAAAAAACAAATCTCTTTACATAAAATGAATATTTATACGGCCTTACCCTCATAGGCGAAGACATTCAATCTTCTTCTTCATTCGAGTGTTAAGATAAATCTCACGAACTCTTCAAAAACGTCTCTTTTATCTCCTTTTTGCTCAATCCGGGCCGTAACTTGTTGTTCGCTCATCCTCGTGATGCTCATTGGCTTCTCTTTAAGAAGGTTCAACGGTTCTCAAATAATCTTTGTCATCTTGAATTCTTGGGTAACGGAGCCATAGTCCTCCACTAAATTATCATCCTTCTCTTATCATGTGTTCTTGGACCATATTCGGACAACCATATTGTCATCCACTTTATCAAGAAACCCATTTTCTTATGACCAGCTCTCTATTTAGCAATTGAACATGAATCAACACCTTTTATAATGAAATGAAATGCCATGACATGTAAATAAAACACGAAAAGTCAGTATCATATAAACATATAATATAATAGTAAAATTCCTACTCGGATATCTACTAAGGTTTAGTATAGTTCTACTTAGGGTGGATTCCTAAGGTTCATTATATGAGGTTTGGCTTCTAGAGTAAAGGTACCCAAACCAGCAGATTCCTCAATCCTCACCCATTATAGGCTCATATGGATCGAGTTCAATTCAGGGGAATACATTTCCTTATGGCTACACGGAGATGAAAATCTCACGAAGACATAGGTACGGATGTATCCCGAAAGCAATCCACTACCCTACACGGAGGTGAAACCCTCACGAAGGCATAGCTTCTTACTCCCACTTAAAAGGGTAAAATTGTTCAACTCATGAAATTTATAATGCAAACAATATTTAAGTGATAATATAATGAATGCGAAAGGATGTCATGAATTTTTAAAAAAAAATTTTCTCGATCGTAAGACAAAAATTAATCAACTTTGTGGCTTGACTCTTTTTTTTTAAAAAAAATGTCCCTAGTGGAGTCGCCAAGCTGTCGAAACCGTTTTTTTGAAAAACAAAATTTTTAGGTTGTCGACTTAAAAAAAAACTAAATAAATGGGAGTCGCCACCAATCTTTTATTGTGGTGTGATTGGATCACCTAAAAAAACGGCTTTGGTTTACGAGTTTTAGAAAAACGGATCTTGGAGTCAGTTGCATACGAGGAAGGATTAGCACCCTCGTAACGCCCAAAATTGGTACCTAGTTAATTAATTAGTGTCTTAAGGTCGAGAATTTGGAAAAAACGTAATCCTTAGCAAAACTTAAAAGGCTACGTATTAAGACCCTTATTATTTCAGAGAAAGAAGATACCACACCCAATGCGTTAGGGCACATCATTCTAATTTTCCCCAAAATGAATCGGGCCAAAATACTTGTACAATAAAAATTTAAAAGAACATCCACTTATCCAATATTTAAGAAATCACACCCAATACGTTAGGGCACGATTCCTCTAGAATCCCAAACTCGGAATATTTTCTTTTCTTTAAAAGAACATCCACTTATTCAAGATTTAAGAAATCACACCCAATACGTTATGGCACAATTCCTTTAAAATCCCAAACTCGGAATATTTCCTTTATTATTTAAAAAAAATCTTCATTTCGAGAAATCAATGCGTCACATCTAATACGTTAGGACACAACGTGTTGAATTCCCAATAATGAGTTTTTATTTTTTTTATTGAAGAGAAATGCTTGATTATTGGATTTAATGAAGAAAATCGGAACCCAATACGTTAGGGCTCAATTCCCTTGAAAATCTTAAATACGAACATTATCTCAATTTAAAAAAAATTCTATCTTTAAATTTGAGTAAAAAAATGATGTAATGTGATTTTATACATGCAAATGCTATAATAACAATAATAACAATAATAAATACATCATCGACATAAAAATAATATAAGCAAATGAATAAACGAAATAAAAAAAAGGTAATCCATGACATGCAAAATATTAAGTGTAAACACAATTATACAACGGATGGGATAGCAAACAAATAAATAAGGATCAAAAGATGTACACATGGAAATTATGAAGATTAAAAATATACATATAATTTACAAATAAAATTTTAGGTTATGGAATTTATATATAAATACAACACATAATATACATATGAAAATAAAGAAAAAAATAATTATACATACATATATAAAATAATAAAAAATAAGTATATTTTAGAAAAGGAAAAAAGGTTAGTATTTAATCACTTAAAAACGTAAATATATACATATATATATATGAAAATATTCATTAAAAAAATAGGAAAATATTCGTTTTTTAAATATATATATATATGTGTACATATAAAAGGAATATATATATAGATAAAAAAATTAGAATAAAAATAATAATTACACTATTAATTAATAAAATAAATAAAAAGAACATAAAAAAACTACATTGAATTGCAATTAAAATATCTGGGGTAAATCTGCAAATAAATAAAAGTAAAATGACTAATTTGAACGCGCGAGTTACATAGAGGGGCTGGAAGGGAAATTTTCCCTTCTCCTCTAAAACGGTGTCGTTCAAAAGGATTAAATTGGAATTTAAAATAAATAAAAGGGTAAATTAAAAAAAATAAAGAAAACTTAATTACAAAAACATTAAAAGGCGGAGGGGCTAAATAAAAAAATAAATAAAATTCGCAGTGGTATCACCTTCTCCCTTTTTTAAAATCGTAAATAAGTAAAAAAATAATCGAAAGAAAAAAAATAGTAAACCACCTTTAAAAAACTGCCAATCGTTCTTTTTTTATTCCTCCTCCTTTTTTCTCTTTTTTTTTTACAATGAAGGGAGAGGCCTCTATTTATAGTTGAGCCTCCCCAAATCTAACGGTACAGATCAACGGCTGAGATTAAAAGGTATCTACAAATTAAATCTCTAAGATTACAAAATCATATCTTCTAAGATTACATATCATATCTAAGATTGCATATATCATATCTAAGATTGCATATCCTCAAAAATTATGTTTCCATATGTGAGCCCGGGCTAAAATTGGGTATTACAAGGTTCAGCTAACTCATATCTCTGTTTTCGAAACTGTTAAAGATTTTGGATTTTTCCATTAATGAATCTTAGTTATTCTTGATATTAAATGATGAATTTGTAGTCTTGGTTGTTGTTTAGGACTATTTTGTAAAGTGATTTTAGTTAGTTTTTAGTTAAAGGACTAATTTGATAAAATATTACAATTGACATGAAATTCTTGTGAATTTTGAATATATGTGGACTGTACTAATATGGGAATTAATTAGGCTAGCATGAGTATTTGAAAAATTTTGTCAACTTTGGAGTTTCGGGTTTAGGGACTAAATTGAGAGATATATATAATAGTTTAGGGAAAATGTGTAAATAATGAAAACTTAAGGGTTTTTTGCATAAAAATGAGTTTGAATATGTATTTTAATTTGATAAATTAAATTTAATCATTATAGATCAATATTTGATTCGTATGGAGGATAACTGAGAAAAAATAAAAAAAATACGGATTAGTCCTTATGAATCAACCGTTAGCAAATATTAGGTAAGATCATAGTGTAATGTTATATAGATGTATGTTTCTCTATGATTATATCATTGTTTACTAGTTAATTGTATATATGTGAAATGGATTTAAGATATGTGTTTTAACTTAAATCTTCTTGATGTATTATGCTATTTAGTGCTAATATGTGATTTTAAATAGCGCTAATAAGTGATTTTGATCTAATCTCATGGTATGTGACATCATGGCCTATATGTTCATTATGATTTTTTCACATTGAAAATTCAATATGTTCATTTTATAAAGCATGGATTACCATGGCTATCGATATTTGATTTGTATATGATTGCATGTTTAAGATGCTTAATGACCGGCCTAGACGTTATGGCCGCATTTGGAAATGTTATGTAAAACATTTATAAATCCGACTTATGCTTTTTAAGAAAACATTGTGTATCTTTGTAACTCAAAATGACTGTTTCATTTGGAAAATGTGTTGTCGTACTTATTTAGTAAAAATCATTTTTTGTTATTATTTTCTAATTAAATAGTGTATCTTGTAGGAAAATAGTTGTTTACGTAAAAACGTTTTGTTGTTTGTCATGCCAGAATTCAAGATATAAATCCAAAACAAAAACAATCCTAAATGTACAGAGAGTCCAAAAATTAGAAAACTCTCAAATCAAAATTTTAAATAAGTTAAATTTTAAGAAAATAGTGTTAACAGAAATGTAGACATGACCGAGCTCCTACTGCACCGACTCGCCTAAGTCTGAGGGTTACTTGAAATTATCAAACAAACAGAGAGTGAGTTTTTGTAACTTAGTGTGTAACTCATAGGGAAATATGATCTCAAATTCATTTATATGGCAGTACAGATACAGACAAGCATTTTATACAGAATTAGAATCATATCAGAGTAATACAGATACAGATACATATAGTCCTACCCCCATCCTCTACACACTAGCTCCGACCATCCCAACACACCATGTGGGGTATAAAACACCTACTCAGCCTTACACATTACTTAGTGTCCTCACGACACTTTTCAGAATAATTGCAACAGTGCTGCCAGTATAATGGCGAGTTAATGCCTCACAAAGAACACTTCCTCCACATAATACATAACCTGCCCCATAGTCAGATACAAACAGAATACCAGATATAACAAAATAACAAATACCAAAATATATATCATGCATGCTCGTATAACAAATATTAAACATGCTTGTACATAACAGATCAAAAATATCGCATCACATTATATACATTTAGGCGTTATTTATGTCGAATTCATACTAACAGAATAACATATTTCATGCTTTAAGGCTTATATAACACATACCGACTTTACGGAAGGCCCACAAAGGATCAGGATAACATGTACAACGCTAGGGAAAAATTTTGAAACTTGGGCCCACACGGCCTGACACACGGCCCACACATGCCAGTGTGGCCCACATGGCCCAAAATGGCCTAGATTGTGTGTCACGTACAACCACGCACACGACCTGTCACATGGCCGTGTGTCGCACACGGCCTACCACATGGCCAGGCAAACGGCCTTGTGGTGTCGACAGGCCCTAATTTTGGCTTTTTCCGTTCACTATTTTTCGAGTTTCTCGTTATACACTTGATCCATTTTTTACGTGAATACTACCACGAAACCTCCAAAATCTAGAAATACCATTCAAGCAATCAATTCTTAGTATCGAATCATCAATTTACCAAAACCCCAAATGACATACTCGAAAATATTAACCTTAACAAATCGAAATTAACCCTTCCAATGTTTAATCACTTTCCAAGATTGATATGTCAGTCCAAACACAACTACATAGTAGAAGATGAGTTTTGACCCCTTTGATTAACACCTATCATGAGAGTTCACAAGAATCCCACCCAAAGAACTAATCCACCATTACAAGAATCTAAAGAACTCTTACTTTCGATTTCCTTGATAATCAGATCGCCAAAAGAAAAGAAGAGGTTTGAGAGAAAAACGAGGCAAGAAACACAAGAAGTTAAAGGAATAGCAAGGCACCAAAAAGGAAAAATAAAAGAAAATGAAGAAGGAACAGAACATGAAACAAAATGGAAAACATAAAAAAATGGGATTTTGGGAAAAAAATAAAAATAAATTAAAATAAAAATTTAAACAAAATAAAATCAAAATAAAACCTACCCCCCACTAATCCCCAACTAATAGATTAGTTTAACACACATTTATTCTAACCCAACTACCTCTTGATAGGCAACAAACAAAATAAAATCACTCCACACCCTTACCATGATTCGAACTAAAGACCTCCACCCACACTGTCACCATTCAACCACTATAATAAGTTTTCATTTATGACAGAATTGGTAAAAATATATTTTTTTAAATCAAGGCGTTACAACTTTACCCCCTAAAAGAAATTTTGACCTTGAAATTTACCTGATCCAAACAGATGTGGATACTGTTGACGAATCGAGTCTTTAGGTTCCCACATGGCTTCCTCAGTGCCATGATTTCTCCACAGAACCTTTACTAAAGGAATTGACTTCCTTATTAAAACCTTAACATCATTCTCAGAATGTGAACTGGCTCCTCCTCGAATGTCAAATCTAGTCTAACCTCAATCTCTTCAACAAGTACAATATGAGATGGGTCCGACCGATACCGTCTCAACATAAAGACATGAAACACAACATGAATACGGTCTAACTTCGGAAGTAGCTCCAACTGGTAAGCGGCTAGTCCCACATGCTTCAGAATTTGATATGGCCTAATGAATCTAGGGCTCAACTTGCCTTTATGTCCAAACCATAAAACTTTCTTCCATGGAGACATCTTAAGAAACACTAAATGTTCCTTCTTTTCAGATCCGTACATGACTTCTGTCTATCAGAAGTCGCCTTAAGATGGTCCGAAATCAGTCTAACTTTATCTTCAGTCTCAGAAACCAATTTAGGACCAAAAACCCATCGCTCACCCAACTCAGTCCAACAAAGAGGAGTACGACACTTACGACCATATAAAGCCTCGTAAGGTGCTATATGAATACTAGACTGAAAGCTGTTATTGCAGGCGAACTCGGCTAGCAGTAGAAAATCCTCCCAACTACCTCAAAAATTGATCACACAACTCCGAAGCATATCCTCTAGTATCCAAATCACCCTATCAGATTAACCATCTGTCTGAGGATGGAACACAGTGCTGAAGTCCAACCTCAAACCCAGAGCCTCATGAAGTTTCCTCCAAAATCGAGAAGTGAAGTGAGGATCTCTATAAAAAATAATTGAGACCGGTACCCCATGAAGTCTCACGATTTCTGAAACATAAAACTTGGCCAACTTTTAAAGGGAGTAATCTGTCTGAGCAAGAATGAAGTGAGCAGACTTGGTCAACCAATCTACGATGACCCACACAGAATCCTTCTTAGTAGGTGTTAGGGGCAACCCACTAACGACGTCCATAGTTATACGCTCTCATTTCCACATGGGAATCTTAACAAGTTGAAGCAAACCGGAAGGCAACTAGTGCTCATCCTTAACTTGCTGGCATGTCAGACAATGAAAAACAAAGTCTATCACCTCCCTTTTCAAACCAGGCCACCAATACATTTCACGAAGATCCCGATACATCTTATTTCCACCAGAATGCATATCATAAGGGCTACTATGCGCTTCCCTTAAAATAGACTACCTAAAATCAGAATCACTAGGTACACAAACTAGTCCTCGGAAACACAAAACCCCATCACTATTTAGCCTAAAGTCAGACGTACAATCATCCTCTACCTAACGGAATCGCAGAACTAAAGAATCATCCCCAACTATTTATCCTAAATTTGATCAATCCAAGTCAGTTTAACTTGCAACTCGGCTAATAGACCCCCATCATCAAACAGAGTTAGACGAGCAAACATCGCCCTCAAATCAGACATTGCTCTACGACTAAGAGCATCAGCCACCGTATTGGCCTTACTGTGATGATAATCAATTGTGCAATTGTAATATTTAAGTAGTTTAATCCATCTACGCTGCCTAAGGTTAACTTTTTTTGGGTAAGGAGATACTTGTGGCTTTTGTGTTCAGTGTAGATGATACACCTCTCACTATACAGATAGTGCCTCCAAATCTTTAAAGCGAAGACGACTGTAGCTAACTCGAGATCGTGCGTCGGATAGTTTCCTTTGTGTGACTTAAGCTGTCGGGATGCATAAGCCACCACCTTACCTCTTGTATCAATACACAACCCAAACTGGCATGAGATGCATCACTGTATACCACGAACTCTTTACCAAATTCAGGCTATATCAGAAAAGGAGCCTGAGTTAAAATAGGTTTGAGCTTTTCGAAGCTCGATTGCTACTCATCAGTCTAGACAAAAGGACATTATTACATAACAGCTTAGTCAGATGAGCTATGTTTAACGAGAACCCCTCGACAAATCTCCGATAATAGCATGCAAGGCATAGAAAACCGCGGATCTGAGAAACATTCTTGGGCTATTTCCATTCAAGCACAGCCTCAATTTCTCTAGGATCAACTCAAATTCCCTCTGCAGAAACCACATGCCCCAGAAAGGTTACTTCCCTCAATCAGAATTCACACTTGCTCAACTTAGCGTAGAGCTACTTCTCACGAAGTATCTGAAAGACTACTCTAAGATGGTCATGATGATCATTTTTGGTATTAGAGTATACTAGAATGTCATCTATAAAGACCATGATGAATTGATCCAAATACGGCTAAAAACCTGATTCATAAGGTCTATGAATACAGCTGGAGCATTTGTCAAACCAAAGGGCATGACTAGGAACTCGTAGTTCCCATAACGAGTCCTAAAAGCAGTCTTATGAACATCAACATCCTTAACCTTAAGTTGATGGTACCCTGAATGGAGATTTATTTTAGAAAACACCAAAGCCCTACAAAACTGATCAAACAAGTCTTCGATCCTATTTTTACCATTGTTTTGAACTAGGGTTTGTGTTTAAAAATTTACTCATGAATGATATGCATGTATTTTGATGTTTTATGGAAGAATATGAATGTTTGGCGTGTGATAAATGATTTGTACTAAGTAATTTTCGATGAAAATGCCTAAAAGGATTAATTTGTAAAAGTTATAAAATATGTCACAAGTGTGTGAATAAGTGAGTATTGTGAAAATGGTTCAGCTAGGCCTAAAATGCAAGGAAATTGAATAAAAATATTTTACGAGCCTAGGGGCAAAATCATAATTTTGTGAAACTAATGTAATTTTTCCAAAATATGATTTTTGGACTGGAATGAATAGTGTGAAGGTTATATAAGTTAAATGTATTGTTATAGATCAAGAAAGACAAGAAATTGAAATTGATCAATAAAAAGAAAAGTGAGAAAAAGTGAAAAATTCTCGAATGAACCTTTGGAATAAAAAGGGATACGAATGATGTGACATAAATGATCACATGTGTGGCACGTACTGTGTGTAGGCCACTATGTAAAAGTGAAAGTGATGGTCACGTGTGTAGTACTATGTGTAGGCTACTACATGTACCGGAATGATAGGTCGCATGTGTAGTACTATGTGTAGGCTACTATTTGTACCAGATAGTTTCGATCACGTGTGTAGTACTATGTGCAGGCTACTACATGTATCGGATGATAATGGTCACATGTGTAGTACTATGTGCAGGCTACTATGTGAACCGAATATCATTGATTAGTAAGGTGGTTGCTATGTGCTGATTCCACCGAACATCATTGATTAATAAGGTGGTTGCTATGTGTTGAATCCATCGAGTATCTGTTATTATTCTGAAGTGTTCATTGGGAAATTGACTAAGTGTAAGTGAATAATGAATATAGGTGTGAAATTGAATTTTATATCGACTTAGAAATGGAAAAGTGAATTTTGAATTGAATTGTGATTGAAAGTGAAAAAGTGAAATTATGAAAGAGTACATTTAATAATAAAATAGTTTAGATAGCAACAGTTGTGTCACATTGAAAAATCACCAAAAATGGTGAAGATTGAATTAGAGGCTGAATAATATATAAAATTGAAACTGAATGAGACTATTTTCACATAAAAGAAACAGAACAAGCAACGGAGTTATATATTTTGAGATATTTGAAGTTTAGTTAGATAGAGTTAGAATGAGTTCGGAATCCCCTATTATGACTTTGGAAAATTTTCAAAAATTGTAAAAAAATAATTGTGGGATAAAGTTTATATGTTTAGAATCCTCAGTTAATCTATTTTCAAGAGAAACAAACAGAAAAAATATTCAAATTCTGTACAATGAGATAATTAATTTTTAGTGAAAAGAGGTCAGAACTGTCAAGCAGTGAAACAGGGGAAAATTTAAAGAATAAAATGTACTATTTGGATAAACAAAAAATTCTAAAAATTTAATGGTATTAATATATGTGAATTTAGTTTCAGGGAAAATTTACGGATCTTAATTTGGAGTTCTGTAGCTCCAGGTAAAAATAATTTAGTGACTCTGACTCGAATAGATAGCTTTGAATATACATGTGAGTGAATAGTAAAATTGTAGTTAATGTTGTTTAAGTGTGTTATACACATTAACGATGTGGAATGGAGAGGAGGAGGAAAATTGGAAGAAAATATGAATGATTTGTGTATAATTGGCTATATGCTCGATTATAATCGATAAACAATTGAAAAGAAATGATGTTTATAATTGTGCATTATTAGTTATAGTTAAAGTTCATGTGAGAAAAAAAAGTTTCATAGTATGTGTATGTGGTATACTTGGCATATGATTTGGTATGTAGCAATGTCAGAAATGGTTTATGAATTAACTCATGTTGATAAGTTTGATACATAAATAAATGTGGTGCTTATCCATGCTTATAATGCTTATACTATATGTTTATTTGGCTAGCATGTTTGGTGTGTATGCTTAGGCTTTGGCCAAGTTGTGGCTGGATTACGCCACATTAAATTTATAAAATTATGCATTGAGATGGTAAATGTCTAGATAGAAATATGCTTTTGATCATAAAAGGGTGGTAAGGTTTAAAGTTTGTAATCTTTATTAAAATGGTTTATCATGTGGTTAGTCTTCAAAAAGACTAGCTTGCGACTATGGTTGAGTCTAATGTTTATATCTTGTGTGATATACATAGGAAATGAGACTGGAAAGGAAATGAAATACTAGGTTCATGCTTAAAGTGTAAAATGATGTAAAAAGGGGACGTTAAGTTAAACGATAAATATGTATTAGTATTGAACTTAATGAAATTGAATTGAATGTGAATTAAATGAAAATTGCAAATGATATGATGTGAATTAAATGAATTATTGTGGTATTGAAATGTATATTGGATTGAGAAATTGAATTGAATCGTGAACATGTAAATTGTGAATTAAATGAAATGGAAATGAAGTATTGAATTGCATGAGTATGTATTGGGTCTCAGAAGCCCTATTTGTTACAAATATAGTATTTTGAATTTATAACGTAAAGATTTATAAAAGCATGTTAAAAATTTGAAGAGTTTAAATTTGAATGAAATTTTATAACTCGATTTAACATGTTTATAAGTGTATGTGTTCTGGTAATGCCCCGTACCCTATTCTGGCATCGAATACGGGTAAGGGGTGTTACAATGTGACATCGCCAAATTCGGTCATAACGTTTAGACCGGATTTGGGTTGTTACAAATTTAGCCATAACGTCTAGCAGGGTTTAAGGTGCTACATTTAGTGGTATTAGAGCCCGGTTTAAAACTCGTACCGTGGAAATTTTGTTTATTCTACATGCATATTTGAAAGGGATACTTTTGGAACCATGGTACAAGAAAATTTTCACAAGATTTTCAAAAAGTTAAATCCAAAAACTTCAATTCCGTTCTTAAGTTAGTATTGTTACCACTAGACTGTAGATAAATATTAAGATTGTACTGTTTAAAATTATAGATTAAAACTATAAACTTTGTAGTGTAAACTCTTAGGAAATAATTAGACATTTTATTTTTGAATTATAGGTTAAAATAAAGATTTAGACTCAAGAAAGCAATATGAAAACTCGAGTTATATGAACTCCTGGTACATGATTTCGAGCAACACAATGTCGAGTAGCTCAAGATTATTCATTAGCTTATTTAAGAACTTGTTCATGAACCTAAGAAAAATGGCATTGTTAATGCGTCTACCATTCAAGGTGAAAATAACGAGACTAGGGATGATGTAATATCCCAAGCAATGTTGGGAGTTTTAGAAAGAGTTTTTGATACCCTGGTTGAGAGAACCAAAATAGTGGCTTAAAGAGAGAAAAGAAGGAAAAAGACTAAGGTGCTGAATAAGAATGGAAGTCTAGTTATACTGGCCCAAATTTGTGACATTTGCAGCGGGACAGAGATGTCAAACCACAACAGAATGTTGTAAAAGCTAATACTGGAGGTTCTATTGGATCAACAAGAAGTTTTTTCTTTGTAAGTATTGTAATAAACATCATTCTAGCGAGTGTTGGAAAGGTCAGGAACATGCCTAAAAGGTTGGTCTGTGGAGCACTGTGTTACGGATTGTCCATGACGTCATCCTATTTAAATGCAAGCTTTGTCTTAGAAACATAATCAAAGACTTGTTTTTTTCTACTAGGAGTCGAGAGTATCTAGACACATCTGGCATCAATGAAGGTACTTTTACGATCCATTAATTGAGCCTTGTATTGATTGTGAAATTGTTTTCCCTAAATGTTTTTTGTTAATAGTGTATCTGTGAAATTGAGAATTTGGGAATGAGGAAATCGCTAGTGATATTTCAATTGATAGTCCCTTGAGATAATCCGTGATAGTCAATAGGAAATCCATTAGAGTTTTAAGGTGAAGTATTGGAACTACATTGGAATCAGAGTTGCACAGCGGAAGCTTGTTGGTTGGTTTAGAAAGAAGAGTCATGAATTTTGTAGATAAGTGAATTAGCTTGACAATAGGAATTTTGAGGACGAAATTCTTTTTAAGGAGGGTAGACTTGTCACATCCCAAAATTCAGGTTAGTAGAAATTGGGTTATTGAATTGAGAGTATCACACTCGAATTTTTTAGTTGGCGTTCATACATTTGTTAATAAATAAGTATCAAGTCTACTGATCAAGTAGTGGTAGAGATGTCCCTGATTATTCGTGTTCAGATCCCTTCCCTCATATTAGTTTTCTATGTGGTGCAATTTTGCTTCAAACCTTAGAAAAGGTCACACCATGTTTTTAAAATAAAATGCTGTAGAAATTACAGCAAGCTATTGAGTAGTCAAGTGGTTAGTGCTTAGTTAATTTTTGAAAGGTCTTATGTTCAATTCCCCATTCTCTCATAATTTTTGTTTGATCCTTTCCTCTCCTCTCATTTCCTGCCTTTTCTCTCTTCCTACTCTTTTGCACTACCTTGAACCACCATTATTTTGATTTTGGCCTCCTTTCCTCCACCATTAGCCACCACCATTCGAACTAAACACCACCACTTCATCACCCATCCTACACTTCTTACTCTCTTCTTCCACCTCGCGCCACCATAAGGCCGCCATCGCCGTCGTGTCGCCACACCACACCACCACCGTTCATCATCATTTTTTTGTGTTATCCATTTTCTCTTCAAATCTCTAGCCATAATCGAATTTCTATTCTTCTTCTTGTATTTTCTTAAATCGTTACTAAAATCTTATACTTATTCTTCTATTTTCATGTTGATTTTTCCATGGTTTATACTCCTTTGAATCAAGACTCTGGTGAACTATCGATCCTTCTAGTCAAATCATATTAACGTAATTTCGGGATGATATTGGTGTAGGTAATAACTTATTTATCATTTTTATCAATGGACGAATGTAGTAGAAGTAGTGTTAGATCTCATTTTTCTTCGATATTAACATCTTCTATATTATTTATGTGTTGAAGGATCGATTGCTAATAACTTGGAACACCTTTGGCTTTTAGGAAGCGAATCACATCTCTGATTCTAGTCGTATAAGCATAAGTGTTGTATTGGAAATCAAGATTAAATCATTTTTGTTTAAAAGGATAACTTAATTGACGATTTAATAATGAATTATTTGTTTTGTGTTTAGATCCAAGATAGATCTAATTAAATCTGGATGTCGGCGTTAGAGGCATTGGAGTTGCATTGATCAGGTTTAGATCTAACTTAATACAAGTTATATATATCATTAAAAATGCCTGAATAAAATATTATTACTTGATCATTGTCTTATGCTAATACTGTAAGTATTCTATAATGGGAGAATAAATATTTCAAAACGGATAATACAAGCGGTTCTGAACCAACTATTTTGTGAAAATATGTTGTGTGGTTACGTTTATTGATGATTTAAAAGCATGTTGTTCTCCTTCTCATGTTATGTGATATTATGGCATATATGATTATTCATGATTGTTAAAATGTGATGTTTTGGTACATCATGATAATATGTGGGTTGCATGTCAAAATATGCCTATGTGATACTAATTATTAAATGATTCAATGAGCATGATTTACATGCCTAAAGTGTTATTCTGTAACAAAGCGAAAATGTATTTATTGTGGCCATATCACATGCATGGGGATGAGACATGTGTAAGGAGGAAGTACTGGCAGTTTATCTGCATCAGTGGTGGCTTGTCCATATTACAGGCAGCTTGTTTGCATCACTAATAATTTATCTGCATTACTGACAACTTGTCTACACTACTGGTAGTTTATCTTTATTACTGGTGGTTTTTCGCATTGGTCTGCAGATAATTCCCTTTGTAAATTCATCCATTGGCCTGCAGATAATTACAATTTGTAAATTCATCTATTGGCTTGTAGATAATTCCCTTTGATGGTTCTCATAAGACTTGAACACTCCATAACAGTTGTAGCTCGATGCTTATACACATCGATTGTTTAATTTGATTGAAACCTGCTATATGATCGTAAGTTCTGTCAATATATACTTTTCCCACTCTTTTCAAAATCTGGCAAATTCTCTGATCTATAAACTTCTAAGGTGCTTGATTTAGAACTAAGGATGTGAAAAGGATGGTCAATCCAGGCTTATCCTTCGAGGTTGCTGGTTTCTCTTCTTTTTGTTTTATGAATTTTTGAATCATCAGACATTCTTCTATTAACTCAGTCCTGACTATCATTGTCTCTGTTGGTGGGTCTATATTATACTGTTCTTGTAGTTCAGTTTCGTCAGCAATACCTAAGATTTTTGGGACGATGAGTTCCATGTCTATCTGATTCTTTGATTCACTACCCATTTCCTCTACTAGCTCTATATCTTCTCTTTTCGAAGTTTTGTTTGATTTGTTTGAATATTCTTCTGTTTGCTGAAGTGGATAATAGTCTTATCTTCCGACCTCACAGTCCAGACTGTCTTGGGGTGAAGGTGTTCACGAATGACTTCTTCGGGTTATCAGGCTTAGGCTAATTAAACTGACAACATAAAGTAAATGAAGGAGCCTAATTGTATTGAGATTAATCGCGAATCCACAAAGTTTTAATGCTTCCATAATTCAAATCTCTTGAAATCAACAAGAACAACTGAAATAAATCTAAAACCTAAGAATGAATTACTAAACTAAATTTTACATAGAGAATCTATGCTAAAGGAATGGTGTCCATAGGATGTGCCAAATGAGTCTATTTATAGATTTTAGGTGGTCATCATCCTTAACCCTAGGTTAGCTGACGTCCTTGAGCTTTAAGTTTGATTGTGCGGACCAAAATGTCCCTTAAATTATGTTTTATCCTGTTTAGAGTCGATGTCACGACACACCAGGATCTGTCCCACAACATAGCAGTCAGTGTAGTCCTCTTGGGATATCTCTAGGGGTGTGTCGCGACACGTTTAGGCTGTGTCGCGACATCGAAGGCAATCTTGGACTTTCTCCATTCTACTCCCTATGTTGCGACATCAAACATCATGTGTTGCGACAAAGCAACCAGTATCATTTTAGTACTTGTTCTAAAGGTCTCGTGCACACTTACAAAGTGCGTTTGCTCTCCCTTAGGCCTCGTTCTGCCCCTAAAGTCATTAAAGGACTCAATTTGTAAATTTAATGAATATAAATAAAACTAAGAAAATTTAACTCAAACAGAATGAAAATGCTTGTATTCAAGCTCCTTAAATGCAAAAACTAGTTTAATCTACTACTCCAAATTACAAGAGATTAGTATGCCATTGCAAAAATGTGAAAACTAGTTTAATCTACTACACCGAATTATGAAAATACTTGTATAGGCTTTGCATTTAATTGTATCTTCATGTTATCATTGTTATCCTATTCACTCTCTTCATTTGGGAAAATAACATATTCGACCCTCTTCATTGGAATGAATGTCCCATTTGTAATTATCCTTTAAACTTCATAGTCATTGGCTTGGATTAATAATAGCTTCATTCTTGTTCTCCAATATGAGTAGTTGAAGCCATTCAATAGAGGAAGCCTCATGGTGGAATACCCTTCTCTCAATATTGTTCAATTTGGCTCAGAGGTGGACGTCGTTTTGTAGAATGAGTTTATGGTCGTTTGAGCTTCCTTGAGGATACTCTCTTGGTTGTTAAACCTTCTTTAGAGACTAGCTCTAATTCTAATTGTTAGCTCAGAAAGATCAACTCGAGATCATTGATAGGGAGGTTGAATTGGCCTTTGAGAAATTGTGGTGGAAGCAATGAAAAATATGCAACAAAGAACATAAGGATTTATAGTGGTTTGACCCCAATAGCCTACTTCACTACCTTTTCTTACCACAATTAAGGATTTCCCCAAATTCACTAATTTGACAAAATTTAAGGATAAGGTTTAACCTTACAATCTCTCTTAAGATTTATGCCTAAAAATCTTAAGATACAATTCCCTTAAGATTTTCTACCCAACCTTAAGGATTAAACCTCTCTCTCAAAGAGAAACATATGAGCAAATAGAGAAATAATCCTTATAAGATCAGGTTGTTTGCCAATGAAGCACAAATACAAAGAAGAAAACTTGAGCTAGATGAATACAATGAAATCTCACAAGTGTTAACAGGAAAATGTATGAATAAATTAATCTCTAGGTTGTTTTGATTGATCTTTAAGCTTTTCACATTACTCTTATTGTTGCTAGACCTCGGGAAGATGGTATTTATACCCTCTGATTGATTTCCAACCATTGTGGTTGTTGTAGAAGTGAATGTAGCCGTTGCGAATGAAATACCAGGTCATTAACAGTAACACCCCAAACCTGGCCTAAACATTAGGGTCGAATCTGGTGATGTCACGTTGTAACACCCCTTACCAGTATTCTACGCTGGAATAGGGTACGAGGCATTACCAGAATAAATACACTTATAAACATATTAAACCGAGTTATAAAATTTCATCCAAATTAAAAACTTTCAAATTATTATCTTCGAGTCGCTAATTAGGGTTTACGAGAGCCAATACATACCCATTCATATGCTCAATATATCCTTTAAATCAATCCAATATTGAAGAATCCACTTTAAGTCAGAATAAATATTAATCACAATCATAAATCTTTTCATGTTATTTTCATATATCACTAACTGAACTTCAAATGTCAATTTACGAATATGTAATTCACTAACACATTTTGGTATACACAATGTTTAATTGATGAAATCATTTAATTGAGCTAAATTTCATATTCACTCCAAATTTTCTTCTATATCCATAAATGCTTTCACTTACCATTTACCTAACCAATTTCTCGAACCAAGCTAGCACACAACAATAATACATCACTTGTGCTTCATGAATTCAATGTTCGAATCTTATCACCATCAAATCCATGTCATTCGAATACTTAAATTTTATTCAAGCATATATTATTACGTTTCATATACCAAGTATATGTCAAAATTACGAATACGCAATCAATTCATTTTTCATTTATTTGACTAGCAAATTAATCTCAAAATTCATAACATTCCATTACTTAAGATATGCCATAAAACACTCCTTTAAAATAAACTAGCACCAAGGCCAAAATTTCATTATGCTATTTATTCCCCTTTTTCCGAATCACATAGCAAAACATTACAGATATGCATATATTTGAATACTATAATTATGCATCAACTTACCAACATGAGTTAATTCATGAGCCGCTCATGACATCATTTCATGCCAAATATACCACACATATATGCTATGAAACTTTATTTTCTCTCATGAGCTTATCATGACTAGTAATGCACCAATATAAGTATCACCTTTATTTCAACGTTTATTGATTATAATCAATCATATAACCAATTATACACAAATAATTTATATTTATATTTAAATTTCCTCCTCCTCCTCTCCATTCCACATCCTTAATGTACTTAACACTCTTAGAAATAACATTTTCTAAAGTTTCATTATTCACCGTTAAGTATATTCAAAGCTGTCTATCCGAGTCAGTATCACTTAATTATTTTTTATCTGGAGCTAAAGAACTCAAAATTATGCACTGTTAATTTTCCCTGAAACTAGACTCACAGATCTTCTTATCATAAAATTTTCAGAATTTTTGGCTTGGCCAATTACTATAGTTTATTCTTTAAAGTCACCCCTATTTCACTGCTCAACATCTCTTCTCTCTCTTCACTAAAAATGAATTATCTCATTGTAAAAACTTTGGATAATATTTTTTTATAACTTTGAAAATAGAATCATTAAGGATTCTAAGCATATAAATTATAACTCATAATTATTTTTTTACAATTTTTAATTATTTTAAAAAGTCAGAACAGGAGATTCCGAAATCAGTCCAACCCTGCCTCACTAAAATTCAAATATCTCAAAATATGTAACTCTTTTGCTTGCTTTATTTCTTTTTTGTAAAAATAGACTCAATAATATTTCATTTCATATCTCAATCACCCTCTAATTCAATTTCTACTATTTTTGGTGATTTTTCAAATTCACACCACTGTTACTATCTAAACCATTTTAATTCAAGTTTTCACTCTTTCATGAATTTCTCTTACTTCATTTTTTTTCGATAGTTCAATCAAATAACGAGTACATTGTTCATATATTTTCCCACTATATATGCACTTATAAATCACATAGTCATTTCTTCATATCATGTATTTTCACTTAGTAAATTTCCCGTTGAACTTATCAGAATAAAAATAGATTTCTCGGTGGCCTGCACACAGTCCGTACCACCTTTGTGTAATAACAGATTCTCGGTGGCCTACACATAGTCCGTGCCACCCTTGTATCTTAACAGGTTATTGGTGGCCTGCACATAGTCTGTGCCACCCTTGTATCATAACAGAATATCGATGGCCTGCACAAAGTCCGTGCCACCCTTGTGTCATAACAGAATATCAGTGTGCATAGTAGCCTGCACTTAGTTCGTGCCACATATGCGACCTATCAGTCTGGTACACGTAGTGGCCTACACTTAGTTTGTACCACACGTGACCCAATTACAATCATTTATATATTTTCCATTCCGAGTTTTAAACGGGAAATTCGTACTTTTCAATATTTTACCAATTCTTCTCTAACCAATCTTAATTCATAATTTGCATCATATATTTGTTCCACGTATAGTACATATCTTAAATAAAATAATAAAACACTTAAGCATAAATAAAACAATATATTACCTACATACAAACTTACTTTGGTGCAATAATATAGAAACAATTTAGTCCTCAATCTTTTCTTTTCTCTGATCAAGGTTGATTCCACTTCTTTCTTGATCAATAATAACATATTTAGCTTATATAAAATTCATATAATTCAATTCAGTTCAAAACTCACATTTTGGAAAAATTACATTTTTGCCCCTAAAGTTTCACAAAATTATGATTTTTCCCCTAGGCCCGAAAATTAAACTTTATTTCTTTTTGTTATGTTTTATGACATAATGAACATTTTTCCCTTCTATGGAAACATCAAATTCTTACTCTAACACTTATGAACATTAGGGATTTTTACCGATTATGTCAATTTACTCGTTTTCACTTAAAATCGGCTAGCAAAAGTTATTTAACATAATTTCAAGCTTCATATTCTACCATAAAACATCAAAATAAACATATTTCATCGATGGGTATTTTTCCAAATTTGAACCCTAGGTTAAAATATTGCTAGAATAAGCTAAATCAAGTTACTAGGACTCCAAAAACGTAAAGAACATTGAAAACAAGGTTGGAATCACTTATCGTGGATCTTGGAAGCTTGAAAACCCTAAATATGGCTTCCCCCTTGCTGATTTCGTTCACCATGGAAAATATTATCAAATTTTTGGCTATTTTAGCCTTTTCAATTCTTTTTAATTACTAAATGACCAAAATGCCCCCAACTTAAAAATTTCCCATTTCACTTATCTCTTGTTTATTTTTGTCCAAAAAGTTAACCAATGGTCTAATTACCATTTAAGGACCTCCAATTTAAAATTTCATAACAATTGGACACTTCTAACATGTAGAACTCAACTTTTGCACTTTTTACAATTTAGTCCTTTTAGCTAAATTGAGTGCCCAAACGTTGAAATTTTTGAACGAAATTTTCATGAAATCATTTTGTGAAATTGTAGACGACAAAAATATAATAAAAAACTAATTTTTATTTGTCGAAATTGTGGTCCCAAAACCACTATTCCGACTAGGCCTAAAATCGGGCTGTTACATTAACTGCACCTGCAACAGGTATCAATACCTACTAATAGGGTATCGATATTTTTTGTATTTAATATAGATTTCAATGACCGTTGGAGCAGGAATATCGATACTTTTAGGAAATATATCGATACCTTCAGAAAAGTATCGATACTGGATCGATACCTACTATGGTTTGAAAGAAACAAAATGTCAATTTGGTATCGATTATCAGAAGGGTATCGATATCTTGTAAAATATCGATACTTAGACAAAAAAGTATCGTTGCTTTTTGTCCTAGAACAACTCTAACTTGTTTGAAAATGGTTAAAACATATTTGAAAATGTTTGACTCAATTGAAACCATTTCAACTTGATTTTATCAAATTGCTCAACTTTACTTTTATTCAAAAATAATTTAATTTTTTATATCAAAACATATTACCCAATAAGGTTTAGTTTAACAATATGATTGATCAAGATAGAATTTGCCCCTCCTACATAATAGGAGCAATATCTTAGGCAACATGATGGAGTGAGACTAGAAATGCACAGCCTTACTCAAATAATTTGATGTGAGATATCACATTTATTTGTTTTTATAGTCTACTAAGAATATTAAGAAATATGAGATTGGACTATAAAAGTGTGACTATTCTATGACTTATGTCCAATCTAGATAAAAAGGATATGATGATATAATACATGAAAAATTTATCACAGAAAGGTTATGCCAAATCACGACTTCTTGTAACTTGGGTAGCAATGGTGCATTGCTAGACGACACTCATTGCTTGTAATATTAGATATGTTCTAGTATTACTACTAACATTACAGAGCCTACAAAGTCACACTCTATGGTTGAAGTGAACATAATCCAAATACAGTTGATATTGTGTTTAGTTGTCACATGAATTAAATTAATTATTGAATTAATTTAATTTGACAATTAAATATTGAAAAAATTATATGTACAAACTTACGGTACAAAAATAGAGAATATAGTTAAAATTAATATATGAGTTTGGTTCATATAAAATATTAACTGAATATAGTTTACAAAAATTATTAAAATAAATAATTATAATAAATTTGGTCAAAGATAAAAAGACATGGAAGCTGATATTCTTTTGAAAAGAAAATATTTTTAATACCTTCCATATGTTTCTTTAAAAAATAAGGGAATAATTCCAGTTTTCTAATTATGTGGTATTAAAGAAAAATAAAAAGGATGTGAATCCCAATATGTGCATAGGTTACCAAGAAAAATATTCCATTGTTCTCTAAAAGGTTCAAGAGACTTTTGATGTTTGTTCTTCGACTGGGTGGACTACGTAGAGGTTGAGAAGATTTTGCTGCAACTTGGGATTGGCATTAAGCAAGAGAATCAAATTGAAACGGAATATTTTCAACCGAATTCATTCCTCGTACTTGGATCCATAGTTGTTGATCGTAGAAATAATTTTTTCACTGTGCCACGAGGCGTACCGGCATTCGAATAGTGGTATTAGAGCCACTTTTATCCTACAAAGTCGAGATTAAATGGATTAGTTGATGCGATTATATGAGATACATGTTGTTTGATCTGATTTACTCGATTTGTTTTATGTATATATGATACGTGTAATCTATTTAATAAACCGTGTATGATTAATCTATTTAACATATGTGATAATGTGTTCCTTTTAATCACTGATGAAATGTTAATAATTGATTTTGATGCCTATTGAGTCTATTATATTATTTGCTAAAGCGTTAACTAATCTATCTTGGGGCAAGGTGTTTTTGTTATTTAAAGTTAGTAGTTAACTTGTTGGTAACATTTGAAAAAGGAACAAAAGTTGTTCTAGTAAAAAGACTCATAAATCAAAATGTTGAAAATATTCTATTTTTGATAAAAATTGTCAAATAGTGATATTTTTTTCCATAGAGATTTGAGTGAAGTTTCTTACAATTCGCCTGGATTTGCAGGACCCCTAAAAGGGGCTCTTCCTCTTGACCCCTATGCACAGCATCAATAATTATAGGGACATTTTTTATTCACATTAACAAGTTATTGAATAAAAACATATCATATGTTGTATGCAATGATTGATTTCCACAGTGGTAGGAAATGCATAGTTATAGCTCGATAGCTCATTTGATCTATTATTTACAAATGTTGTAACTTTATAAATACGGCTTGCAAGTTGTGCCTTTCTATTTTTTCTCTTATATTTCTCTTCTTGTCTTACTCCCTCATATGTAAAACGAGTTTCTATAATTGTAAACTGTATGAGCTACTGTGGACTAGAGGAGATGAAGGTCGAGCTACCTAACGTGGAAAAGCGACTTTCACCCTTAGGATACCTTTCAGCTCTCCCATTAGCTTGAGAGGAACCACCTTAGTTTTATGGGCTATAACTATTGCATTTATTTACTATTTTATTTTATTCATGTATGTGATACAATAGATGATGTGTTATGTAACACCACTCACCATTCTCCGTCACCGAATTAGGGTTACGGGATGCTACTATATAAAATAGAACAATGTTAAATCAAGCTTACTGAAGCTTATAACATGGTTTGTGCAAGTGTACACAATCATTCAAGTAATAAGTAAGTAAAATGAGCTATCGTCTCCACAGGGACTATGTGTGTTAATTGATTATTTTTAAAATTATAAATTAACAATTTGGTATAAAAATTCAATAATTTGAGTGGTGATATTTAACTAAATTATCTAGATGCATGTTGATCCCTATGCAATTAAATCTAAATGCAAATGATCTAAATGTATGAATGAATGACTTTAGCAACAAAAACAATCAACATAAAATAAGCTAGGATAATTATATAAATCAACTCAATTCATTTTCATTATGCTTAACAATGTTCGAAAAACATTCAATGGAAACTCGATCTTTCATGAGTGTGGAAACCAAATTAAGTCCTCTAGGATCTTTTACTTCGTGAAATATGCATTTTACTGATCATATTAAACTTAAGGTTTCTTAGTATTTATGTGAGGTCACAGGGACATTTACGTTTGCAACAGTTTAATCACATAAACCTAAAAACTATGTAAGATAATAGAGCTAACTAAAAATATTATGAACCTTTAATTTAGTCGGGTTTAATGATCTAAATTGAGCATTGCACTTTTCAATTATGTGTCTACTAGCCATAGTGTATGAATGAAATACATCTTGATTTTAATTGAAAACATGATCGACTGAGGCACAAACATGTTAAACATGAATCAAATAAATCTTATTGAATTAAAAAAATAATCCTAGAAAATAGGATTTAAAATATCATTCTTGATGTCAAAAACAATTGTGACAGCCTGATGCCATGTATAGCTATAGGACATGGTCGTGCTGATTAACAGTGTGCAGGGGCTAAAACTGTGTAGGTAGAGGCACACGGTCGTGTCTCCAAACCATGTAACGAACTGATGTCGTGCGTGCCAATTGGAACCTAAATCACACAGACCACACGACCATGTCATATACCCATGTATGGCACACGACCATCTATCAACCCGTGTGCACCTAAATTACCCCTTTTTTACAAGTTACCTGTACCAAATGCACTTATGCCACAAGAAACATTAGACCATTTCTCAAACCTATTCAAAAATCATCGAAATATACCTAAAATAACATATATTTCATACACCCTAAGTGCCTAACCAATATGTCATACTTTGGCACCTCAATTTTGCAAACCAACATTCATCATCATTCATGTTACCAATATCATACCATAGGAATTTCTATATAAGAACCATCAAATACCAAAACATCCATAGGTAAGTTTCACTATATGACCTAAACAAAGTTACCCATTCAATTCAAAACATAACACAACTAGAGATTTACATTACAAGCCAAATCAAACACCAAACTAAAACATTGACACTTGTAATCAGAATGCCTATTTACATGCCACTTATAACCTATCACAAAATGTTGAAAATCTACCTAGTCGATGAACGAATAGTGTGAGCTCCAACTAGACTTCCAACCGACGACAACTTTCAATGATCTACAAGAAATCAAATAGAATATTCGTAAGCAACACATTACTTTGTACGTTTGTATGAAAATTAACTTAACTTGTCTAGTTTAAAAACAACTAAAGCATGGATTATACTAGTTCACAAGCAAAAGCATATGCTTATGATTAGACTATGCAATAAAAAATCTCACAAGTTAGTAATTTCACAAATGAAGATATAACCGATCCATACCTAATAACCATACACAAGTAATCACACTTGGTACAAATATCATCTTTCACATTTAACACATTGCCATTCTATATAACTAATTACCACTATAACAGCCCGTTTTTTGTGAAATCAAAACAGTGGTTTCGGGACCACAAATCTGAAGTTGTAAAATTTATTTTATTATTATTTTTTAAGAAGTACCGTATAAAAATTTCATAAAGAAATTTACCGTTTACATGTTCAATTTCATAAAAAGGACTAAATCGTGTAAAGTGAAAAATTTGAGTTCTAGTAGCTAAAAGTATTAAATAACTATAGAACTTTAAGGTAAGAGTCCTTATATGGTAATTAGACCAGAAATAGTGATAGTGGATGTACATGGCTTGGCAATTGTGTAGATTTTAATATATTTAAATGTTAAATTAGTAAATGGGTAAATAAATGATAAATAAAATAAAATAAAAACAAATCATCATATTTTACTTCCATCTTGAACAGATTATGAAAAGAAAATAGAAGCCATGGAAGCTTGAATTTTTGACAACCCTAAATACCTTGCATTGGTATGTATTTTTGTCCCATTTTTAATGATTTCTATATTTTTAGGATCATTGTAGCTTAATCTAGCTAGCTCGGGGACTAATTTGTGAAACTTTTAAACTATTAGAGTTTTTCCATTAATTAATATGCATGAGTTTTGATGAGTTATGGAAGAAAATGGATAGTAGTTGTTAGATAAACAACTTTTGTTCAGTGATTTTTGATGAAAATGTCAAATAGGGATTTAATTAAAAAATAGAAAATTATACGTGTTGAAATTGTGAAATAAATGAAATATAAGGCTTGCTAGGGACCTATTTGATATTTGGACATAGTGGGTTGTGGTGGAATTTCATGAATTTCCATTTTTATGAGCTAGGGACTAAATTGCAAAGAATTAAAAGTATAGGGGCAAAATGGTAATTTTTCCAAAATTTGATTTTGGGTTAAATTTAATGAAATATATATTGAAATGAGTTAAATTTATTCGTATAGACCAAGACAGACCTCGTACGGCTTTAGATCGGGGCAAATAGTAAGTCTCAAATTAATCGCCTCTTTATCTACGTATACTTGTCGATGTAAGTTCGTGTAATTAAATTGTGTATATATACTTTTGATTGAAATATACTTGTGTTGTGAATTGCTATACGAATAAACCAGTTGCATATCCAATGACGTACGACTACTACGGAGCCCCGTTTGAACCTTAGGAATTCGTAAGATACAAATGACATGACGTTAAGGTTTACATGATTCAGGTGCTGGTCCTGAACGTCCTAGCGATGGCTGAGGTTCGACATGTGCTGCAGATACTTCGTAGCTTGTGTGAGCAGAATCGTGTAGCTACGTTTCGACCCACAGCTTGTGTGAGCAGGCCCATTTTCACAGCTCGTGTGAGCATACATGCATAGGATTGATGGATTATAGTTAGTACATTATGAGTTAGTACATTATGTGTGAGCTATCTCGGGTATCCAGCAATATTCTAATGGTTCAACAGGCATTATTTTGATACAAAATGGTAAGGGTTCATTACAGACTATTACAGGGATACATATGAATTATATGGAAATGTTGTTACATGGTATATGGAAAATTGAATGGGATGATACATGTATATGAAACTTAATCAATTATTGTGCTCATCCATGATTATTGGTTTGTATATGTATTTACATGGCTAACATTGTTGGTGTATATGTGCTTAGGCATTTGGCCAAATTATGTTAGGATATGCTATTTTTATCTTACCTATTTTGTAATTAAATGGTAAGTTATGTTTTAAGTTATACGAACTTACTAAGCTTAAATGCTTACTCTGTGTTCTTTTCGTGTTTTAAAGTGAATCAGAAGCACGTTCTGGTTGGACGCTTGTCGGAGCTATATCACACTATCCATCGACTCTTTTGGTACTTTCAGTTATTGAATTTTGGTTATAATGGCATGTATAGGTATTTTGGCTAATGTTGGCCTATGTGTTTTGGTTGTTGATATGGCCATTTGGCTTGGCTTGTGTTTTGGCATTTTGTTGGTGTAATGGCATGGTTTGGAATGTATATAAGTAGCCTTAAAATGGTTGATGTTTGGTTTGATATATTTGAATAATGGATGATGAAATGATAGTAGTGAATATGCATATTATATATGTCATGTGACTTGTTGGGAATGTGGTGAATTGGTACTTGGTTATGAATGACATATATGAATATTGATGCTAGTAGTTGAATGGTATATTTAGTACCATTTGGTATGTTTTGGTAAGTGAATTCAGTGGTATGAATTGATGCAAATCTAGTTGGAAGTTAGTTGATCATTTTGACCAAAATGAGCACATAGTTAGACATGTTTACATATTGTCATTTGAGGCGCCTTAGGGCATATTGGTTGTATGATATTATACCATATGTATATGACTTGTTTATGCATGATTTTGATGCCTTGTTATGTCTTGTGTATATGTGCAATTTTGGTTGTAGGTATACGCCAATTTGGGTGAGAAAAATGGCTTGTAAAATGATCTATTTTCGTCCACAAGGGCGTATGTCTCAGTGTAGCTTTCAAAGGGTTGCAAGTCAGGCTATTACACGGCCTAGCACATGGCCTGGCACACGGGCATGTGGCTTGGCTGTGTGACCCAAATCAGTGAGTTACACGGGCATGGACATGGACACGGGCCGGGACACAGTCATGTGTCCTTAATTTCAAATGCCCACACAGCCTAGCCACACGGCAGTGTGACACCTATAGTTCTGAAAATTTTCCTTGTTTCTTGAAAAATTCTTTAAGTTTCCAATTTAGTCCCGACTTGTTTCTAACGCGTATTTAGGGCCTCAAGGGCTCGTGTAAGGGAAAATATGTATGTTTCCACTTGATTTTAATATGTTCATTGATATGATATGAAATGTTTATAAATATGTGTTCGTATGATTTGAAAACTCCGATAATACTCCATAACCCTGTTTCAACGACGGATACGGGTTTGAGGTGTTACAACCACATCATATAATCATTTTTCATTTCATATAACAAATTACCATATTAAATAACCCTTTCATATATCCGATTTTCACTTGATGGACCAAAGTGAAATAAAATTGGATACGCGGGAACAATGCTCACACAATCTGTGACTATAAATGCTCACATAAGATGTGAAATGAGCTTGCTGACATGAGTTGTGGGTCCGAATGATAAGCTACAAAATGCTGCTCACATAAACTATGAATAGTCTGTAACAAATGCAGGATCTTAGCCATTAGTAGGACATCCAAGACCAAAACCCGAAACAATAATAAACCTAATGACATGTCATTTGTATCCTAGGAATTCACTAAGTTATTACGGGCCTTGTTTCATAACCATATCATCTAATTACTTATACATTACCGCATCATATGAGTTCAACCATATAATTTTCCATTTTCAATCACAACCCTCCACTATAATATCAATGCAATTTGATCCATCCCAGGTCTTAATATCATTATACAAGTAAATCCAATCACAAACATACACGAATATATTATATCACCAAAAGCATCAATTAAATCAATTTATCCACTATACAAACTTACCTAAACTGATTCTGCAGCAAACACAACAGCGATGACTACTCGACAATTTTTCCTTTCCACATTTATCTACCGATAAATCCGTTTCTTGATTTATATGACAATTGAATTAAACTTATGCATATGAACCATTTATTAACATTGTACAATTTAGCCTAAACTTTTACCCTTTATTCAATTTAGCCCCTAAATAAAAACTTACATATTTTTCACAATTGAATCTAAAACTTTTAATGTAACACCCCAACCTGACCTAGGAGATTTGGCTAAGGTGAAGGCATTACATTTGATCACCGAAGTGATCTTGTAAACCCTTCTTTATATTTACGAAAAGTGTTTCAGCAAAATCTTTAAGTATTTAAAAAAAATCATTTATTAAAATTGAAAGTTTTCTAAACTGAACTAGCATGCAATTATCAGAGTATTAACTAAATGTCATGTTTTAAAATAAATGAGCTAGTCTATTTTAACCTAAGGTATAAAAGCGAGAAATAATTAATAATTACAACCTGTAATAAAAGGAATACAAAAACCTTTAATAATAGCTTTAAAATAATAATAATAATGAAAACAAGCTTGCTAATTCGAGGGTCCTCTGATGCCATCCCGAGTCCTAATTTTATGTGTTACCTGAAAGGTAAAGAAAAGGGGGAGTGAGCTTACAACTACTAAGTGTGAGTCTAACTTATAAATCATTATATATAATTTTGAAATGGTAAATCATACAATTTATAGTATAGTAATGAACTGAGCTTTCTTTATGGTACATATAATAAATCATAGTATAATCAATTTATGTATGATGCGATGCAATTATGGATTAGGTTCCCACCTATCCATCCTATCCACCCTCGAGCACTGCTCGACACTCCAAAACACATAATAATAACTAACTGTCCTAGATTTGTTCTCCGATGATGATAGTCATTCGCTTGTCATCTCTGACGATGACTTTTCCTACAGTAACTTACCATCTCGGTTGCTTGATTTTTTATGGCTTCTTAAACTATAATCCCAATTTGCCCGATTTTGATGAAATTACCACCTACTTCATGTAGTACTAAATTTTGGGGTGGATTTAAATTGCCATTGTCTCCTACGGAACTCCACCGTCCTCATTACCTATTTTCACGTAATTATTCACATATACTTAGCATGTAACATTTTTTATCATTATTCAATTTTACATTCCGTATTTCATACTAGCATTTAATGGCATGTGTTCATGCGTTCATACGTATCAATTTCACATATACACATATAATTTGTGCAAGTAATGAAAAAATGTCACATGTACCGGATTTTCATGTGAATTAACATGCCTAATTATCTAGAACATATACAGGTTCGCATGTAGGGTTCACGAATGCAGGGTTCACACTTTGGTTTCGCATGTTATGGGTTTGCATACTATTATCCTAGGGCTTGACATAGTAAACCTACAGTGTTCGCATAACATGGCTCTCATACTAACATATTTCCTAGGGTTCGCATAATATATAGGCTCACATGGTACCTATGGTTCACACAAACAGACTTGCAAACAATTTCATGCTAGGGTTCACATGTTACAGTTCTCCTAAGCATGGTTCGCATGTATAGACACATAGGTTCACATGTAACAAACATGAAGGGTTCGCATGCAATATTGGGTTCGTATACATAAAGGGTTCACATGTTAAAGTTTGCATAAGTATGGTTGACACATAATAACCTAGGAGTTCACATGTTTATTTAGAGAGTTCACGTATCTATTCCAATACAACTTTATCCATGGGTTTGTAACTAGGTGTTCACCTATAGGGGGTCACATATAAGGGCTCGCCTATAAGGTTTCACATGTAAGGGGGATTGTCTATAGGGGTTTGAACACAAGGGTTCGCCTAATAGGGGTTCGCACCTACTAATTTCTCTACTTCCTAATATTTTCAATTATACACAACGATTTATGTTTAGATCCCACACCTGATTTGAGAAAACACAAGAACCTTAATTTGGAAGAGGAGGTTGAAGATCCACTTGAGGGAGAGGGATGATTTTGAAATCTTTGACTCCTTTTGTTTAAAAGTTGATTTGGTGTTGGTGGTGAAGAAGATGAACTTGAGAGTTTGTTCTTGAAAATTTTGTTGAATGAAATTCAAGGGTTTCAAAGCTTTAGTTATATATAATTTTTTTCCTAATTTTAATAGGATTATGAGTTATTTTAAAATTAGGTTTTGATTTAAATTACGGACTAAATTAAAAAAAATAGTTATGGGTTGGGCTATTTTGTAAATTTGACACTTTTATAGGGAAAACGAGAATAAAATATTTTGGCTAAATGTTTACTAGTGGTTTCAAACTTGGGACCTAACGCTAGGCTAAGGCCTTACCACTAAACTAGTAGACTTATTCTTGTCAATCTTTTAACAAAAATAATTTTTATGGCATTCTAAGTTTTTCTTACCTTAGTCTTAAAAATAGAAAATTAATTTTACTCCTATTTCTTCTAGGCCTATTTTTGGATATGACAAATCTCTCTCCCTTAAAAGAATTTGTCCTCAAATTTTTACTTACCTTAACCGAACAAGTGAGGATACTGTTGACGAAACAACTCCTTGGTTTCCCATGTGGTTTTGCCACAAAACTTTAACCAGAGGAATTTGTTTATTTCTAAGGGTTTTAACTTCTCTATCTATTATACTAATCAGTTCTTCCTTTAAAGATAAGTCTGGTCGGAGCTCGATCTCTTTGATGGGGATGATATGGGAATGATCAAAATGATAACATCCAAACATTGACACATAAAACACATTGTAGATTTGATCTAACTCAGGAGGTAGCTCAAGTTGATAAGCTACTAGGCCGATTTGCTTCTTTACTTTGCAAGGACCGATGAAACGAGGACTTAACTTTCCTTTTATATGAAACCTTAGAACCTTTTTCCACGGTGAGACTTTTAATAAGACTTGTTCACCAAAATGAAACTCAATATCTTTTCTTTTTAAGTTGGCATATGATTTTTGTCAATCTAAAGTCGTTTTTAATCTTTCTTGAGTTAATCAAATTTTGTTTAGGTTTCCAAAAATAACTTCGGACCCATTATTTTCCTTTCTTTTAATTTTGTCCAACATAGGGGTGGACGGTATTTTTTTTTCCATAAAGTGCTTCGTATGGTGCCATCTTAATGCTTAATTGAATAGTATTGTTGTAAGAAAACTCAACAAGTGGTTGAAATTCCTCCCAACTGCCTCGAAATTTAATGACACAAATTCGCATCATGTCTTCTAAATTTTGAATTGTTCTTTATATTGTCCGTCGATTGTGGGTGGAATGATATGCTAAAGTCAAGTCTCGTTCCTAACACTTCGTGTAGCATTTTACAAAACCTCAAAGTGAAACAGGGATCTTGATCCAATATAATTGAAATAGGTAGTCCATGTAATTTAACAGTCTTTGCCATGTACAACATTGCTAGCTTCGATAAAAGGTAACCGGTTCGAACATGAATAAAGTGGGCTAATTTGGTGAGTCGATCTACTATCTATTGGGACCACCAATACACCCCGTGGCACAACGGAAAAATTATTCCAGTGATCCACAACCATGGATCCATGTACGAGGAGTGAAATGGTTTGAGATAAGGTTGATGATATATCTTCTTAATCGAAAGCGATGAGTGGATGTTGCTGATTTGATGTCAATTCCAAGCCACAATGAAGATGTTACAGCCTCTATGTAGTCCACTTGATGTTAAAAAGAATGAAAAAACTCTTTTGGAAGTATTCTAGAGAGAAATCTCCCAAAATGGCTACTAGACCCTTTCTGTCAATTTTCTTTTTAAACACACTTACTCTAATTCGAGATTTTTGGTATGCATATATTGAAATGGAATAAAATCTTATAGACAACATATGGAAAGAATTAAACATTTTATATACTTTTCAAAAAGAATTATAACATATGGAAAGTATTAAAAAACGTTATATTCTTTCCAAAATGAATTATAACTACCATTTTTCAATGTTTAACCGAAATCATAATAATAATTTATTATAATAATTTCGATAAACTATATTCTGTTAAAATTTTATATGAATCAAATTCATATATTAATTTTAACTATGTTCTCTATTTTTTTACAACAATCTTGTACATTTAACTCGTTTAACAATTAACTGTCAAATTAAATTAATTCAATAATTAATTTAATTCATGTGACTTCTAAACACAACACCAAATGTGTTTCGATTTTGTTCGTTTTAACCATAGGGTGTGACCCTGTAGGTTCTTAAAACATTAGTAGTAATATTATAACATTCTAATAATACAAGCAATGAGTGACATCTAGAAATGCATCATTGCTACCTAAGATACAAGAAGTCATAATTTGAGATAACCTTTCTATGATAATCTTTTCATGTATTATATCATTTTATCCTTAAAATCTAGATTGGACACAAAACATGGAATAGTCACACTTGTATAGTCCAATCTCATATTTCTTTATTTTTTAGTGGACTGAAATAAACAAATAAATGTGATATCTCATATAAACTTATTCGAGCATGGCCATGCATTTATAGTCTCACTCCATCAGGAGGCCTAAGATATTACTCCCATTATGTAGGAGGGATAAATCTTACCTTGATCAACCATATCCTACTACATGGATTGTGGAATATCAAACGTCAATCTTTATACTACAACCTGTTACAGTAGATGTTTGACTATATCAAAATATACGACTCACAACTTTGGGACAATGATGATCTAAAGTCTGAGTATCATATACATAGCTATCACTATGAGTAATATTGTGACTATTATATAAAAATCCAAGAAACATACTCATAGTGGGTCAGTCCAATATGTTGTTCTCTAACACAATCATATATTGATTTTGACATCCCTATGTCAATGACAAATTTTTGTCATCAATTAACTACACATTAGTCTCAATGCATTATTGTTGTCCAAGCCCACAATAATACTTTACTAATGACTTTTTAAGAATAATCATATTTTCTTAGGACTTTATTAAAATTCAGTTTATTTATAAGCACAGAAAAAGAAACTAAAATAATAATGGCAATGCACTATATTAATAAATAGGGTAAAACAAGTATGTAATTACAATCCTCTCACGATTAGTCTTTAGGCATACTATAACAATCTCCAACTAGCAGTAAAACCAATCACTCACATATCTAATACAGAGTGACTTAGTCTGACATTCATACGTCTGTTGTGTTAGAGGCTTCGTTAGCGGGTCAACAATATTATCATATGTTGGTACTTTACATATTTCCAAATCTCCTCGACCAATGATTTCTCAAATAAGATAGAAGTGCCTAAGTATATGTTTGGATCACTGGTGAGATATGGGTTTTTTTGCTTGTGCAATGGCTCCGTTATTGTCACAACGAATTTCAATAGCATCTGATGTGCTACGCAAAACCCTAGTTCAAATATGAACTTCTTGATCCAAACAGCCTTTTTTGTAGCTTCACTAGCTGCAATATACTCGGCCTCACAACACCCCCATTAAGGTAAAACACAAAACCTGATTGTGATCGTGAATCATCCTTGTAAGTTTTAAAGTTAGCATCAATGTAACCTTTTACACTCAACTCTTCCTCACCTCCACATATAAGGAATGTATCCTTAGACCTTCTTAAGTACTTAAGGATATTTTTAACTACAACCCAATAACCTTCACCGGGATCTACTTGGTACCAACTTGTCATGGTTAAAGCATACAGTACATCTGGTCGAGTACATAGCATGACATACATGATAGATCCAACAGCTGAAGCATATGAAATCTTACTCATACGTTCTCTCTCTTGTGAAGTTGAAGGACACATTTCCTTCGAGAGTGAAATATCGTGTGTCATAGGTAAGAATCCTCTCTTATATTCTTCCACACTGAACCTTTTCAGTACTTTATATGTGTATGTAATTTGGCTTATACCTAGGCTCATCTTAATTTTTGATAAAACCAAACTCTTTGATTGCATCATTAAAACGAAGATTCCAACATTGAGAAGCTTGCTTTAGTCCATAAATGGATCTTTGTAGCTTCCATACCTTACCAGCATCTTTTGGATCGAAAAAACCTTCAGGTTGTATCATGTACACATCCTCTTCTAGTTTCCTATTAAGGAAAGTTGTTTTGACGTCCATCTACCAAACTTCATAATCATGAAATCCAGCTATTGTAAGTAGGATCCGGATGGATTTAAACATAGCAACAGGAGAAAAGGTTTCATCACAGTCAATATCATGACCTTGGCGAAAACCTTTAGCAACTAATCACCCTTTGCATGTTTGTACATTACCATTTATGTCAGTTTTCTTTTTGAAAACATACTTGCACCCTATGGGTTTAACCCCTTGAGGTGGGTCAACCAAGATCCATACTTGGTTTTCTGACATGGAATCCATCTCAGATGTCATGGCCTCAAACTATTTCTTAGAATTTGGGATTGCCAGCTTATTGATAAGTCTTAGGCTCATCTTGATCCATAAGTAGAATATCACCATGTTTTGTAATGAAAAATTCATATCTCTCATGTACATGCCGTTCTCTTAAAGATCTTTGCAGTAGTTGTGTTTCTGAAATAGTTGATTGTTTTGCATCAGTTTGTGGAAGTTGTTTTTGTTCAATCTCTGGCTTAGTGATCTGTTGTTGTTGTCAAATTTCTCTGAGTCCTATTCTTCTACAACTTCTTTTTCTAGAGATAAACTCTTTTTCAAGGAAAACTTATGTCCGAGCAACAAACACTTTGTTCTTGGTGGGATTGAAGAAATAATATCCTTTAGTTTCCTTAAGATATCCCATAAAGATGCACTTAAGATTTGGGTTTGAGCTTAGTAGATGTCTGACATTCAACATAAGCTTCACTACCCCAAATCTTCATGAAAGACATACTAGGACACTTCCAAGTCCACATCTCAAATAGTGTCTTTTGAACCGATTTAGATGGAACACGATTTAGTGTGAAAGTAGTTGTTTCGAATGCATTTACCCAACAGGAAGTAAAAAGATCAACATGACTCATCATTGATCAAACCATGTCTAACAGTGTTAATTTCTCCTTTTAGAAACTACATTCCATTGTGGAGTACCAGGAGGTGTAAGTTGTGAGACAATCCCACATTCCTTCAAAAATTCATCAAATTCTAAGCTTAAGTATTCTCCTCATTAATCTAATCGAAGTGCCTTAATACTTTTAAGTAGTTGGTTTTGTACTTCATTTTTAAATTCCTTGAACTTTTCAAGGGCTTCAAATTTATGATGCATAAGATAAATATATCTATATCTACTAAAGTTATCAGTGTAAGTAATGAAGTATTGAAAACCTTTTTTTTCTTATGTGTTCATTGGTCCACATACATCATTATGGACTAAACCTAATAAATCACTAGCTCGCTCACTTTTACTATTAAAAGGAGTTTTAGTCATTTTACCCAACAAGCAAGACTCACATATATCCAATTGTTCAAAAATAAAAGAGTCCAAAATTCCATCTTTATGAATCCTTGATATGGGTTTCTCACTTATATGACCCAATCGACAATGCCAAAGATAAATTTGATTAGATTCATTTATTTTTTATATTTTAGTATTTATGTTATAAATGGGTCTATCTTAATAAAACATGTAGAGGCCATTTACTAATTGTGCCGAACCATAAAAACATTATCGAGATAAAATGAACAACAATTATTCTTAATATTATCTCAAAACCATTTTTGTCTAAATAAGAAATTGAAATAATGTATCTAGTCAAACTTGGCACAAAATAACTATCCTCCAAAATTAAATCAAGTCCACTAGGGAATGATAAAATATGTGTTCCTACAGCTAATGCAACAACTCTTGCTCCACTTCCAACTCACAGGTCCACATCTACTTTAGCCAAATTCCTACTCCTTTGCAATCCCTGTACAGAGGTAAAAATTAGAGAGCCACATCTAGTATCTAATACCCATGATGTAGATATTGATAAATTAATATCAATAACATAAATATCTGAACTGGATGCTCCATTTTCATTTGCCTTCTTGACCTCTTTAAGATAGGCATGGCAATACCTCTTCCAATGTCTAGTCTTACCACAATAGAAACATTTTCCTTCCTTAGCAATCCCTCCTTTAAGTTCCAATGCAGTTTTTCCTTTGTTCGGTTTGGCCTTGCTGTTATCCTTGGGCTTTGTCTTAGCCTTTCCATTGCCCTTGTCCTTGCGGACCATCATAATGGGTTTAGGACCAGCCATTTACATGTTACTTTCAACAATTCGTAACATGCTAAGTAACTGTGGAAAATTCTTATTAATCTCATTCATGTTGAAATTAAGGACAAATTGGCTAAAACTATCTTGCCAACTATTGCAGGATGACATCTGTGGCCAACTCCACACCTAAAAGGTATCCTAGTTTTTCAAGGCTTTCAATATAGCCTGTCATCTTGAGAACGTGAGTTCCCATAGGAGATCCCTCTACCATTTTGCATTGAAAAAAAATTTAGAGGTCTCGTACCTCTATTGACGAGAATGCCTCTCATATAATTCTTTGAGGTGTTGGATCATATCATAGGCAACAATATCCTCATGTTGCTTTTGAAGCTCAGGAGTCATGGTGGCAAGCATTAGACATATTATGTCTAACATGTCATCAAGATGCTTTTTATAAGCATCCTTGTTAGCTCTAAAGGCATTAGCTACTGGTTCAAAAGGAACGAGTTCTTCAATGACATATACTTTTCGTTATTGTTTGAGGACAACCATCAAGTTACAGAACCAGTGAAAGAAGTTCAAGCCATTCACCTTGTCCTTCTCAATGATAGATCAGAATGATAAAAAGTTTGTGTTATTTGCCATAATAAATCTATAATAATAAAATATGCTCATGAGAACATTTACCAAGTTTAATATTATCATTAAAAATGATTTTATTAAATAATGCCCCACTATTTTATTCCAAATTAATAACCGTCATATTTTAATTTCAGAAAGACTTTCTCTGAAGTTTTCTAGTAGGTAATGATCCATAGTTCACCTCTTCTTAAGTCAGCTTTGGTTTTACACTCAAGATTATGATTATTTAAGTAAGCAACAGTTGTTAATTACATCACATGTAACTCCTCTATTTCGTGAATAACTTTTGTTCCAATCATCTCATGATTATCCAAAACTCTTACCTCTAGGTATATAATCTTATTAGAGTAATCGATTTAAGTTATTAACCAATATTATAACCAGTGATTATCACTTGCTTATTGTTCACATTTGACCAAGATAGATACATGTACTTCGCTATAGTAGAACCTACATTATATCGATCGAGGTTTTAACGAGGGTAAATATTAGAAGACAATCTTAACTCAATATTTTGAGGGGTTTTAAATTAATTTAATCTCACCATTAATGGTCAACATTTATGTATTTTAATCCTTTAATTAATCTTACTAATGTCCTATAACATGCAAGCTAACATATCATCCATTGTATCATATTCAAGAAAAATATAAAGTTGTAAATAAATGCAATGGTTATAGCCCATAAAATAAGGTGGTTCCTCCCAAGCCAATGAGAGAACCGAAAAGAATCCTAAGGGTGTATGCAACTTCTCAAGCTTCTTTTCTACTTTAGGTAGCCCAACCTTCTTTTCCTCTAACCCACAATAGCTAGTATAATTTACTATTATAGAAACTCGTTTTACATACAATAGAGTAAGATGAGAGGAGGAATAAAAGATAAATATAAAAAGCACAACACGTAGGTAGTATTTATAAAATTACAACCATTGCAATTAATAAATTAAATGGGCTATCAGGCTATAACCATGCATTTCCTAACATCGTGCATATCAAACATAGTATACAATATATGATACTTTTTATTTAACGAATTGTTAATGTGAATTACCAAATTATCCCTTCAATTAATGTTGCCTATGCATAGGGGTTAGGGGCCAGAGCCCCTTACGGGGGTCTTGCACCCCGTGCTGTGGGCAACGGTGTAGCTGATTGGTGAACGGTAGACCCCAGTGAAATTTTAAAAACTACACTAAGATCTTTGTGGAAAATCATTACTGTTTGATAACTTTTATCAAAATAGAATAATATATATTTTTAAAAAATTGATTTGAGATGATTGGAACAACTTTTGTTCCTTTTTCGAATGTAATCAACAAGTTAACAATTAACTTTAAGTAACAAAAACTTCATTGTCCCAAAACAGATTCGTTAACACTTAAAAAACCATATGCAAGATCCAATAGGCTTCAAAATCAATGATTCACACTTAATCATCGATTGAGAGGAACAAATACTCACATAGGTTTAACATATCAAACATGCACGTTTTTAACAACAATTAACAAATATCATGTATTCATAAAAATAGATCGATTAAACATATCAAATAACATGTATCTCATACAATCACATCAACCAATAAATTTAATACTATATCCATAGTGTACAAGTTACTCTAATACCACTATTGGGATGGCAGGTACGCCCTATGGCACAGGGGAATAATTATTCCGGTGATCCACAGCCATGGATCCATGTATGAGGAATTAAAAGGTTTGAAATAAGGTTGAAGATATACCTTCTTAACCAAAAAAGATGAGAGGATGTTACTGATTTGATGTTGATTCCAAGCCATAACAAAAATGTTTCGGCCTCCACGTAGTCCACCCGATATTAAAATGAATGAAAAAACTTTTTTGGAACTATTCTAGAGAGAAATCTCCCAAAATGGCTGTTAGACCCTTTTTGTCAATTTTCTTTTTAAACACACTTACCCTAATTCGAGATTTTTGGTATGCATATATTGAAAATGGAATAAAATCTTATAGAGAACATAAGGAAAGAATTAAACACGTTATATCCTTTCTAAAAAGAATTATAACATATGGAAAGTATTAAAAACATGTTATATTCTTTCCAAAAAAATTATAACTACCATGTTTCAATGTTTGACTGAAATCATAATAATAATTTATTATAATAATTTCGATAAACTATATTCTGTTAAAATTTTATATGAATCAAATTCATATATTAATTTTAACTATGTTTGATTTTCTTCGTTTTAACCATAGGGTGTGACCCTATAGGTTCTTGTAACATTAGTAGTAATACTAGAATATTTCTATAATACGAGCAACGAGTGGCATCTAGCAATGCATCATTGCTACCTAAGTTACAAGAAGTCGTAATTCAACATAACCTTTCTGTGATAATCTTTTTATGCATTACATCCTTTTATCCTTAATATTTAGATTGGACACAAGTCACCTTTACCCGTTAGTCACTTTCCTTAAACATGTTTATGCTTTCAGTATGCATAAAAGGAAGTGTGTCCCTTGACTTGTGGAGATTAGAAATAAATAATTTTTTACATTGTTCCCCTAACTTCCTCTTATCTTCATCACTTGATTGATGGCCACATTTAAAAGTTTCAGTCTTATCATTACTTTTCATAGTTAATTCATTCTTTTCTAAATCATTGGTGGATCTCGAAGTGGCTAAAAAGGGTTTTCCTAATAGGATCGGTACCACGATATTCTTCAAAATCAAGTGCCACAAAATCTATGGGGATAATAAAGCTTTGCAGTTTCACTAACACATCATCCAATACTCCTTTTGGACGTACCGAAGACTTGTCAGCCAAATGTAACGTTATTTGAGTAGTTTTCAGATCCCCTAACCTGAGTAGTTTGCTCGTACGTTCTGTTCATAAGGGCTTCTACTGATACTTCGTCTAATCCAGATTGTGCATTTGCATCCAACCCATTACAAAATAACTGCAATCGCATCCACTCAAGAAACTCGTAGTGCGAGCATTTTTTATTCAACATTTTGAACTGTTCCCATGCCTCATAGAAACTCTCTCCCTCCATCTATCTAAAAAAAACAATCTCTCTTCTTACTTGTACTGCTTTACTAATTGGGAAAAACTTTTGTAAGAACTTTCCAGCGAGTTCATCTCATGTTGTGATAGACCCTAGTGCCTACGAGTCTAATAAAGAAAAAGCATCATTGAGCAAGGATAAAGGAAACAACCAAATATGAATAGTGTCATCAGTGAACCCGTTATACTTAAAAGTATCAAAGAGTTGAAGGAAACATTTTAAATATTGATTAGGGTCCTCTATCATAGTGCCCCTAAATTACAGATTTGTCCTGGATCTTTTGAATCATAGCCAGCTTTATCTTGAAATTATTAGTTGTAATTTCTAGCCTTGTTATACTTTCTTTGACCATATCCAGACTTGGTAAGGCATAATCCCTTAAAGTTCTTTCGGTCTGAGTCATTTGAATACTTGCGGGAAGCTGTGGTGATGGTGGGTTTCCTAGGGCATTATCGTCAGCGTCGTTAAACATGGATTTTCATGTGGTATGTCACCTGTAGATTGTAGTGGTGGATGTTGCATATGTTGTTGTTGCTACTGTTGCTATCGGCGATTTCTTCAGGTTATTCTCTCTGGATCTCTGGCTGCTACAATAGGTGTGCCCATACTACGAGTCATACACTAAATGCAAAAAGAAAAGGTTAGTAACAATAAATGAAATAAAATAAAATTGTATATATAATCGAGAAGTTTCCTAATTATTCTTTTATGTGTAAAAATTAAAATTAACCTAGTGGCATTGCCTCCCTAACAGTGGTACAAACAACTTGACCGCTCTCGAACGTACTAACGTCCAGAGTGTGAATACTGTAATAACATATAGAACTATGAGGCAGCATCTGGAAGTATACGGGTTTAGTTGTAATAGTTTTACAACGGAGTGGGTGAGTACTCCAAGGATCATACCCAAGGGAGGTTAGTGCTAGATCAATTTTAACCTAAGCACTAAAAGATCTAATTAGTACTTTAGATTTAGTTATAGTATGAAGAATATAAAATAAGAGATTTTTTTGAGGTTTTTATAATAAAAATAAAACAACATGAAAAGATAAAATTCAAAAGATTAAAAAGGAAGAATAAATCAAATCTGATTATGGCTGATTAGTTTGCTTCGATAATCTCCATCAACTGTCAATTTGGGTTCCATGTAAATCAACTAGTTGCTACCCTAGCAGGATCTTCCAATATTCAATTAACATAACGAGTCAGCAAGAACTACTTATCTTTCGACCTCACAGCCCAAACTGGTTTGGGGTTAAGCTGTTCGCGTATGGACAATACCAATTATGGGTTAATTCCTACGTTGATGACTTCCTAGGGTTGTCAGGCCTAGGGTTTTTTTCCCGTTCTCCCTTTCCCAAACAGTTGATTTGTTAAGTAACCCTACAAAATAGTTAACAGGTCATACATCCACTCGCTAATCCCCCATAGAAAGATTAGTTCTGCGTGACATTCATAAATAATAAATAATTGATATATTGAGAAAACAAGTTAATTAAATCGACAAGATAGAGTAAATGAAAGAGCCTGATTGTATTGATATTAAGCGCAAATCTACAGAGTTGAATGAGTCCACAATCAAAATCTCTTGAAAGAAAACAACGAAGAAATAAACTAAACTCTAAAAACCTAAGAAAGAAAGAAAGAAAACAAAACTAAATTTAACGGAAGAAACTAGGTTAATGGAAAAAGTGACTTTAACATGTACAAAAGGATCCTACTTATAGCCTTCAAGTGGTCATCATCCTTAACCATAGGTTAGCTAACGTTCTCGAGCTTTAAGCTTGATTGTGTTAACCAAAAACCCCATTCTTCATGTCTAATTTCCATCCCAAAGTTGATGTCGTGCCACACCAAGACCTGTTCCACAACATAGCAACCAGTATGCTCCTCTGTAGCCATCTTTAGGGGTATGTCGCGACATCGAAGGCAGACTTTAGTTTTCTTCATTTTGTTCCCTATGTTCCAACATCGGTCCTCCCATGTTGCGACATAGCGTCCAATATTGTTCTAAAATGCCTTCTAATGGTTTTCTGCACACTTATAAAGTACGTTAGCTCTCCTTAGGCCTCATTTGGCCCTTAATGTCAATAAAAGACTCAATTTGCACATTTTATTAAATGTAAGTAAAAATGAAAAACATAACTAAATTGTAATGAAAATTCTTGTATCCAAGCTTCTTAAGTGTGAAAGCTAGTTTAATCTACTACACCAAATTACGACAGATCAGTAAGCATCAAAATAGTTTCAAGCACGAAAATAGTTTGGCACATCGTATTGTTCCCTAGTCTCCCCCTTAGTAACCCTTACTCGCTCACTACCTTATTTCTCCTTCTCTTAGCTTCCTTATTTCTCAATATAGGAAGTCACATCATAATATAGAAACTACGACTAGCTCACGAGTTTTTTTGCACTAATGAACAAGTTTTTCTACTATTGTAACTTTGTCACATTTTTTCCTTTTTCAGTACGTCTCATTCACAAATGCTTTTACTTTTCTTTTTGAAGTACTTTTTCTACTCGTTTTGCTTTTTCTTTTTGTATTTTTCTATTATTTGGTACATAATGGCTAACCTATAATCACTGTATCACACTGTTTCTTCCTATTTCACACTTATTTTTACAAAATCCACCTTGATGTATCTACTTAACCCTCAATACGTATGGCCAAATGTCTATAGTCGTGCAGTTCAGGACCAAGGAAAAAGGGTAAATACATATTAATGTTTTTGGCTCGGGTTATGTATGAAGGTTCATTAAGAAGTGTAACACCCTTAACCCGTCTCCATCACCAAATTAAGGTTACAGAGTATTATAGTACAAATCATAACATTTACCTCACTATAGAAACAATCATGTAATTTAATTAATAACATTTAATAACACAATTTAATTATAGTAAACATACACTTACAGGCCTTAAATCGAGCTTACGGGGCCTTAAAAATACTTTGAAAACAATTTGGGGTCATTTTGAAACAAAATTGAAAATTTTAGAAAAACTTGAAAACAAGGGTCACACAACCATGTAGATCTTTTAACCTACACTTGGTATACTGAATTTTTCACAATTTTCAATTTAATCCCTATTTGACAATTTCATCAAAATTCACTTAACTAAAGTTGTTTATCTAACAACAACTAATCATTTTCTTCCAAAAATCATCAAAACTCATACATATTCGTTAATGGTAAAACCCTAATACTTTAACAATTTCACAAATTAGTCCCTGGGCTAGCTAGATTAAGGTACGACGACTTCAAAAACATATAAATCATTAAAAATAGGACGAAAAATACTCACATCTTGGGAATGAATGTTGGCCGAATGTTAAAGCTTTGTTAATGGCTTCCTTAGGTGAAATTTTGGAAATCAAGAAAGAAAGAAAGATGATATCTTTCTTTTACTTATTTTGTTATAAGTTGTTTTATTAAATTACAAAATTAACCTTAGTGATTAACTTTTAAAACCATTAATAAGATGACCATCTTTGTCCACTATTAATATTAATGGTCTAATTATCATATAAGGACATCCACTTTAAATTTATATAGCTACATAATACCTTTAGCTATTAGAACTCAACTTTTGCAATTTTCGTTATTTAGTCCTTTTTATCAAATGAAGCATGTAAACAGTAAAATTTCTTAACAAATATTTTATACGGTATTACTATCATACTATAGGAAATAAAATAATAATAAAATAAATTTTTTAACTTCATATTTGTGGTCCTAAAACCATTGTTCCGATTTCACTGAAAATGGGCTGTTATAATGTCTATCCAATGTACCCTCATTGATACCACAAGTTAACATCCAAATCAACTCAAACTGAATGCCATAATTTCATAATTTAAACTTACATCACATATCTACTATTTAACCACTTCATTCACACTTCAATGAACCAAAAGCCATCTAAATCACAAGGCATTCACAAGTGACCAAAACTCATACTTATATATATACATTTATAGGCAAACATCAAGGCATATAGGCAATTAATCTTAAATCACATCACATTGGCCAATAGAATAAAATAAACTCCTATTACATGTCATTTATAACCGCTAACCAAAACTACCAATATGATGAATGGATAGTGTGTTTGTGCTTCAACGTGATTCCAATCGATTGAACTTTCTGATGATCTACAAGGTAGAGAAAAACAAATACATAAGCAAATAATGCTTAATAAGCTCGTATAATCCGAAACATAACTTACCAATTATGATCAATAATTAGCCATTCCCTATATACATCACCAAGCTCACAAGTTAGTGAATTCGTACATGAAACATATAATTTATCCATATCGTGCACATTAACTAAAAACATAATAAGAAACATTACATTTATCATCTTTCCAACTTGTATCATTCACTCATTTTCAATCAATTACACAAATATTTTTCATTTCATAATTTAACATGTGACATATCATATATTTATCTTCTCTTGAATTAAAGCATCTAAACGTTGCTCATAAATCATATGAATAATTTCCTTTCCTATCTTTAACATTCCACATGGTTAGTAGAAACAATTAAGAATATATGAACTTATAAAGCATAGAACGTATCATGAAATGGAGTTCAATGCATAAATGATCCATTACATATTTCTCTTATTACTTTCTACATCCAATTACACATATTGCATTTTCCTTTCTGTATTCTTAATAACATAACAAATATCATAGACATACTTTTCCATTTTAAACTTTAATTATTCGTTAAACCAAATGAAACAACATCGAATACTCAAAAAATACTCATATAACCATTTAATTCTCTAAACACACCACAAACATAGCTAGATATCATATTTATAAACATATGAAACATATAATTACACCAAGGAATTAATATTCATTATCAAACTATAATAATCAAAACATTCATCTCATATTCATACTTATGATACATATCTCGCCTAAAACATGTTACCTAAATAGCGAATGGTTGAAGGATGAGATAGCGACCTTTCATTGCTATCATTTTCGACCTTTTCATTGATATCCTTTTGAACCTTTTCATTGTTTTAGGGATGCCATGGTATCTTTCAACCAAGGTCTTACACAATCCCAAAATGATGCCATATTATATTTTAACTATGGTCTTTACCTTTCTGCAATTTAATAAATCCAATCACCAATTTATAGACATATATATATATAAGTATCAATTTACTTCTAGAAATCAAATAAATTACTTTAATTAAAATATGAACTTACCTATCATATACCAATAGTTGACTTATAGCGACTAATCTGTAATTTTTCTTTTTTCTCAGTTATCCTCCTTACGAATCAAATATTGATCTATAATAATTAAATTCAATCTTATCAAATTTAAATACATTTTCCAACTCACTTTATGCATGTGACCCTTACGTTTTCATAATTTACACATTTTTCCTAAACTTTTACATTTCTTTCAATTTAGTCCCTAAACTCGAAATTCCAAATTTAACAAAATTTCATAATTTCCTATGCTATATGAATTTATTTCTATTTTAGTACAATCCAAAATTACTCAAAATTCACAAGAATTCCATGTAAATTTTAACATTTAATCAAATTAGTCCTTTAACTTAAACTATCAAAAATTTCTTTACAAACTAGTCCTAATCAACAACCAATACTTCAAATCCATCATTTAACATAAAAAATAAAAAAATATTCATCAATGGAAAATCCAAAATCCTTAATAGTTTCAAAAACGAAGGTACGGATTAGCAGTACCTAGTTGCAACAATCTCAAAAACATAAAAATTACGGGAAACAGGTGAAATAGCTTACATGCAAGGGAAGGACCAGGGCTGAAGCTTCTAAAGTCCTCCAATGATGGTTTTGGTGATAAAAATGAAAGAAGAAGAAGATGAACACCATTTCCTTATGTTTTAATATTTTAATATACTTATTTATATAGTTTTATAAAATTAAACACATATTTTAGTAGTATAATATAATGTATAATCGACCATGCACATATAAATGGCTTATTTTCCTTATAAACACATCCACTTGTAATAATTAAGCTATTTAGTCAATTAAATTCAATAGTGATTATTTTTTACACCTTTTACGGTTTAGTCCTTTTTCTTTATTTAACTAGTTACACAATAAAATTTCCAAACTGTAATTTCACATACCAATATAGTAACTCTACAAATATTTAATAAAAATATTTAGGTACTCAGTTTATAGAAATAAGGTCCCGATACCTCATTTTCTAAAATCACTTGACTTTAGTAACATACCTCTTGAACCTAGTTATTCTTTCAATTAACAAAATTTATTAAACCAAAATTTCAATAACATTATACTTGACCCATAAATATTAATTAATAATATTTATGAACTCTCTCACCGGATTTGTGGTCCCAAAACCATTATTTCTGACACCACTAACAAACAAGCTGTTACAAGAAGTGTATTCTGGTTCAAATATAAGTACTAAAGATGAATAAATAGGGTTAGCTTTTTGACTCTTGGTTTATATCAAATAATGTCTTAGGTCATCCTTAGGTATCTCAATATTGAAAATTTTAATCAATCAAACAATTACAAATTAAACAATCTATCATACGTACTAGCATGCTCGTTTCCTTGTATTCTCTATATCCTTCGATACACTCAATAGCTCAATGCCTATTTACAGCGTAATATATAGGACTTAGTAGTCTAATAATAAAAAATTTATAATCATCAACTATCATTTCAATTTTTTGAATGGTACACTCGCCAATTTCTTTGTAACACCCATAACCCGAATCCATCGCCGAAATAGGGTTACTGAGCATTACCAAATTCTACAAATCAAACGGACAGAAAATTGAAGCATTTCATATCATTTAATATTCATGTCAGAAATCAATCAAATTCATACATACTGCCCCTTATACAAGCCCTCGAGGCCCAAAATATGCATTAGAAACAAGTCGAGACTAAATCAAAAACTCAGAGATACTTTCGGAATACATTAAAATTTCAAAGTTGCAGTGGTCACACGGTCGTATGACTCACATGACCAAGAGGCACACCCGTGTATTAGGCCATGTAGACATTCAAAATAGGGAAACACGGCCAAGCCACACGCCCGTGTGCTAGGTCGTGTACCCTTCGAAGTAGCCTCACACGCCCGTATGCCAGGCTGTGTGCTAGGCCGTGTAACAACCTGACTTGCAACCCTTTAAAAACTACAGGGAACATACAGTCGTGTCACATGGCCGTGTGTCACACACGGCTGAGACACACGCCCGTGTCTCTACCCGTGTGGATAAAAATAGGCCATTTTACAAGGCATTTTTCTCACCAAATCTGGCATCAACCTACACTTAAAAATGCGCACATACACAAGCTATAATCAAGCATCAAGAACAAGAAAAATCAAGCCTTAAACATGTAGTATATTCACATACAACCAATATCCCCTTAGGTACCTCAAATGACAATATGTAAACATGTATATTCATGTACACAATTTAACCAAATAAGCCAACAACTTACCAAGCCATTTTGCATCATTTCATGCCACATCACTTACCTACCAAAAATATCATCTAATATAGTTACCATAAAACAACCATTTAGTACCAAAATGTATTTCATAAACTATCATTTTTAGACATATATGCCTTACAAAACAAGGTACCAATTCATCACATCACAAAACACAAGTACAAACTGTACACTTAGCTATCATTTTACCCTTTTATCATGTGACCATATCAAACATATCATCAACCATGTTAAGGGCATATATATATACCAAAATATACCAAATCACAAGCCAACTCAAATGCCTATAAACATAACAAAACATATAGGCTATCATTAGCCAAAATAACCTATACAAGCCATTATAACCGAAATTAACTAACCAAAAGTACCGAATGAGCCGATGGATAGTGTGATATAGCTCCGACAAGCTTCCAACCAGAACGAGCTTTTGAATCACTATAAAACATGGAAAATAACACAAAGTAAGCATTTAAGCTTACTAAGTTCGTATAACATAGAATTTAACTTACCATTTAATCACAAATTAGATAAGTAAACTTAGCATATCCCAACTTAATTTGGCCAAATTCCTGAGCACATATTCCCGACATGTTAGTCATGTGAAAAACATGTAATAGCCAATACACATGGATGAACTCAACAATTATTCAAGTTGCCTATACATGTATCATCCATCTCATATATAAATTTATCATGTAACATCATTTTCATGTATTTCATGTAAATATCTGGAGTAGTTCGTATCGAACTCATATAATCTCATAATAGCAGTGTGCCCGTTGAACCATTTAGACTATCATTTGATACTCGGGTAGCATACACAAGGTGTACTAAACTGTAATCCGTCAATTCCTTTACAGGTATACTCATACGAGCTCTGAATCAGTATGCTCTTACAAGCTGTAAACAGTAAGCTCATACGATCTGAATATCAGTAAGCTCATGTGAGTTGAATATCGATAAGCTCTCTCGAGCTGAGAATCGGTAACCCAAATGAAAAGCATTTGTATTCTACAAATTCCTAAGGTCCAAACGGGACTCGGTAATCATCATATGCCGTCGGATATGCGATCGATATTCATATATGACAATAATGCAAATCTCATACATATAATTCAATTAAAGCATATAATTACACAATTTAATTACACGAACTTACCATGAGGAGTATACGTAGATACGGAGGCGATTAATCCAAGATTTTCTCTTTGCCTCGATCTAACTCCGTAGGAGGTCTGACTAGATCTATACAAATAAATTTAATCCAATTCAATATATTTCACATTCAAATTAGTCCAACACATATTTTTGCAAAATTACCATTTTGCCCCTATACTTTTAATTCTTTGCAATTTAATCCCTAGGCTCGGAAAAATGAAATTCATGCAATTTTTCCCTTACCCAAGCCTAGTTGATTTCTATACATACTAATAGTAGCCCATATATTTCAAAAATTCACAATTTTACCACACAATATTTTCCATTTTTTAATTTAACCCCTAATTGATAATTCCATCAAAAATTCCTTTACGAAATTTGTTTATCTAACAACAACCATTCATTTTTTATCATCAAACTTCAAAAATCAAACATGTTCATCAATGGTAAAACCCTAACAGTTTAACAATTTCACAAATTAGTCCTCGGGCTAGCTAGATTAAGCTACAACGAAATCATTAAAAATAGGACAAAAATCACTCACCAATTGAGCTTCAAAGTAACCGAACCCTAGTTGAAAAAAAATGGCTTCCTTTACTTTGATATTCGGTTGAAGAACAAAAGAAAGATGAAAACTTTTTAATTTTGTTTTAACTTATTATATCATTATTAACCAAATTACAAAATTAACCTTTATAAACATTATTTATTTCAGTAAATTCCAAGTCATTATATTCCACTATCACTATTATGGTCTAATTACCATATAAGAACCTCCACTTTAAATTTCTATAGCTATTTAATACCATTAGCTATCAAAACTCAATTTTTGCACTTTATGCGATTTAGTCTTTTTTATCAAATTAAGCAAGCAAATGGTAAAATTTCTCAACGAAATTTTTATACGGTAGCACTATCATTCTATAGACCATAAAATTATAATAAATTAAATGTTTCAACCTCAAATTTTTTGTCCCAAAACCATTGTTCCGATTTCACTAAAAACGGGCTATTACAACTCTCCCCCTTAAAGGAATTTTTGTCCCCAAAAATCTCACCAAAAAAGAGGTTCGGATATTATTTTCTCATAGCTTCCTCGAGTTCCTAGGTGGCTTCTTCTATTTCGTGTCACTGCCAGAGAAATTTTTACTAAAGTTATGTTTTTCTTTCTCAATTCTTTCACCTATCTTGCCAGAATTCTGATCAGTTCTTCACTGTATCTCATGTCAAGTTCATTCTTGACATCTGTCGGGGAGATAACATGTGAAGGGTCAGATCGTTATCGTCGCAACATAGACACGTGAAAGACGTTATGAATTATTTCAAGTTCTAACGGTAAAGCTAATCGGTATGCAACAGTCTTATTCTTTTAGTAATCTCGTACGACCCGATAAATCGCAGATTCAACTTCCCTTTACGACCAAATCAAAGAACTTTCTTCTAGGGAAATACTTTCAAAAATACTCTGTCACCAACTTGGAACTCTATGTCTTTACATTTAATATCAGCATACGATTTTTGACGATCTAAAGCTGCTCTCAAGCTATTTCAGATTAATTTCACTTTTTCCTCAATTACGAGAACCAAATCAACCCCGTGTATGTTTTTTTCAAAAATTTTTGTCTAATATAACGAAGTTCAGCAAACAACTACTTATCTCGTAGAGTTTGCAAAATAATTCTCAAATGCTCAGCATACTCAGATTCATCTCAGGAATATATTAGAATATCATCAATAAATACAAAAAAAATCTATCTAAATACAGTCTGAAGATTCTGTTCATCAAATCCATAAATACTGCAGGTACGTTAGTTAAACCAAACGACACCACAAGAAATTCATAATGTCCGTACCTGGTTCTAAATGCAGTTTTTGACACATTCGAATCTTTCACTCATGTTGACAGTACCCAGAACAGAGATCAATCTTCGAGAATACTGTGGAACCTTTCAACTGATCGAACAAATCGTCAATTTGAGGCAATGAATATTTGTTCGTGATAGTAACCTTGTTGAATTGATGGTAGTCAATACATAATCTCATCGATCTGTCCTTTTCCGTAACGAATAGAACCGGTGCACCCCAAGGTAAAAAATTGGGTCGAGCAAAACCCCTATCTTTCAACTCTTTCAATTGTGCTTTCAACTCTTTTAACTCGGTAGGAGCCATTCTGTAAGGTGCTATCGATATCGATGATGTTCCTGGTATAAGTTCTATAGCAAACTCGACTTCTCTGATCAGTGGTAATCAAGGTAACTCCTCTGGACACACATCAGAATACTCACAAACCACTGGCACTGATTCAAGCTTCGATTCAAACACTTTAATATCCAATACATAAGCAAGGTAAGCATTACAACCTTTTCTCACATAATTCTGCGCTGACATAGTTGATATCAAAATAGGCAACCCACTCAGATTATCTGATTCAATACAAAGTGTCTCACCATTCTAACATTTTAATACAATTAGCTTTTGTCTACAGTTTTCAACAGCATTGTGCAGAGTTAGCCAATCCAATCGAATTCATCGAACAGTAATAACATCAAATCAGCCAAAAAACTGTAACCCTAAGTCATCAAAGAACAATTCTTGCAAACTTTATCAACTAGCACATACTGGCCTAGGGGTTCGACACTTTAACCACAAATTCAGTGGACTCAACAGGTAAATTCTTATTAGACACTAATTCGTGCACACATACAAATAGGTTGATCCCTGATCAGTCAAAACAGTTACATCAGTATCATAAATAGAGAAAGTACCGGTAATAACAACTGGCGTAGAAGCATCCTCGCGAGCGCGAATAGCATAAGCCCTAGCTGGTGCTCGTGCCTTGGATCTCATCGCAAAGTCTTTCGTTACACCACGGCTAAAACTCACATTTCTAGGATTACGAGGTGTTCTACCTCTCGCAACAATATTGCTCAATCTCGTAGTCTGAGCTTTCTCTTTCTCAGATTTCTTTGGGCAATCTCTAAGATAGTGGTCTAAGGAACCACACCTGAAACATGCTCCACTCTTTACTCGACACTCACCATAATGTTTTCTGTTGCAGTGCTTCCACTCGGGTTTTTCATCTCTGACACTACCCACACTCGCTATAGACGTAGCTTGAGGTTTAGGACTAGAGCATCGGGTACCTCTGTCTCTACTAGAATATCCCACAGATGCAGTAAAATGGTAATGATGTTCTTTAGATTTCTTCGATGCTGACTGGTATGACTTTCTTGTCAATCTCTTTCTCGAATCTCTAGCTTCAAATTCAGCGTGTCTTTTCTCTTTACTCAGCTCATCGGCTTTATGTGCTCTATCAACTAAAACAACAAATTCTTTCAACTCAAGGATCCCGACTAAAAGCTTTATATCCTCATTTAATAAATCTTCAAACCCCTAACACATTATAGTCTCTGTTAGAATGCACTCTCACACTTATTTACTCAATCAAACAAATTCCCATTCATATTCAGACACTATCATACAACCCTACTTGAGCTCAAAAAAATTTTACATTTCTGATCCAGAAACCTCTGACTGATATATTTCTTTCGAAACTCAATCTGAACGAATTCCCATGTGGCCCATTCTCTCGGCACTACAGAATTCAATGTATTCTACCATTGATGAGCCAAATCTTTTAGTAGAAATACTGCACACTTAAGACATTCAACCGATGAATAAGATAATTCGTCAATAACCCTAATGGTATTCTCTAACTAGAATTCAGCTCTCTCAAGATCATCTTCAGCAGTAGCTCAGAATTCTTCAACCCTATACTTACGAATCTTATCAACAGGAGGCTTACGAACTTGGATTGGTTTCGTACCTTGAGGAATCACGAGAACTGGTTGGGGAACAAGAGGGGGTGAAGGTTGTTGAGCAGCCGGGTTCATCCGTACAAAATCAATGAACCATTCATCCATCATCTGCAAGAAGCGTCTCCTCCTCGGCCCTCAGATGCAAGCCTCGTACCGCTCGAAGCTACTCTGTGAACAGAGGCTTGAGCATTACTCTCTTCTTCATCGGAATTAGCTCGGTTGGATTTCATTGCTATATGAAAACATGTTTTAAAACGTTCAAGAGATATCACACTATCACTGGTTATATAATGGCATGTATAGCTACACTCGTATATGCTACATTCAGTCCAAGAATTGACTAAACCGTAGCTCTAATACAAATAAACTTAACACCCGTAACTCGAATCATCGTTGGAAGAGGGTTACTAAGCAGTTCCGGATTTTACAAATCAAATGGACAGAAAATTCAAACATTTCATATCATTTAAGATTCATGTCAAAAATCAATCCAATTCATACATGTTATCCCTTATACAAGCCCTCAAGGCCCAAAATACGCGTTAGAAAAAAGTTAGGACTAAATCCAAAACATAGAAATTTTTAGAATACATTAAAAAATTTCAAAGCTGTAGGGGTCACACGGCCAAGAGGCACACCCATGTCTTAGGCCATGTGGGCATTCGAAATATAGACACACAGCCGAGTCCCAACCCGTGCCGTGCTCGTGTAACTCTCTGGCTTGGTCACACAGCCAAGCCACAAGCCCGTGTGCTAGGTTGTGTACCCTTCGAAGTAACCTCACACACCTGTGTGCTAGGCCGTGTAACAGCCTGACTTGCAAACCTTTAAAAACTAAAGGGGACACACGGTCGTGTCACCTGGCCGTGTGTCACACACGGCTGAGACACACGCCAGTGTCTCAGCCCGTATGGATAAAAATAGGCCATTTTACAAGGCATTTTTCTCACCCAATTTGGCATTAACCTACACCCAAAAATGCGCACATACACAAGCTATAATCAAGCATCCAAAACAAGCAAAATGAAGCCTTAAACATGTAGTATATTCACATACAACCAATATGCCCTTAGGCACCTCAAATGACAATATGTAAGCATGTATATTCATGTACACAATTTAACCAAATAAGCCAACAATTTACCAAGCCATTTTGCATCATTTCATGCCACATCACTTACATACCAAAACATACCATCTAATTTATTTACCATAACACAACCACTTGGTACCAAAATGCATTTCATAAACTATCATATTTAGACATAGATGCCCTACAAAACAAGGTACCAATTCATCACATCACAAAACACAAGTACAAAATGTACACTTAGCTATCTTTTTACCCTTTTATCATGTAACCATATCAAACATATCATCAACCATGTTCAGGCCACATATACACATACCAAAATATACCAAATCACAAGCCAACTCAAATGCCTATAAACATAACAAAACATATAGGCTATCATTAGCCAAAATAACCTATATATGCCATTATAACCAAAATTAACCAACCAAAAGTACCGAATGAGCCGATAGATAGTGTGATATAGCTCCGACAAGCTTTCAACCCGAACGAGCTTCCAAATCACTATAAAACATTGAAAATAACACAGAGTAAGCATTTAAGCTTAGTAAGTTCGTATAACATAGAATTTAACTTACCATTTAATCACAATTTAGGAAAGTAAGCATAGTAAATCCCAACTCAATTTGGCCAAATGCCAAGCACATATTCCCAACATTTTAGTCATATGAAACACATATAATAGCCAATACACATGGATGTACTGAACAATTATTCAAGTTGCCTATACATGTATCATCCATCTCATATATCAATTTATCATGTAACATCATTTCCATGTGTTTCATGTAAATATCTGTAGTAGTTCGTATCGAAATCATATAATCTCATAACAACACTGTGCCTGTTGAACCATTTAGAATATCATTTGATACTCGGGTAGCACACACAAGGTGTACTGAACTTTAATTCGTCAATTCCTGTACATGTATGCTCATACGAGCTATGAATCGATATGCTCTTACTAGCTGTAAACGGTAAGCTCATACGAGCTGAATATCGGTAAGCTCTCTCGAGCTGAGAATTGATAACCCTGATGACATGTCATTTGTATCCTATGAATTTGTAAGGTTCAAACGAGACTCGGTAATTGTCTTAGGTCATCGGATATGTGATCGATATTCATATATGACAATAATGCAAATCACATACATATAATTCAATTAAAGCATATAATTACAAATTTAATTACACGAACTTACCTCGACAAGTATACGTATATACGGAGGTTATTAATCTGAGATTTTCTTTTTGCCTCGATCTAACTCCTTATGAGGTCTAACCGAATCTATACGAATAAATTTAATCCAATTCTATATATTTCACATTCAAATTAGTCCAGCACAAATTGTTGGCAAAATTATCATTTTTCCCTTATACTTTCAATTCTTTGCAATTTAATCCCTAGGCTCGAAAAAATGAAATTCATGCAATTTTTCCCTTACCCAAGCCTAGTCGATTTCTATACATACTAATATCAGCCTATATATTTCAGAAATTCACAATTTTACCACACAATATTTTCCATTTTTCAATTTAACCCCTAATTGATAATTTCATCAAAAATTCCTTTAAAAAAGTTGTTTATCTAACACCAACCATTCATTTTCTATTATCAAACTCCAAAAATCAAGCATGTTCATCAATGTTAAAACCCTAACAGATTAACAATTTCACAAATTTGTCCCCGGGCTAGCTAAATTAAGCTACAACAATCCCGGAGACATAGAAATCATTATAAACAGGACAAAAATCACTCACCAATTGAGCTTCAAAGTAACCAAACCCTAGTTGAAAAAAAATGGCTTCCTTCACTTTGATATTCAGTTGAAGAAGAAAAGAAAGATGAAAGCTTTTTAATTTTGTTTTAACTTATGATATCATTATTAAACAAATTACAAAATTAACCTTTATAAACATTATTTATTTCCCTAAATGCCAAGCCATTATATTCCACTACCATTATTATGATTTAATTACCACATAAGGACCTCCACTTTAAAGTTCTATAGCTATTTAATACCATTGGCTATTAAAACTCAACTTTTGCACTTTACGCGATCTAGTCCTTTTTATCAAACTAAGGAAGAAAATGGTAAAATTTCTTAACGAAATTTTTATACGGTAACACTATCATGCTGTAGACCATAACATAGTAATAAAATAAATTTTTTAACTTCAGATTTGTGGTCCCCAAACCACTGTTTCGATTTCACTAAAAATGGGTTGTTACATTTTTCTTCTTCATTTTTAAGATCCTGATTTTGCTTTTCCTTTGAGTGAGGTTGGGACAACCATTTTCTTTCTTTCTGGCGTTTGTTCCAATCCTTATTTTTTTCATTGAAGCTTCGTATATTATGTTTATAATGTATCCTTTATGATACTTTTGGTTAACTTCATGAACTGTTCAGCAGTTTTCATTGGAACTCCGCCTCTTTTGCCTAAGGCTATCACTAAGTGGGGGAAGAAAAACCCCAACTTTTTTGCCACTGATGCATCGTTTCATATAGTGATAGATCCATGTCCTGATACACACACGTTTCTTCTGCAAAACAACATATAGCAAAACCGCTCCAAAAGTATTGGCATTAGAGGCATTTAAAAGCTGGAGCAACTCAAGTACATAAGAATTGTATCTACATTTTTGCGATACGAAATATAATTGCTTGATTAAATGACGTGGGAATATCAGTACCAGGGCAACATTTCCACTCACCTCTACCCTCCATTAAATAATTTATAACGTTATCCATATTAATATCTCTAAAATACTCGAAATTACTTTCCTCCACAAAATCATTTTCATAATATGGAGCGTTAAAAAGTTCACAAATAACTAGAGGGGTGGCTCATCACTCTTTCCCTTGTACTGGTACCATTTCCCAAGTGGCACCTTCTTGTCTCTTAGACTCTTGGTCCCTAAAAGATGCTTAAAATTCATGTACCACTGGAACCACAATAGTGTCTTTAGGGGTTACCCAGAAACATTCCAACTTATGATATTGGACTAGCGGCCATATGTCTTTAAAAAATTATCGACAACTTAAATCCCCATTCTTGGATAAACATTTTTTTTAAATTCTAAAAAAAATTTCAACGTGTTGATTTAGAAAATTTTAGGGGTTTGTGTTCGTCAATGTTTCGGGTTTATTCGTTCTCTTAGCTTTTCTCAGAGGCATTTTTAGTAAAAAATTTAACTAGAGAGATTAACTTAATATCAAACAATATATTTCTAATGCAATAGTAAAAGTTTTAATCGAAACGTTTAACCTTGATTTGAAGGTTCATCTATCCTTTTGAGGGTTGTTGCAATTTCCTTTATAGATGTAGATCTTTTAACCTACGCTTGGTACATATAAAGACGAAAATAGATTACAACGAAAAATAATAAAAGTTCCAATGCACGATTTCAAATGATGATTTTAAAATGCAAATTGATATATTAAGTCACTTAATTATTTAACTTATTTCATGTTGTTACAATAAATTCACGACAACTTAGTAATTGTTAACTACTGCTCATACGTACTTATTAAATTAACTAATCTCTTCAACATTTTTCAATTTCAAACAATTAATCAATCTTTATAAGCACATAAAAGATTAAGTGAGGTAACAATATATACCTACATTGAAACAGTTTAATCACAATAATCTTGCAATTTATGCAAGGCTAATGTACCGTTTTATATCATCGCTAACTTAACCCTCAACTACCTTAGAAGATTAAAGATGCACTGATTAAGTATTGTGTCCATTAGTTACAATTTCAACATGATTTAATAATTAATTCATTAGTTACCTTACAACGATAATGTAAGATTAACTTAATCATGGTTTTACTTAATCAAACAATTTACCAAGACCTATAACAACACAAACATAATTTTAATAACTTAATTGGACGAAATGCAATCAACCTAACACAAATTAAATTTATGCCATCGTAATTAAATTAAACATATCAACATAACAAGTATTCATAGACATGCTCATAAAAGCAACAATGAAAATTAAAGGATAGGGAACTAGAATGAAATACGGTGTTTCTTCGAAGCTTGACTAGTCTACTCCGCTCCTCCTTATCTGCTTGTTCTTGTTGAATCGAGGCTTCTACAAGCACTTGAATACTACTACCAATGGTGGTTGAAGGGCTCTTTTCCAAGAGGGGAAATCGGCAAGGGAATGGAAGGGGAAAATGGAGAACAAAGGAAGGGTTTTGAAAAGAGAAAGTGAGAGAGAAGTGTGTGGAATGAAGGTGTGAGAATGTTTAAATGAGCAGCAAAGGAGGGTTTTTATAGGTTGGATAGGCTGCTAAAAATAGAAAAAAAAAATCAATAGGCATTAACTCCCCCCATGGCCAGCCACACATGTGGCAAGTTTGAAAGCTCAAACTTTCTAAATTTAGGTAGGGGCAAATCTACAAAAGCTTAATAAGTGGAGGGGTTTGAATGCAATTTTAAGGAAACTTCAAGGACTGATTTTCGAGCCAAATAATCAACTAATTTGAATTGATTGGGTCAACATGTTGGACAGGTTTAGGTAGCCCATTTGCTCGGTTGGATCGGTTTTAACCCAAAATTATTTATAGTATGAATTCATATTCATAATTTGGACCGTCTTAGGCTGAAAAATTGATTTGCCTCGATGCTTAAAAAATTGTTTCTCGATTTTGAGCTTCTAGCAGTGCCTGCCGAGCCAATTTTTACCCTTTGTGCGAATCTATCAAAAATAAATCAAAATTAATCAAAATTTAATATAAAAGTAATTAAAATTCAATATGTTAATAATTTAAGTGCAATTTAATTATTTTATAATTATTATATTTTTTTGACAAAAATTACACCAAAACTGCATGAATTTGAGTTAAAAAGAGCATTAAAAAGTCTATATATTTTCGTGTTTCCACACCCCAGACTTAATTAATTGCTTGTCCCGAGTAATGCACAAATTGAAAAACAATTTCTTGGAAACACCTTTGAAAAATTCCTTCAAAAGATAATCTTCCCATAATTATGAGTTTAGTATACTTATGCTCAACAATAAGAATTTTGATATTTTAGCTACTTATGTAACACCCCTAAGCCGTATCCGTCATCGGAATAGGGTTACGGAACAATACCAGAGATTACACTTCAAAACTATCCAAAAATTTAAACATTTAAATCACAACATCATTCATAGCAAAGTCAATCATTAACATACATATTATCCTTTATACGAGCCCTCTAGGCCCTCAAAACACATCAGAAACAAGTTGGGGCTAAATCGAAAACATACAGAATTTTTCTGATAAAGATGAAAATTTTTACAACTGAGTGGTCACATGGCGAAGAGACACGCCCGTGTCTCAGGCTGTGTGGACATTCAAAGTAGGGACACACGCCCGTGTCTGTGCCAGTGTAACTCACTGACTTGGGTCACACGGCCAAGCCAAATGCTCGTTTGCCAAGCCGTGTACCCTTCGAAATGACCTCACATGCTCGTGTACCAAGCCGTGTGCTAGGCCATGTAACAACCTGACTTGCAACTCTTTGTAAGCTACAGGGGAAACACGGCCATGTTGTCTGGCCGTGTGTCACACACAGCTGAGACACACGCCTGTGTCTCTGCCCGTGTGGACAAAAAGTAGGTCATTTCCAAGCCATTTTTCTCACCTATTCAAGCACATACCTTCATATTGCACTAAAAATATGCATAATCAAGCTATTCAAATAAGGTACATAAACATTCAACCAATATGCCCAAAGGCACCTCAAACACAACATTTAAGCATGTATAACCATATATACAATTTAACCAAAACTTACCACTTTGTTCACATATCAAAATCACATCCACAAGTACCCAATTTACTATTTAACATTTAACATCATAAGCTATATGTGCCAACTACAATTTTTTCATTCCATAATGACCATGTTCAACTTCCATCATCTAAGCATCATAAGTACTATAAAATCAACCATCATAAGGCCATATTCATATATCAACTTAGCAACCATTATAAGACCAAATATACACATGCCAACTTGATGCCAATTTATTATCCAAAATGCTATAAAACACAAGCCAAAACAAATTGCTACATCATCAAACAAAATGCCTATACATACAATTATAACTAAGAATTAAAAACGTCAAAATCTACCGATATAGCTGATGGATAGTGTGATAGGTCTCCGATGACTTTCCTACCCAAACAAGCTTCCGATTAACTACAACACATAGAAAATAAACACAAGATAAGCATGTTATGCTTAGTAACTTTTTACTGTACAAACTATGCTTATCAATACATTGCATAATCTTAGAATACATATGCATCAATCCAACATGAGAATAAATGGTTCATTAACTTAAATCAAGTGAATTATACTTCTCATTGCCATGGATAACACATACTTCCTACCTTCCATTGTAATAAGGTAAATTGCATCGGTAGTTCTTACCGAAGCTCACACGAGTAAAATCACGATGGTTGTCCCAACCCTTTTTCATAGCTCGATAGCCAAAGCTATCCCTTTTCATTGCCCAATAGCCAAAACTATCCCTTTTTCATTATTTGATGGTCGTCACCATCACTTTTCATAATTTGATAGCTGAAGCTATCCCTTTTCATAATTTGACAGCCAAAGCTATCCCTTTTCACTCTCTGATGCTCGTCACCATCCCTTTTCCTCATTGATGGTCGTCACCATCCCTTTTCATAATTCGATAACCGAGGTTATCCCTTTTCATTAGTTGATGATCGCTGGTACACCGTTGGATTTTTCCATCGAGACACAATTTGATATTTTATCAAATAATAGTATTTAAAACATAATTTATAATGCTATTTAAACGTACAAACTTACCTCAACGATGAACGTAGAAATGTAGTCGATTAATCAGAAGCTTTTTCTTTGCCTCGATCTAAAGTTGTACGTGGTCTATCTTGATCTAAATGAATAAATTTAATCAATTTAATAACTATTTTATTCAATTCAATCCAAATTCACATTTTTACAGAATTACACTTTTACCCTTAATGTTTTGACTTCTTTAAAAATTAGACCTTAGGCTTGTAAAATAAAATTCATGCAATTTCAACCATACCTAAGCCTAGACAAATTTCACAGGAGCTCATAGCAGTTCACTGATAACACTAGGAAGAACATAGGTTTTCCTCCTTACTTATTGGTTAAATTGTTCCCATTTAGTTATCCATAGCATATATTGTAGCATTTTTAGTTTAGTAAATTGTATTTTATAACTCAGTGAATCCCAACCTACTTTATCCTTAATTTTGCTATCTTTTTGTATTAATGTCACTGCATGAGTTAATTCTAGATTGTGTCCAAAATTGTCTCCACACCTAACAGCTATCCAAATAAGAACTAAAAATGTGTGAGCTGTCCAGTCTGGTATAACAAACCTGTACATACAAGGACAGAATAATTTTGAGGAAAAGACAGAAAAATAGGGGAGGAGAGCTTTTTCTTGACCATCATCTTCTTCATCCTATCTTGAAGCTTGCAGTTATGGTGGCTTAAGCATCTCACGGGTGAGCCAACATGAAAATTGATGTAGATTAGATTCTGACGAGGAGACCTAAGTGCGGGCCAAGAGGGAATAGAGAGATTTAGTCGAGTAGTCTAGGAATAGTATTCTCCACTCGATTCTTTCTTATTTCTTTCTAAATATTGGTGATTACTCTCTATTTTCTATTTGTATGGAAGTACACATGAATTCTTGGTTAAACGTTATCTTATTCAATCTTTCTTTTACTGTTTAATCTTGGGGTTTGAATGTTTCTTAACACGAAAGTGTTATTGCAGTCACTGACACTAGAAAGTGCAATGACAGTTTAAGCTAGCAAGCATTACAACGAAAGTTGAGTGAGGATTAGAGGAATTTAGTCCACTTGTTCTTAATAGTGCCCTATTTCCGTCATTAGAAGGTGGGGTTAATGTGCATGTTTAAGTCTCAGATTAAATAGAGGAGTGGCACGAAGCAACTATAGATCAACATTCCTTTAGTAGACGCTCTATACAAATTTTAAGTTATGGGAAATTTATGAAAGACCTCTTGTCCAAGAAGAAGAAGCTCACTAAAATTGAAATTATTGCACTCACAGAAGGTTGTAGTGTTCTTTTGACAAACAAGTTACCCCCTAAATTGAAAGATCCTGAGAGCTTTACCATCCCATTTTCAATTGGAAATCATTATCTGGGCAAGGCTTTATCCGACTTGGGAGCCAGCATTAACCTAATGCCACTATCTACTTTTAGAAAGTTAGGAATTAGTCATATGAAATCTACTACAATGACATTACAACTAGTCGATCGATCCTTGGCTCAACCTGAAGGGAAAATAAAAGATGTCTTAGTTCAAGTGGATAAATTCATTTTTTCGGCTAATTTTATCATACTTGACTGCGAGGCAGAAAAATATGTTCCCATAATCTTGGGACGACCATTTTTAGCCACCGGCTGAACTCTTATCGATGTTTACAAAGGTAAACTAACCATGCAACTTAATGATGAGCAAGGCACCTTTAGTGTTTTTTAATCTATTCAATGCAATGATAAAGAAGAATGCCATACTATCGACATGCTAGATGATCTAATTGAGGAAGAATTCAATGACCAAAACGCAGTACTTTCTGAAGAGTCTGCAGTGGCATCTGATGCCGAGTCCTTAAATGATTGTGACAGCATAGTTGAAGCTAATAATCTTGAACTCAAGCATGATAGCAGATTGAATCTTTAGACCTAGCCAACAGAACAACCCCAATTTTCAAACCATCAATTGAAGAAACTCCTACTCTGGAATTGAAACCGCTTATCTTAAATATGTTTTTCTGGGTGATTACAGTACTCTCCAAGTTATTGTCTCTGTAACACTAAAAGTAACTCAATAAGAGAAATTGGTCCATATTCTCAAGCAACATAAACGAGTTATTTCTTGGAGTATTTTCGATATTCAAGGTATTAGTCCTTCTTTTTGCATGCACAAAATCAAATTGGAAGATGAAGGCAAGCAATCAATTGAACAACAAAAAATATTAAACAAGAAGATAAATGAATATGTCAAGAAGGAAATCATAAAATGGCTTGATGCTGGAATTATTTACCCAATTCCTGATAGCAATTGGGTAAGTCTAATGTCATGCGTACCTAAAAAGAGTGGAATCACTGTGGTTCACAGCGATAAGGACGAATTAATTCCTACACACATTCCCACGGAATGGCGAGTTTTTACGGATTATCGCAAATTGAATGCGGCAACAAAGAAGGATCGCTTCCCACTTCCTTTCATTGACCAAATGCTGGATTGGCTTGCTGGAAAGGCCTATTATTGCATTTTAGACAGCTATTCTGGGTACAATCGAATTGTTGTTACACTGGATGATTAGGAGAAAACAACCTTCACCGTATTCCTTTCAATCTTTGCAACGCACCAACCACATTTTAAAGGTGCATGATGGCAATATTCCCAGCTATGATCGAAGACTCTTTAGAGGTTTTTATGGATGATTTCTTAGTTTATGGGAAGCATTTTGATCATTGCGCTGACAATTTGCATAAAGTATTGAAACGATGTAAGGACACATAACTTGTCCTGAATTAGGAAAAATGTCATTTCATGGCAACTGAAGGCATTGTGTTAGGACATCACATCTCTAGTCAAGGCATTCAAGTAGACAAAGCTAAGGTGGAAATCATTGAGAACTTACCTCCACCAAAAAATGTGAAAGGTATTCACAGTTTTCCTAGACATGCGGGGTTTTACTGAAGGTTTATTAGAGCTTTTTAGTAAATTGCAAAGCCCTTATGCTCATTACTGGAATAAAATTGAAAATTCTTCTTTGACGATGCATGTCTGGATGTCTTTATTCAGTTAAAAAAGCAGCTAGTGAATGCACCCATTGTCGTTGCACCAGATTTGTCTCAACCTTTTGAAGTTATGTGCGATGCAAACGACTTTGCTGTGGGTGCGGTTCTAGGACAACGAAAGGGAAAAATATTTTACGCCATCTATTATGCTAGCAAAACTCTTACAGAGGCTCAATTTAATTATACCACCATAGAGAAAGAAGTGAGGTTGTAGTATTTGCTATCGACAAGTTTCGTTCCTATCTTTTCGGCGTAAAGGTTACTATATTCACTGATCACTTGATGTTGAGATATCTCTTTGCAAAAAAAGATGTCAAACCAAGACTGATACGCTAGATATTACTGTTGCAAGAATTTGATATCGAGATAAAAGACTGTAAGGGTTTAGAGAATCAAGTTGCAAACCATTTGTCTAGATTGGAAGTTGGAAACAAAGATGAGAACATACTTCAAATTGTCGACGTATTCCTAGATGAGAAGTTATTTATTGTAGATGCAACTTCTTGGTATGCGAATTTTTTTAATTATCTAGTGTATGGAACACTCTCATTAGGTGTCACAGGCCATAAAAAAAGATTCATTTGTGAGGTAGTGTAGTATCATTGGAACGAGTCGTATTTATTTAAGGTATGCAATGACAATACCATTCGATGTTGTGTTCTGGAAGAGAATATGCTTTTCATCCTGAAGCATTGTCATGATTTTGCTTAAGGAGGTTATTTCGATGGTATGAGAACTGTTGCTAAAGTTCTCTAATCAGGATTCTATTGGCCGACATTATTCAAAGACACCCATAATTTTTTGAATCGATGCGATAGGTGTTAGCACACGGGTTCTATATCCCAACGCAATGAAATGTTGCAGCAACCAATTATGGAGGTTGAATTATTCGATGTTTGGGGTATGCATTTTATAGGACCATTTCCGATTTCATTTGGAAATCTTTATATATTAGTACCTGTTGACTACATTTCGAAGTGGGTTGAAGTTGCTGCAATTCCAAATGATGATGCACAAACAGTGCTAAATTTTTTTCACAATCATATACTCACCCGCTTTGGCACACCAAAGGCATTGATTAGTGATCAGGGTACACACTTTCATTGCAACCAAGTGGCAACCTCACTGAAGAGATATGAAGTTAATCATATAATGACTACTACTTATCATCTGCAAACCAATGGGCAAGTTGAACTATCAAATTGACAAATTAAGAATATTCTTGAGAAGGTTGTAAACCCATCGAGGAAAGATTGGTCTTTCCGATTGGATAACGTTTTATGTGCATTGCGGACAGCATACAAAACTCCATTAGGGATGTCACCGTATCAATTGGTTTTTGGAAAGCTTGTCACTTGCTAGTTGAACTGGAACACAAAGCAATGTGGGAAATTAAGCAAGTGAACATGGACTATGCAGCGGCTGGAAAGAAAAGGCTGTTGGATATCACTGAACTAGAGGATATTAGGAGAAATGCCTATGAAAACATTGTGATTTATAAGGAAAAGACCAAACAATAGCATGACCAAGATTTTTTTACAGCGACAATTTATCGCGGGTTAACAGGTTTTATTATTCAATTCTTGACTTAAATTGCACCCAGATAAATTGCGTTCACGTTGGTCTGTACCTTTTGAAGTTGTCGATGTATTTCCTCATGGTGCAGTCACAATTTGAGATTTACATGATAGACACCAGTTCAAAGTAAATGGACAGAGGCTAAAACACTATTTTGGCAACAATGATCAAAAGTAGGTAGAGACCATTAAATTGGTCGAAAAGTTTTAATTTTTAATTATTACTCCGTGATTTTAGCTTCTTTTGTTTATGTTTTGTTAAAGTTTGTTTTCCTTCCTTTTCGCAGAATAATTAGGTACCATTGTCGACGCCTTGAAATTTTTATGTCAACGCATTTCGTAATTATGTACTACCAATTATAACTTATCATAATTCAGGGAAATTTAGATACCACCGTTAAATCAAAAATCACTCAACCGTTTGATCCTTCTGAGCGGGAACAATTTCTATTGGACACAACTATTCCTGCCACCTTTATATTTCTCCACAAAACAACACACCTCTCCATCTTTTCAACTTTAAATCATTTTCCCTTAACAAAATATGGAAAAAATGAGAGGTTCGGTAAAGAAAGCCACAAAATCTACTGAAGAACATGCGTCATTTGCTACCGCAGTTCGTGAATCGAAATTATAACACCCCTAACCCATATTCGTCGTCGAAACAGGGTTACAGAGCATTAACAGAATATACAGATCAATTACAGACATTTTCATATCATTTAACATTAGCAGCAGAAAACAATAATATACAATCATAACGTCCCTTATATGAGCCATTGAGTACCTAATTATGCATTAGAAATAAGTCGGGACTAAACCAGGAACTTAGAGAATTTTTTGCAAAATATCAAATTTTTCCAAGATACAGAGGACACATGCCCGTGTGGCCAGGCCATGTGGCTCACACAGTCAAAAGGCACACCCATGTCTTAGGCCGTGTGGGCATTCGAAATAGGGACACAAGGCCATGTCCAGTCTATGTCCATACCCGTGTAACTCTCTGACTTGGGTCACATGGCCAAGCCACATGCCCGTGTGCTAGGCCATGAGAGCATACTGACTTATAAATAAATAGGTGTAGAGGTCACACGGCCAACCCTCATGCCCTTGTGCTAGGCCGTGTGAAAAATTCAGAGCATTCTTTTTTGGAACTTTTAAGATGCAGGGGACATATGGCCAAACCATAAGCCTGTGCGTGAGGCCGTGTGTCACACATGACTGAGACACACGCCCGTGTCTCTGCCCGTGTGGACGAAAATAGGTCATTTCTAAGGCCACTTTTCTCACCCAATTTATCTTCCACCTGTATTCACACTTTAACACATTCACAAGCCAATACCATTCATTCAAATCAAGCCAACAACAAGTATCATGCATGACATTTCATTACATACATCAAGTGTCCATTTTTATCAAATTAACCTAACACATATTTAAACATCTTTGTACTAATTATGTCATTTCAACCAATCACCAATATAACTATATGATTTCCATCATTCTTCATTTCAAACACACAATCAAACATATATAGACTCTTATTTACACATAAAAAAAATGTCTATCACAAGCCATTCTAATGGCTAATTACAAACAAAACAATTACATACCAACATTGGTTAATTAACCTATACATGCTATTATGACCAAAATGAGTTTGCTATATATATATCGAAAAGGCCGATGGATAGTGTGATGTAGCCCTGACCAGTTTCCAATCTTAACAAGCTTCCAAATTACTATAAAATAGAAGAAATAACAGAGTAAGCATTTAATGCTTAGTAAGTTCGTATAACATGGAATTTAACTTACCATTTAATCACATTAAAGTAAACATTCAAATCATACTCAAAGCAAATTTATCAAAGCCCTGGCACATATCCTTATCTAGCATGTTAGTCATATAATTCAAAATTTCAAATGTACATAATCATCAAACATGTTTCATACACATGTACCTTTCGTCTCATTTTTCAACATGTCAAGTAACATCATATTCATGTATTTCAAGCATATACGAGTAATAATTCATTTCGTACTCATATTGTTTCATATTAGAATTTTGCCCATTGAATCATTTAAAATATCAATGGATACACAGGAAGTACACACAAAGTGTACAAAACTATAATCTATCAATTCATATTCAGGATTGATCATGTGAGCATATAAATAGGAAGCTCTTTCAAGCCATATAATGGGAAGCTCATGTGAGCCATGTAATAGGAAGCTCCGAAGAGACATTAATGGGAAGCTCTTACGAGCCAATATCGGTAAGGTTCAAGTGAGCCAATATAGGGAAGCCCTAGAGAGCCAATTAATTGGGAAGCTCATGAAAGAGCCTTTAATCGGGAAGCTCTGAAGAGCCATATATCGGGACACTTATAAGAGCTACGGTGTGTCCACAACACATGCAGGATCACAACCAATTGGGATGCTCCAAAGAGCTATTAACGGGAAGCTCGCAAGAACAATATAACGAAAAGCTCATAAGAGCTAATAATGAGATGCTCGTTCGAACTGTGGTGTGTCTGCAACACATGCAGAATCACAACCATTCTGGAAACCTATATCCATCGAATTTCATCTATTCAAACAGAACTTAACATTTATCGGACATTGTTGGATATATTTCTAATTTTCATACATGTCAATTACGCAATTCACATACATAACATTTAATTCAAACATATAAATATACAAATTAGTTACACGAACTTAACTCGACAATGTTCGTGTATGCAAAATATACTAATCCGACACTTTTTCTTTTCCTCAATCTAACTCCATTTTTGGTCTATCCAAATCTATGTGAATGAATTTAACATTAATTTAATACAATTCATACTCACTTCAAGCCAATACACATCTTTGGAAAAATTATCATTTTGCCCTTATACTTTTAATTAATTACGATTTCATCCTTAGGCCCGGAAAATGAAATTCATGTAATTTAATCCTTATTCCAAGCCTAACCGATTTTCATATATCACAATAGCAGTCCACGTATTTCAAAAAAATTAGAATTTTTCCATGAATTTTACATCTTTTCAATTTAGTCCCTAAATCACAATTTCATCAAATTTCACTTTACAAAAGTTGTTTATCTATCAACAACCTTTCATTTTCTACCATAAAACTTCATAATTAAACTATATTCATTCATGGAAAAACCCTAATACTTTGATAACTTTACAATTTAATCCTCAAGATAGCTAGATTAAGCTATTATGATCTTGAAAATATAAAAATTACTAAAAACGGGACAAGAAAACATACCTAATTGAGCCAAATAAGTTTTCTCAAAACCCAATTTCCATGGCTAGGGTTTCCATATTTTTGTTTTAGGAAAGATGATAATATGACGATATTTTGATTTACTTTATTATTTATCATCTTTTCATCTTTTACTTTCCAATTTAGTCCTTTTCTTTATTTAAATTTCCATTGATAAATCATCATACTTATCTGGTAACTCCTCTTAATGGTCTATTTGTCATATGATGACCTCAAGTTTTAATTTCCATAGCTATTTCATCCCTTTAGCTACTAGACTTTAACTTTTGCATGTTATGCAATTTGGTCCTTTTTATCAATTAAACATGTAATTGGTAAAATTTTCTTAACAAAATTTGTATACTATATTCCTATCATACAATAGACCATAAAATAATATTAAAATAAATTTTCTTTCGGACTCAGATTTATGGTCCTAAAACCACTATTTCGATTTCACTAAAAATGGGTTGTTATAGGAATCCCCCAGGCCAGTGTAGAAAAAAAAGCCAGTAATGTTTTTGAATAAAGTGGAAAAGGAATGATTTCAAGACAACATGTTGAAGCGAAACTTTCACCCCGAACAGGGCATTTCCCCTTCGCAACAACAAGACTTGGGTAAGCAAGTCTACAAAACCATCTCGAATTTAAAGTGGGAAACTTTTTGCACCCATCCTAGAAGCTATTATCCTTCACTAGTACGTGAGTTTTATGCTAAGCTTTATAATCATGAGTTAGAGTTCATTTTTGTTCGAGAAGGCTTAATACCATGGGACACTAAAAAAATCAACAAGCTGTACAACATCAAGGTCAATGTAGACGAATTCTCTGAGTTCATTGAGGACATCACAGATGAAAAACAAGACTTGTTGGTGAAAGACTTGTGTGTCGGAGGAGCATAGTGGATGGGTTCCCATAAAAAAAATTATACGATGCATCGTGGCTTCCTGACACTGCAAAGCAAAATCTGGTTTCATTTTGTCAATTGCAAGCTAAAACCCTCTACTCATAGCACCACAGTCACCCTCAATAGAATGAGTCTGATACATTGAATCGTCAAAGGTAGAAAGATTGATGTTGGCATAATACTTCACCAGGAAATTATTGATTGTGTTGTAAGGCAAACCGGAATCTTGTTTTCCCATCATTCGTGATGTTATTGTGCCAGGAAAAGGGAATCATGCCACGTGATGGTGAGGAAGTCCTGAACAATAAGGCCCCGATCAATGAAGTCTCTATAGAAAGAATGACTCGTGGCAAAGATACGTCGGTACTGAAGGATGCAGAAACAAGCAAGACAAAGAAGGGCAAAACCAAAGCTGACAACAAAGGAACCTGAATGCAAAGATATCATTATGGTGCAAAATGAAAGATGTCGAAAAAATGGCCAGTTCCATCAATAATAGGCAGATCAGGCTTGTCGCTACAATAGAGGATATGGTGAAATCCCAGAATTTGTTTTATGCTTATTCCAAATCGTGGAACAATTCTAATCTAGCCACATTAAGCCAACTGAGCTCATCCCTACTACCGAAATTTCTAGTGTTTCCACCAATCATTCAAAATTATGACCTCTCATCCACAGATGGCGACTTAGAAGACCGAGACAGATCAGTGGCATCCCTTCCCATTATACAAATCTCCGATAATGATAAAGAAGAAGAATCCAGGGACATTGAAGAATGCCTACGAAAGGTTGATATCTTATTCGAGGATGGTATTTTTGTTGATTAAGAGGACACTGTTGTGGAGAAGGAAGTTGCTACTGCAGAAGAGGAAGTTGATGCTGCAGAAGAGGTAGTTGGTGCTAAAGAAGAAGAAGTTGCTAAAAATGAAAAAGAAAAAGAAGAGGAAGATTCTGTTGTGAATATTGTCACCGCACTCGAGTCTGTGGGTGCAAATATTGATAATTTGGAGCAAGATCAACTGAAGTTGCTGAGGTAATCAATGAGAAGAAATGCAATTCATTGTTAATAGTGGTCTACACTGGACCACTCCAGGTGGCCTCTCCTATACAAGAAGCAGACGATGATTCCAGGCAGAGTTGAAAATTAAGAAGTAATCCGAGGACTGTACGAAGCCCAAAGAAAAGAAGAAGAAGCGCTCCACTAGTAAAAAATAAAAAAAAGGAGGAGGAAGAAACATCATGTAGCCACATCGATGGCTGAGGATAACTAAGTTAGTTTATTTTAAGCTTTAGCTATAGTATTCATGCATTGCTTGTAGCTGTAAGTTTTATTTTGATAAGTACACATTGCCATTGCATTTTTATTATCATTACATTTTCATGTTAGTGCATTAGGGACAATGCAAACTTTAAGTTTAGGGGAATGCACATGGGGCTTGGAAATGCACCCACATTTCAAAATTTTTCAGTAATGAGGCATGCAAGGTTTAATTATAGTTAATGAAAATTATTTGAAAATTTTTATTACATTCGATGTTTAATTCTTTAATCATGTGAATTATCAATGATTGAGTTGGATAAATTTGATAGAAGGTTGTAGCTTCAATTCTTTGATGAATGGATTAGGTTGCATTAGTAATGGATGACTACTATCATTCTTTAAATCTTGAATGAATCTACGTTTTACAGCTACTTATATATATAGTTATAAATTAGGGACACTTTAAAATGGGTGTAGTATGGAATGTTAAAGGGGGAACACTCCAATACAAGCATTAGAAAAATCAATCTAGCCAAAGGCTGGCACTACATGAGTGTGTGTCGACGCAATTATGTACTCCTTGGGGGTTTCTTGCACTCAATCGTTAGTTCTTAAGAACAAGGGTACAGTAATGCAATGATATCCCTTATTCCAACAAAATATATAGTATATATAAATTCTTAGTATTGTACAATAAATGTTGTGTTGGTAGATAGAACTTAGGGTTTGAAGCATGATGCTAGCATTGATGAAGTTGTAACCCTATTCATTCATGCTTATGTATTGTCGATGTAATACTCTTTCATCTGAATGTGATTCATTCATTGGGGTTTTAGAGGGTTCAATTTGTTAGAATAATCATTTGCCTTAGTAAATTTTTTGTAGCCTTTCTAGTTTCTGTTTTATTTGAGGACAAGTAAAAACTCAAGTTTGGGGGTGTGATAGCACTAGAAAGAACATAGGTTTTCCTCCTTACTTATTGGTTAAATTGTTCCCATTTAGTTATCCTTAGCATATATTGTAGCATTTTCAGTTTAGTAAATTGCATTTTATAACTCAGTGAATCCTAGCCTATTTTATCATTAATTTTGCTATCTTTTTGCATTAATGTCATTGCATGAGTTAATTCCAAATTGCATCCAGAATTGTCACCGCAGTTGATAGCTATCTAGATAAGAACTAAAAATGTATGCATTGTCCAGTCTAGTATAACCAACCTGTACGTACAAAGAAAGAATAATTTTGAGGAAAGGAAACCTGTACTGTTGGAGGAGGGCGTAAAAGGTTGACGTGAGAAGAAAAATAAGGGAGGAGAGCTTTTTCTTGACCATCATCTTATTCATCCTACCTTGAAGCTTGCGGCTATGGTGGCTTAAGCATCTCACGGGTGAGCCAACGTGAAAACTAATGTAGATTAGATTCTGACGAGGAGACCTAAGTGCGAGACAAGAGGGAATAGAGAGATTCAGTCGAGTTGTCTAGGAATAGTATACTCCACTCGATTCTTTTTTATTTCTTTCTAAGTGCTGGTGATTACTCTCTATTTTCTATTTGTATAGAAGTACACATGAATTCTTGGTTAAGTTTTATCTTATTAAATCTTGCTTTTATTGCTTAATCTTAGGGTTTGAATGTTTCTTAACACGAAAGCGTTATTGCAGTCACTGACACTAGAAAGTGCAGTGACAGTTCAAGCTAGCAAGCATTACAAAGGAAGTTGAGTGAGGATTAGAGGAACTTAGTCCACTTGTTCTTAATAGTGCCCTATTTCCATCATCAGAAGGTGGGGTTAATGTGCATGTTTAAGTCTCAGATTAAATAGAGGAGTGGCGCTTGGTAAGATATACATTGAAATTTATTGCCTCGACAATCACCTATCCTTTTATACCTTATGAGCACTTAGTGTTCTGCTGAAGATTCATGTTGGGGATCCCAGTTTATCATTATCATATTTTATTTTTTTGAAGTTGTTACTCTGACAACTATCATCACAATTTATCTCATTTCTATCTAGTTATTGCACTGACATTAATAGACAAAAGACAACCATCCCTGTGGGATCGATATCCGACAGACTCACATCTGTCTACGATACTTGCATTGACAATGTACACTTGCACATTATTACTGTGGCATTAAACAGTCGATCATTCACACATTTCATTATTTCTCAAATTACACCATGAATATTTCACATTTTTCAATTTAATCCCTAATTGACAAATTCATCAAAAATCACTTAACAAGAATTGTTTATCTAACAACAAGGATTTATTTTCTACCATCAAATTTCACTAACAACATGAATTCACTCATGGAAAAACTTTAATCTTTTAACAGTTTTGTAAATTAGTTCTCGAGCTAGCTAGATTAAGCAATAACGTTCCCGAAGACATAGAAATCATTAAAAACGAGACAAAAACTACTTACATGCAATTGGAAATAAGTTGGCTGAACCCTAGCTACTTCAATGATGAATTTCGATCATGGAAATGAAGAAACAAGAAGATGACATCTTTCTTTTGTCTTTAATTACTTAACAAATTAACTTAATTATCCATTTACCAAAATATCCTTTAAAATTACTCATAATTTCATTAATACCAAGCCATGTACATCCACTATCTTCAATAATGGTCTAATTACCACATAAAGACACATAATTTAAGATTCTATAGTCATTTAATACCTTTAGCTATTAGAACTCAACTTTTGCACTTTATGTGAATTAGTCCTTTTTATCAAATTAAGCATGCAAACGGTAAAATTTCTTAACAAAATTTTTATATGATAATACTAACATGCTGTAGACATTAAAATAATAATAAAATAAATATTCTCATGTCAGATTTATGGTCCCGAAACCACTTTTCTGATTCACTAAAAACGGGTTGTTACAACTTAAGTATACATAGCATTCAAATTAATATCAATTATTATTATGATAGCAAAAATTAGACTAAATTTTTTCTCAATAAAGACATGTTAAATCTCTACCAATTTGATTTTATTCCCTTATTTAAGATTAAGTTGTAATCATTAAGTTTAATTTATGCCTTCATATGTTGAACATAAGAATTTCCCTCCTCTAATGTAGGTAGCACAAAAAATTGAATCAGTAGGTCTTTAAATAGGTTGTAACATGGCTAGGCTAGGTGTAGGTAAAAGATAGGTAATTTTAGGCTAAAATACCCTAGACTCAGCTTGCATCGGACCTTCAGAATAATTACCTTCGATATACCAACTTATTTTGCTTTCACATGCTCTTTTGTACATCTATTTCTTTTAAGTACATATGCTCTCTTTTTTTCTATTTCTTTTTTTTTCACGGGCATTTTGCTGTATGTACTACAATTTTTTGAGCATTTGATGCTTTTTTTCAACTCCCCAAAATTATTTTCACAGAATATTCTGAAAAGTACTGAGTCTACTATTTGGGACAATTTAAAGATAATTATGAGAGAAGTGATGGCTAAATATTGCAAAGGTTCAAATAAACTTAGGCCATAAAGTCTCAAACTTGGGTTTCAATGGATAAAAATTCATCAAGGTTGGCTTGAAAGGCTCAAACGATCCAAACAAAAGTTTTCCTAAATCATTTTCAACATTCCATGCTTCCTAGGATTTTGCCTCAAGAAATTACTAAGTCAATTCTAGAGACTTCAACTTTCATGCATGCCTAGCTTTCCTAAGGAACTAAAATTTTTATGGTATAATTTACACACTTTATTAAGATTACATTTGTGTCATAATTCAGCTAACATAACAATTATTGAAATAGTAGAACTTTATTCATACTGAAGTTTCGCATACTTAACAAAATTTCAAATTTTTGAACCAAATATAAACTAACCATAATTAAAAGAAAAATTTATTCTGAGAGGAAATAATTTCAATTTTTTGGTCCCCCTTACTTAAGATGAACAATGTCCTCATTGTTAGAAGTGAATAGATACTATACACCGGGTAGGATTCTAGAAAAGAGAAGGTGAGTCAATTCGACTACTTAAATACCAAGCTTTTTCTAGACCCAATTCTAGACATGTATATATCTATTGTCACACTTCTTATTTTATAAATTGTTCAATTTTATTAATGAATTCAAGCTCTTGATTTATTATGCGAGAAATAGAAATATCCTAAGAGATAAAATAAAATAAAATAAAGTAGAGATAGGATCCCCCCCATTTTTATTTATTTGCAGAACCCTCAGAATCTGATCGCCTCATTCTTTCCTCAACATTGGAGTCCATGGTTTAAGTAAAAAGTCTAGAAATTCAAGCACAAAAACAAACGGGTTATGAAATATATATTTTATTACATGTATCTCTGATTGAGTCATCCTGAATTTTTGAGTATCTACAATAAGCTTGTTGTTGCAACTGTATGTGTTGCAGCATAGCCAGTATATCAAATAGTTCACTTCATGAAATGGTGCTTGATGAAGGAACTCCCAGCGTCGAGCTTAGAAAATATTTTAAAGGTGGTTTTAGTTTCAGGCAGGTGGTTGAGTAGCTAATGGTAAGGTTTAGAGTTGAAGAGGGTGGCAATTTTAAGGATAGTTTAGGTATGGTAGTTGGTGACTTTGAATGAAGGTGTTCGGGGTGGTGAGTCAGGGAGTTAAGGGCTGCAACACTAAAAGGTTAAGTCAGATGCATTATCGAGCTACTTGGGAGTGGCGGTGGAGCAAGGTAAGGGCTATAGGTTTGTGCGGAAAAGGGTTGAATATTTCCCTTCCTAGCTATGTCTTAAGCCCAATGGCAGCTCCTTTTTAGATCCTGAGCTCCTATACTGAAAGCAAACTAAAAAAACTCAAAGAAGTTAGTGCTTGGGTTAAAAGTTGACCTTTTATTTAACAAAACAAATACTTAAATTCTTTGAGCTACTTAGAAAAATATTTTTCAAAAAATTACATCAAATTAAACTCCAAGAAAGACTGGAGGGGTCATACATGGTCTCACTTAAGTCCCAATCTCCTAGACAGTGTTTTAATTAATGTAATGAACCAAAGAAAATTTTATCTAAGTTTACCATTTTATTCAAATGAGAAAAAAAAACTAAAAATATAAAATAATGATAGATAAAGTACAGAGAACTCCCTCCATTTTATTTAGGATTTTCATTGACCATGGTGGTGTCAAATGGCCATTTTTCATACCAACCATACATATCTAGGAAATAGTCATATTCTTTCCCATCAAATATGTCCAACATCTTATTTGGGAAAGAAAACCCAGAATGATCTTTCCTGGTTGCCCTGTTTAACTTCATGTAATTCCTACAAATTCTCCATCCCGCAACTCAAAAATCTACAATAATCCATCTGACACCTTTCTTGTGCTTTTCCAAAACAAAAAGTGACTCTTTTTCTTGATTCTTGGTAAACTCAACTAAAATCATGATAACTAAAGTTAGAGATAAACCCAAATAATCATATTTCAAATGAGGTGGCAAATTTTTTAGTTCCAATTCAACTGGCTCTTCTATCAACACTTTTGGTTGTGTGTACTCCTGAGATAATAACTTTAATGATTCCAGTGGAACTTCCAGAATGAATTCCTTCGACAAAGCCAAACATTCCTTGTCTTCATCGTCACTTAGTGACTCTGCCAGAAGAATATGTTCTAACAGACCGTCTAAAGAATTAAACTTCAATTCTGTAGAAGCCAGCGATTCTATCTTGGAAATATCAGAGCAGTCTTCAATTGCATTTGGGGATTTAGCAACATCAAAGTCATTAAAAGTCACCTCGTCATCAAATATTTCTTTCAACTAAGTATCTTGTTGCTGCTTCTAGAATTTTTGAGGATATGGCAGTGGCGGAATCTTAGCTTTAACCGGACTACTCTTCTGTGGAAATTTTTCTGCATCTGACAAGGGTTTTAGATAATTAGAATTGATTGGTTTAGAGTTTACCTCATCCAGGATCACCAAATCTGACTCCTATGAAACAGGAGTTTCAACACTTAGTTGAACTTTCTCTTTGTCTTGAGCTACAATAGGTTCATCTTAAACCTCAACCACTTAGGGCTCCAATGTCTTTACACCTGACAAAGCGAGTGCTTTACAATATTCTTTGCCCAAAATTCTTGGATTTTCAGTATCACTAGGCAAAGCTCATTGAGGTTTATTTCGAAGTTCATTGGTTAGCTGACCCATTTGATTCTCTATATTTCTTCTAGTGGAATCATTATTCGCTATGTATGCCTTCAACAGATTCTTAAGATAACTTGAAGATTCAATTAGTGGGGGTTGTGGAACTTTTTCAGAATATGCTGGTGGATAATTTGGTCGAAATGGCATAGAAAAGTCGTTATGGTCCGCCCATTGATTACTCCATGGAGAAATTGGATGGTTCTACCATGAAGAGTTGTAAGAATTTGATTACAGACCAGTCCAATTCTGATTTCTCATGTAATATTTTAACTCTTGATTCGATGGAAAATTTTCAAAGAAATAACCATCTCCATAGTATTCACAAGAAATATTCTCGAACTAGTTCGGCTGCTAACTTGTCAGATTACCATTGAAACCATTAATAGTTATGTTCTTAAGCATAAAAGACATAGAGGATACCTGGGTTGCCAAAGAAAAGGGAATGATGAGTTGAAATAAAAGGGAATGATTGGTTACCAAAAAAAATGAAATATGATGAAATAAAAGGGAATAATGAGTTAAAAGATGTACTTGTATGTGAGAAGTTTATGTATATTATGGATGAATATACATATTTCATGAAAAAATACACTAATTAATGAATTGATGTTGTTATTTAAGCTAAAGTAAGTAAATGCAATGGAAAGTAAGTAAATGGAAGGGTTCAAAGTCTTATGAAATCCTACTATGCTAGGAACGATAAGTATATTTAGGGTTGATAAGACTTATTCCATTGTGAGTTGATGATCATGGTTCCATAAATCTTGAGGCATGGGTATAAGTTTGTATTTAATCTATAAAGTTCTTTAATGAAATGAAATGTTATGTTTAAAGTTTATACGAGCTTACTAAGCATTCATTGCTTCCGTTATTATCTTTCTCTTACTTTACAGATTATCGGAAGCTCGATTGGGTTGGAAGCTAGTCGGAGATTCATCACATTATCCATCAATTTTATCGGTAGATTTTAATACTTTGGTCATGGTTATAATGGCATGTATAGGTGGACTATGTCTAATGTTTAATTGATCAATTTGGTATGTATAAATCATTTTGGTTGATGATTATGGCATAAAATGTTGCCTTAGATTTGCGGTACTTAAGGTACTAATGATAGCTTATTGGTTGTGGTTAAATTGGTGTATGTTTTGAAATGACCAAAATTGGTATGGTTGTTATGTATCAATTATGTTATGTTTTAGAATGAAAACAAGTTCAGTGATAATTGGTTAAATATGCACATGTATAGGTGTTATGGTTAATGATATAGTCATTTGAATTAGCTTGTAATTATGGTCTCTTTTTGAAGATAGAATAGTTGTTATGTTGATATAAGTGTGTGGCCTTATGATGGTTGATATTATAGACTTTATGGAGCTTAATTGATATAATTTGAAATGGTATTCAAAATATATGTGATGGAATGTTCTTTGATATGGTTGAATGTGGTCATTATGGTTTAGGTAATGTAGTTGACATATAAGGCTAATGATGCTAATTTTTAAATGGTCAATTTGGTATGTCAAGTGTGATTTTGATATGTGAACCTAATGGTAAGTTTTGGCATGAACTTAGTTATAAGTTGGTTGAGTTTTTGTTAAACTATGCAAATGTGAACATGTGTATGATTTTTGTGATTTGAGGTGCCCATTGGGCATATTGGTTGTGTGAATATATACCTTTTTTATTTAGCTTGTTGATACATAATTTGATGCATTTTGAATGCTTGAGTACATGTGGAAAATTGGTTGTATGTGTGTGCATATTGGGTGAGAAAAAATGACTTGGAAATAGGCCTATTTTACGTCCACATGGCCATAGACACGGGGGTATGACTTAGTCGTGTGTGACACACGGCCAGGCGACATGGTCATGTGTCCCCTATAGCTTTCAAAGGGTTACAAGTCAAGAAATTACTTGGCCTAACACACAGCCTAGCATATGGGTGTCTGAGGTCATTTCGAATGGTACCCAAGTCAGTGAGTTACGCGGGCACGAACATAGGCTGGGACACAATCACGTGTCCCTACTTCGAATATCCACACAGCTTGGCCATACAGCCTTGTGACCCCTACAGTTTTGAAAATTTTCATTGTTTCCTAAAAAATTATATAAGATTCCAATTTAGTCCCGACTTGTTTCGAATGTGTTTTTAAGGCCTCGAGGGCTAGTATAAGGGGCAATATGCGTGTTATGGATTAGTTTTGCTATGTTTAATCATGTGAATTAAAATGTTTTAAAAATTTTGTTTGTTTGAAATGTACACTCTAGTAATGCTCCGTAACCTTATTTCGGCGACAAATACGATTAGGGGTGTTACACTTGTTGCCTTATGTGGAGGATTCATTTCCTCCTTTAGCAAGTTAAACTTGCCTTATGTTGTGAAACACAGCCCCTTTTCCACTTATTGTTTCACTCCCTTTCCAAAACCGCCTCTCTTGCTATAAGATTGTAATACAATGAACCTGGTCATGGTTAACCAAGCGTCACACACCCCTCGTGCCATCCACCACCCTCATTTGCACCCTAATCTCTATTTTTTTTCATTTTTTTCATCTTTTTTTCTCTCAAAACAAAATACAACCACCACCACCTTCTTTTAACTTTTGTTCTCCAACCACCACAACCAAGCCTTCCACCACCATCAAAGACCTCCTAACCACCGTAAACGCTGCCCCTTTTCCCTCCTCCTCCTTTCCACCACCGTGACTGCCGTCGCAAACCACCGTGGGTCTCTTCTACCTCCACCTATTTTCTCTTCTTTTTCTCTTTTCTCCTTTCTTCCAATTGTAGTGATTGAAACCTCCTCCTTTTAATATTTTCTCACCACCGTCGGACCGTCACACTTCCATAGTCAGACCACAGTTGAGCCACCATCGTCGGACCACCCCGATGACCAAAATTTTCCTTTTTGCTTCTTCTTTCTTTTTTCGATTCCTTAGTGACCAAAAATCATGTTTTTCTTTCACTTATTCGATTATTTATTTCTAGATCACTCAAACATCGATCTCATTCCATTCTCAATCCTTCGATCATCTTGTATTAAATCAACTGTAAGCAAGGTTGTTTGATTTGTAAATTCTTCATTTTAGAAATACCATGGTTTGGCCGAATGGTATAGGGTGATAATATCATCAAGTTATTTTATTATTGATTTAACATAAGTACTAATGTGATTTCGTATCAACTTGAAGGGCCAAACGATATTCAAAGAGGAGAACCTTAACTTCGCATTTGAAAATCATTCTTTTGTGAGTCCTATATCGTGGGGTAAGTGTTGAGGAGACTTTTAATACTCAACCCTTCTTAAGTGACGAAAATACCATCAAAGAAACTTGAATAAGAAACGTTATTTTTGTATTAGATTGTCTTGCGAGATAGATCGAGCGAAATCTTTTCTATTAGGATTGTGGCAATCAGATCTACGATAAAAGGTGTGGGATCTTTAACTTATGTGGTGTGATGAGTGTTTATTTTTTTTATATTAGTATCTTAATAACCGTTTATGCGTGAGTATGCTAAGTACTCATAAAGAGGGTTGAAAACCCCATCGAGGAGAAACCCAAGTAAGTGAACCTATCTGTTGTTTTTGAAAAGTGTATTGTGTGATGTGATGATATCATGTGATTGTGATATTTGTGAAAATTTCATCTATGTGATATTGATATAATTGTAGATCTCATTCTCATAACATATGATGTATGGCTTGTGTGTTATTGGTTATGATTTCGTTCTGCGATTATGAAATTATGAATATGACTATGGGATATGTGATCTTATGTGTAAAACATGTTTACAACATGTTAATGTGAATTGATTAAAATGAGAAAAATGTGATATTGTGAGCATGACATCATGTGTATGTGAAATGTGAAACAAATGTGTTAAAATGAAAAAAAAAAGCCATATAATATGCATAGGGTGAGATTTGTGAAAGGGGGAATACATCTGATTGTTTATCTGCAATTATGTGGCCATTTATCAGCAATTATGTGGTGGCTTGTCCACAATGTGATATGTGGCCGTTTTCGGCATTTATGTGGTGGTTTTTCCATAAATGGTGTGTTATTAGATGGACGAGTTCTTGGGAACTCGATATATGGTGTGTAGCGAAGATGGGTAGGAAATTTTATAAAATGTATATTGCTTTTAAAGTATGCATCAACATGTTCATGCATAAGTTTCAATATTAGAACTTTTGATTATTGTGATGATTGATATGATAAGATTGATATTTTGATATGTATTTGATTATTTTTGTGTTGATCCCGCACTGGGCTTTTAAAGCTCATCCCTTTTTAATTCTGACTTTTTAGACAATAATCGGGGTTAGGACGGGATCGGCTTACGGAGGTGCTTTTGATAATTTTCAAAAAATATATTATTTTGGTATTTGATATTTTGGGGATGTATTTTTATTACTGTAGACTTTTTCTGGGGATTTTCTTTTGGACTTTAGATTATTTTGATGCATTCGTTTGAAATCAAAATGGGCCACTAAGGAGATTCGTGCAGAGAGTCCTTGTGACTACTTGTGAAGTTGTAGCTCTTTCTCCCTCGACATTTCAGAGAGGCCTTTCTGACTTCATCTTAGTCTCCTGGAAACATCTTCAATTTATATGGTTTAAACTTAACAAAGATGGTTCGTCTTCGGGAAATCTAGGCAAAGCTGGTATAGGTGCTTCTATTCGAGACCATGATGGCAATTGGGTTGTCGGGACTTTCTGTCATGTCCCCAGAGCAACTAGTGTGGAAGCAGAATTTTGAACTTTTAGAGATGGTCTCTCTTTAGCTTTGGAGTTTAACATTTTGAACCTGGAGATTGAAGTGGATACTATTACTGTAATTCATTTTACGAGAAGCTTTTCTAATCATAACCTTTTCCTATCTCCCTTGATTGGTGAGTGCAAGATGCTCTTCCATTCTATGAGTTCTAGCTCGTTGAAGCATGCCTTTCATAAAGAGAACAAATATGTGAATGCCGTAGATCATTTGGGGAGTATTTTTCAAGCATCTTCTCCCTCGAATGATCTTTATTTTAATAACTTGTTTTGTGTTTGCTTTAATCCACTTGGTTGCTTAAATTGTCTACTTTTAGATGATGCCCAAGGGACAGTTATGTATCGAACTTTAAGTTAGTTGTTTTAATAAAATTCCATTCCCTTTTTGAACCAAAAAGAAGAAAGAAAAAAGAATAAGGAAAGGGGAAAAAAGAAATAAAAATTTTAATGGGTTTAATGGTGGAATAGTTAAAAATTTTAATGGGTTTAATGGTGGAATAGTGGATTAAACGGTGGAGTGACCAATTTGGTCAATTTAATTAACAACAGCGACTAAGATAATAAAAAATTTGGAGTGGCGAAAATAGGAACAACCTAATTTTAGAGTGACTAAGGGGGTAGTTTACCCATTTTTAAACTACAACACATTGGATTAGTTTCCAAAATTGTAACCTCATATTGCTAGTGCATGTATGGTGTTGATTGAGTTGGTTAACAAGTCAAATTGATACTAACTCAAGAAAAATGACAATATCCGGTAAACAATTGAAGTGCATTTAGTATTCGTAATATTATAAATTTACTTATTTAATTTCCTTTTTACTCACGATTTAAATTAATTAATTATTTTAATTATGTACATATTGTGTATGTATTATTATTAATTTTAAATCTTACGTTTTATTATTTATTATATGTTATTTTTTAACTCACATCTATATTTTAAATATGTCATTTTCAGTTGCATATACATACGATAAAAAAAATTAATACTATTTATAAATCCTATTCTTATTTTTCAGTACATTAGATAAATATTATATACAATTTTTTTTCTAAATTACTCAAGACATTTGTTAGTAAAGTTTAATAAAACACCGTTCCGAGACGCGAATGATTTCTTTTTTGGGTAAAAAAAACATTTATTTATAACTCTAACGCCAATAATGATTAATCTCACACAAAAATCGTGTCCAGAAAAAGAAATCACACATTAAAACTTTTTTATATTAAAAGTGTAAACACCTGTCCAGAATTTGTGATATGAATTCATCTATAGGATTATAAACTTTTATTTTTTTAGCATACTTATGTCAATTTTAAAACATTTAAATAGAAATCTTGATAATATTGTCTTATATATCAAAATACTGTTCAGACCAGCTATCATTTCCCTATGATTGCAGAACTGCTAAAAAGAAAACTAGTTTTAAATATTTTGGTGGTTGTAGCCGTAATAATAGTCGAACCGCTATCAACAATTCAACAAGTTCCATTTTAGATTTTAAATATAAAATTAAATTATATTCTTTTGTTTGGTAAAATGTTTTAGTTTGTACCGGCTGTGTTGGTGTGTTTCGTGACATTTTCTTTTTCGAATTTCAATTTCGGTTGACTCAATTTCATGTAATTTGACTGGCTATTTTGATAAAGAAAAATACATTCTTTTCGTTAAATTTAAGTATAATCTATATAAATATTAATGTAAAAAGTTAATGTCTTATCATTTTTAATTAGTAAAAGGAATTAAAGAATATTTATAGGATAATCTTATTGTTTAGTGTATGTGATAAATTGTTGTTGTTTATTTTGGAATGGTAGAATAACTTATTGAACTTATTAAGTTTATTGATTTTACATTTAATATTTATTTATTGATGAGTGTAAGAGCCCATTTTTGTCCGGGCCCATACCAGCAAAACAAACCCAAATGATAAAAACCAAAAACAGTCCATTTACAGAAAATTTAAACTTAAAATTACAATGGTCCGAACGGCCCAATAAGAATTAAAACCCTAAAGCCCGAATGACCCAAAACCTAAACTAGTTTTCAGCCAAGAGCAAACCCTAGCTAGCCGCCGCTCCTGCCCTAGCCTCTGTCACCTCCACACGCACGCCTCCACGCCACGCTCCTCCGTACGACCGTACCTGCAACAGACACACAAACAACAGCAAAGAAAAGCCAAAAACAAAAGGCCAGAGGATAATAACAGAAAAGATATGGATTTCTTTTGTAATTTTCATTTTTCTGGCTATATAAAAGCCAAATATGCCTTGTAAAAAAAGGGGGATAGTAATTCTGTATTTTTTTTAGTTTTTTTCTTCTTTCGGCTATATAAAAAGCCGTTCTAAAATCTGTAAAGGGTTCTGATCCTTTTTTTTATACACAGAGATTGAATAAAAAAACTGAATGAAAAGCAGATCAAAAAATTTTTCAGAAAAAGGTTGATTCTAGTTCTTTTTCTATTCGGGCGTTTTTTATTTTCTTTATTTTTCTTTTTATTTTTTGTTTGTTTCATTACTCTTTTTAACAAAAAAAACGAAACTAAAAGGAAAAAGAAAAAATACCTGACCGCTTCGGAAGGACGGCGTCAGAGGTCGCCTTCGCCATCAACGGAGTCGGACAGGGAGGGGTGTCTCCTCCTTTTTCCTCTTGGTCCCGCGGTTGAGAAGGCCTGGCCTTCAGGGACACCGTGAAGGGAAGGCCGAGAGGCCCATTTCGCGCAACTCCGGCCACTGGCCATGGAGGCGGCGGCGGCTAAGGCCAAAACCCTAGGCCAGATGGGGGGACCGAGAGAGAAAAGCTAAGAGCTTTCTCTGTTTTTTTAAAAACTGAATAGGATAGTTTTTTTTTTCTTTCTTTTTATGTTTTTTTTATATATTTATACCAGGTGAAACGGCGCCGTTTAGCCCCCATAACCCGCGCGTCGACCTGACCCGCAACCCAGGATCCGCGTGTTTTCATATTAATGGGATATTTTCGCGCGAGATCCTTCCGCTTTTGCGCCTTAATGCAATTTGGTCCTTTTTTGTTTCTTTAATTTAGCTGCATAACTTTATTTTTGTTTCATTTCAGCCCTGATCAAAGTAATGCGTTTTGAAGGGAGGGATATTTGCCCTTCTGGTCCCTTCCCTTTCACGCGTGTTGTGATTTGGTCCTTTTAGTGCTTTTCTTTTTTTTAATTTCATCATAAACTTTGTTTATTTTTAATTTAATCCCTAATCTATTATTGTAATCATTTTTCTACTAAATTAATTGTTTAAATATTTTTAATGCTATCATTATTAACTTTGTATTAGCATTTATTATCATCATTACTATTATTTATTATTATTAGTTTTATTTGCCCTTTTATTTATTCGTTAATATATTGAATAGTTTTGTTTTTTTAGGTTTATTTTTTATTCTATATATATATATATCTCTATATATAGGCATTATGCTTGTACATATATTTTTATAATTTATTTATGCATACATACAAACGCATTTTTATTTTATAATAAATGTCTATATATATCTATATACCTTTTATTATTTCCCTATATACATATACATATACATACATACATGTATCTTTTATATTTATAATTTCTAAAATATATATATACACATATATTTTATAAGGCATATCTGCTCGTACATACACACTTTTTTATAACGTATATACTTATATTTTATATTTTATTTATATTTTATAATATATATACCTATATATGTAAATATTTATGCTTTTATATTTTATAATCCATATACATATCTTTTATTTATTTTCTTCATTTATTTATTTATTTGTATGTCCGTTATTATTATTTATTATGCTTTAGAATTTTTATTTGTTTATTACTCGTTATTGTACATACGTGATTGATTTTATTTATATACATGTGACTTCTTATTTATTTATCTTTTGTTTTTGCTTGTATTATTTTTACTTACATCATTATCATTGTTATTCCATTACACCCATTTTTATTTAGATTTCAAGAAAGAAATTTTAAAAATATAAGTAATACTCGGTATTTGGGATCTTCGAGAGAATCGAGCCCTAACGTATTGGGTTCCAATTTTCTTTGTTGAATCTAAATAATCGAGATTACTTCTTTAAAAATGATAAAAGGCTCATTATCAGGAATTCAATATGTTGTGTCCTAACGAGTTGGATATGACACGTTGTTTTCCCGAGATGAGGATTTTTTTTCTAAAAATTAATAAAGGCAGTATTTTGCATTTAGATTTGAGAAAGTCGTGCCCTAACTTACTGGTTTTCGATTTTCACAATGAATCTAAATACGTGAATATTTCCAAACTCAAGTTTTAAACGATCTCGGGAATTAAAAAAGATCGTACCCTAACTTACTGGTCGTGATCCTTTTTAAATCTGAAATAACTAAATATCTTTTAAAAAAGCAAATTTTTAGCATTCATTCGCGTATCGGGAATTCGAGACATTGTGTCCTAACTTACTGGATATGATGCTTTTTTTCTCGATTAACGTGAAATATGCTTCTTTTCTAAAAAAAAATCAACATTTTAATACAATGATCGTATTTTTTTAAAAAATTCTTCAAAGTTTTTAATTTTCAACATTAAGACATTAACTAATCGACTAGGTACCAATTTTGGGCGTTACGAGGGTGCTAATCCTACCTCGTACGTAACCGACTCCCGAACTTGTTTTCTCAAATTTCGCAGACCAAAATCATTTTTAAATGGTGAACCGATCATACCTCAATAAAAGATCGGTGGCGACTCCCATTTTATTTTCAAAGTCGATCCCTATTTTTTCAAATTTAAAAATTAGTTTCAACATCGAGTATTGAATCCAATTTGTAAATATTTTTCATAATAAACCAGTGAAATTTTCATCTTTATAACTTAGTATAAATTAACAGTATGAGAATAGAAGTTGGAACATGAACTGCATCAAATTGGGCTAAATCACAGAAAAGGTGAAATGCCCACCTTCTATAGTTGGGGAAAGGCCCCATTCACTCGTTTTCTTGATTGTTCAATTTCGTTTGGGCCCTTGATCTCTTTTTCCTAGACTTCTTGGTAGCTTAATAAGCCCATGAGAATTTAAAAGAAAGAAAAAAAGAAAAGGCCCATAACATGTTTCTTAAACTATAATGAAGGATTTCCTTTTTAGGCGCTCTTCCCGGTTTGATTCTAATTTCCTTGTAGTTATACTCGCATGCTTAATGAAGGATTTCTCATTCGGTCCACGAGTATTTCAAGTTCCCTAGTTAATGTTATTGATCAAATTCGTTTAGATGTAAAGTCTTTATCTTCAACTTCAAATGTTACTTATTAATTTGTAATCGATTTCGTTATTTTATAATAAAAAAGGTATTTGATGATTGTTTCGTATAATCGTTAAGGTATATCACACTATTACAAAATTGAAACCGAAAGTAGTTAAAAGAGAAAAAAATAGTTTCATTGTGATACAATTAATAAGTGCATCCAGTTATAATAAGTGTATTCCCAAATGAAAATTATATATTTAAAATGTATGAGTGTTTTTATAAAATAATATACAATAAATAATGGAATGTAAGATTTGAAATGAATAATACATATATAATATGTATGAAATTAAAATAAAATTAGTTTAAATTTTGAGTAAAAGAAAATTTAAATAGATAAATATATCATTAGTGGTGGAGTTAGAAAATTTTTTTAGGGGCGGAATTAAATTGTATATTTTTACGATAGTAAAAATGTAATTTCACCATTTTAATAGTGTCTATATTTATAATTTTGAGAGGATTAAATCAAGTTTTTATTATTTTTGGGGCTAAAGTGCAATTTTGCCATTATTAATTTAAAATTTTATAAATTATAAAAGGTCTAAATAGAAATTTTTCCTTTTTAGAGGGGTTAGGGCCCTGCCAACCCCTTTGGTTCTGTCACTATACATCGTATAAAGAATATTAAATGTATTCCAATTTTTTATTATAGCATTGTTTTTTTTTCTTAAATTGGTATCGAGTTAATTTGTGACACTAATTTAAACGATAACACTATCAATAAGATTATGGCATACCCATTATATGAATAAAAATAATTATATAATATATTTATTAAGAATTCATATAAAAATTAATTATTACTTTAATTAAAGTGTCAAAATTAGGAGAGTATATATTTGGTGTCTTGGGTTAAAATGTTATTACAAGTATGATTCTTTTCTATATTTTTATAAAAACAATACTGTTAAATTAACATTTATTACTTTATTAAAATTTATATAATTTAATAATTGAGTTGATAATTAATTAAGGGTGATAGTAAAAATAATATAGATAATAAGTTAATAAGATTTTGCTCAATGAAAAACGAACCCTTGAATTGAGTGAAATATGGCCCAACTAAGCTTTAAACCTAATACTATTAAAGTGATCTTTTATAAGATTTTCTTACCTTAATCAATTTAATTAATGATCGAACTTTAACTACCATCCATGTCAAAAGCTAAATGTCTGTCATGGATCCACCAGCATATAAAATACTTAAAAAATAAATGTTAAATCAAGTTTGATGTAGGAAAATTTTGAACGGTGAATGACAGAGAGGCTTATCCCGATTTCAAAGAGGAAAACCATTCTTCTGTGGTACTTTTTGTAGGCTTATGAGATACACTTTCCGTAATTACCTCGAAGATTGCAATCATGGCTTTACTGATGTTATCCTTGGCTAAGAATGACGTGTTTAAAGATTGAGCATGTGAATTACTTGGTAAAATTTTGGTTTGAAACGTCACATAATTTGAGAAAAGAATCCATGTTTAACTTGTTACATGAAGTTTGATGAATTGTGTTGTATTCAAATTAAGTTTTAATTGATTGCCCATTACCCTTTTTTTCAGTTGATTGTCCATTACCTTTAAATTGGATGTTTAAACGTATGTGCCAAATTTCTTAACAAAATTTAAGAAAGCTTAGTGAATAGCACCAACAAAACGTTATCAGTAATCAAATTGTTAAATTTTCTTTTTCAATATTCTTCTCAATTTTACAATTTAATCTCTATCAATTTTAAAAGTAAAAAATTAACAAAAATTCATCATAACATTAATATATTTTTGTTTATTGTGCAAAATTTTGATTGTTATAATGATAATTTTAATTTTCGATGTGTACATATTTTGTTAATTTGATCTTAATTATAAAAAAATTAATAAATTTAACCTCAACATTTATACATTTATAAAAAAATATTGTAGATTGAATTTGTTAAATCATGATTAAATTAATAGAATATATAAATTATGAGAGCTAAATTTGTTATTATATTAATCAAATTTATGTAAAATTGATGAAAAACATTAATATTATAATTAATTATTCTTAATTTCTTATTTTTAAAATGAATATATTAAATTAATTTGATTTTTTTGAAGGGGAACAATTTGTTTAATGTGGAAATTGAGATTAATCCAAATAGTATAAATTTGTCTTTTTTAACTACTTTTTTTTAAAAGTGTATTTCTCTACTTTAAGGGTGTTCCAAGTTGACACGGAATCGTAGTCCACTTGGGGTCACCAAGCTGTCTCGAAAATGCATGCATGATGATGGATCCAAGCCCAAGCTCCCGGGTTGCAAAAAGCCACCTTTGGTTTGTGAGCGTCCGAGCCTAATGCTTCGCTTTCATTAGGCGCTTGTCTCCACAAGAGGGCGCCACTATCTCTATTGTTGCCATTATCCCCGTAGTATCTACTTATCTACATATCTATCCGGTTTCTTTTTCCTTTTTCTTTCTGGTCTATTTTGGCGGTGGTCCATCCTCTGAAAATAACTCCATTCTTGGTTATTCATCTCTAAAATGCTACTTTGCTTTTAAACAAATAGCAATGCGTGAGAGTGTGTGGGTTTTTTTTTCCTTTTAACAAAGAGAGTGGGATTTTATTTGTAGTTATCACTTGGAATGTTACATTCCTTGTAATCTTGTAGTGTTACATACCTAATGTAAATGTAATTGCTGGTGACCTAACCAAATATCAGTAATCAGTGTTCCATTTGATTTTTCTTTTGAATGATATATATCAAGAGGAATAGACTAGAAATCTCTTTTTGGTTTTTTTATCTTGAATTTAGGTACCTTACAACACTCAAATGACATTTATAATTGATTTAATTTTAAAAATATGTAAAGTTTGAACTTGATGGTTAATTTCATTGATAGAAATAATAGCATCTACTTTTTTCAAATGTAATCTCATTCAATCTACTTTAAATATAATGCAAGTTGTGACTGTAATATATATATATATAATAAAAAATTATATATAGACCAAAGTAAAAGTTATGAAATAAATGAATTTGGTACAAGTGTTCTAAAGTCATTTATTAAACCGAAAATAGAGAGAAGAAAAAGAAAGGTAAGAGATAAAATTTGTATATTTATGCTTGTGTTTTTTTTAATATTATATATGTATTTTTATAAATGTATATGGAGAGAAAATTTTTATTTTTATTAAATAATATATTTAAAGACATTAGTTTGAATATTTATTATTGAATTTATTCAAGATTGACATATGATAAAATGTTTACAATTTAAAAATTATTTTTTAATTCTTATTTTGAGTAAAGTATTAAATGATTTTATTCATGCGTCTACTGTTGAGGTAAGTTGTGAAGAAATGATTTAAGTGGTATTTGACAATGTCCACTACTACCCATCACTATGATAGTAGAGTGAAACTAGTTATATTTGGGGTTGGCAATATATTGAAACAAAATCTTTGGGTTGTTGAGTTAGTGGATATTTTCAAAATATGGAAACACATAAATGTAAACCAATCTGTTACCTATGAAGATTGGATTGTAGTTGATTGAATTGAACAATTACAACCCTTGAATTATGGAGAATCATTTGGGATCAAGTTATTGTTTTCCTAAAATATTGAATTTCCATCTGATTGTGTTTTTCATTTTGGATTTTATTAGTATATTAATTTTTCTATTTTTTAGTTACCAATTTTTAGGGTTGCTTTGTATTTAATTATTAGTATGTTAGCAAGTTGAGAGACATATATATTATGAGGTTTGTATAGGTTTTAGATGATAGCATACTGAGAGCGCTTTATTTTTTCATTGTGGAACCATTTTTATGAGTGTAATTGAAGTGTAAACCTCAAGTTTTTATAGTCTACATTCTTAAAGGGAGAATTTAGAGGTGAGTGTTATAACACTCGTTGTATTACACCAAGTAAAATAAAACATAGTTTAAACAAACATCTAACAGAAGCCTTATAAAAGTCGATGAGATTATATAAAACGCAAAGTGCATTATTTCCCATACAAAAGTTTCATGTGCATCATTGACAATTAAATATAATTTAAAACAGTTTGGTGTATACGCCTTACAAATGTTCTCATAAAATTATATTTCACTAAGATTTAACATGTCTCAAGAGTACATAGAAATTCTTTTTAAAACAATTAATTGGCGAAAGATGTAAATTATTACAAAGTTACTTACAAAACAATTCTACATGTTACCAGCCCAAATGGTCCTGCATGATTCAGAAAACAAATAAGTAGCTTACTGGCAACAACAAATCTGGCGTAGTCCCTTTTCTACTTAACTCGCCTGAGAAGGAAAATAATAAAGTAAGTTCAAGCGAACTTAGTGAGTTCCAAATGTAATCACAAACAATATACAAGAATTCTACTGGTTATTAAGCACAAACGCTCATAAGATACTCTACCTTTCAAAGTGGTTCGAACGTAATAAACATAATATGCCCAACGGCGTTCACAAAACCTAGATAGACTTGTTCCACCATCTTAACACAACACATGAGTGGTCATTATCCACCAACTTAACTATAACTTATACAACATATTCCATTTACACATGATCCATCCTTGTGACATCCTCAGACCCAAATTCAAAATCAGAATAATATAAATCAGATTTATTCATGTGCATATACCTCCTTAACACCTCATATCATTTTTGTTCAATTGAACATGTTTCCTCGTGATCTACCAGTCCCTTTTGCAATATAATTGCCGTACCAGAGGCATTACAAACATATCTCTTTGTCATTTATCACATATCACACTTCACATATAGATGGTACTAGGCTCATGCTGCAAAGAGGCCATTTTATATAAAAACATGAACTGACCATATTCACACTGACAATGCTGGTTTAACTCCACCATGATCAGACAACACACATTACACTATCGAGAGAGAACACTTACCTTACCAAATTTATACAACAAGAGGATTTTAGAACACAAGGAAGTAATAAGGAACTCACCAGAAACTCTAAAACATGAATCTACTCTACAAGTCTTTTACCTTTATTGCTCAGAACATCGCTAGCTTCATGAGGTAGATGAGAAACAAATATAAATCTTGAATCATTAAACTATTGTAATGTTAACATGTATGCATGAATAGGTACCATGCAACTGAGAATTAGGAAGTTACCCTCCTTAGAACTAGTTCTAAAAACCTATGTATGCACAATTGCAAATATGTAAATTCCTTCGACAATAACCTAAGGGTTTACAAGAAATTACCAGTAAGCTGGTACTAAAAATGGCGTCGACTAAATACTGATAACCTTATTCATTTGAAGCTTTCTACCTTAAGGTTTGTCAGAAACTTAGAGAATAATTCAAGGAAGAAGATGTAAAAGTAATACATGTATGCAAACAATATCTTTATATACCCAGACAACGGAGACAAAGTTTAGTGGAAGGATAAAAAAAATCCCACTATTGCCCTTGATTCCCATGAATAAACTTACTTAAAATTTTTAAAGTGTAATAATCTACAACACAGTAGGTCATTTCTAACTAGGTCTCAACTAAACTTCAACATTACTTACCAAGCCATTGTTCATGTTAAAACATGGAAAGGAATCTATTAAGCTGTGAAATTATGAGTTTGTCCAAAACATTTGGGGTTGGCGAATAGCTTAACAGAAGAGTCTACCAATCCCTAGAGTCTACCAAATCCTGGAGTTCACCAAATAGCGAATCCCATAGAATATGCCACCCAATCAAAATTGATATGTCACTAACTTGTTTTATACCCTTAGCGTAAACGACTTAAAGTTCAAAAAGTTACTTGATAGTTTTTGTCGGGCGAGATATAATAGTAACACCTCATGCCCGACTTGTCTGCCGGATCTGGGTATAGATCATCACAAACAAACTTATATTTAATTTTAATAGGCTAAACTGTCATGAAACAAATTAAAATTAAATTAAATTCTATTAATAAAATAAATAATAATAACTCTTACAACCAGGGGCCTTAAGTTGCTAAATGTTTAGATCCTCACAGTTCAGTTTCTAACCAGACTATTTGCTTACAAGGAAATTCTTAAATTTTAGCGAAGGACTATCAGTCCTAAAAATCCATATTCTAGGTGTGCTATCTGGTTTCGTTGTTAATGATTCAAAGGCAAAGCCTCCAATAATACACTCTTCCTATGTGCATGACTGTAACTACCTACGATTCTCAATCTCCACTCCATCGAGCTTAGTCCCTCATCTGAGTTCTTGATCAACCTCACAAATCCTACGAGCATCAGAGAAACTCCTTTAGTCCACCATAATTAATCCTTAATGCACGAGGGTTACAAATGTAAAGTAAACTAAACATAAATAACTCCATGTTCACTGAAGGAGAGTGTTTCTTTATCAGGGTGGTGGACTTCACCTGGTCCTCCAAGCTGCTCGGACCACTATAAGACTTTTCTTTGGTCAAACTCTACACTTGACCGTAATCCAAACACCTCACCTCATCAGTGATTCCTATCATTACTTCTCATATTCTCTTCCTTCCATACAACCCACGTACAGGGTGTTTGTTGTCCTCTAACTTATTTGGTTGAATACTTTCCTTGGTGAACTCCCTTTTCCCTTACTCTAGTCCCGAAGGACTTGTTGATATCTTCATATTATGATGACCTTTAGCAGTCCTCTCTACTCTGGTGAACCCATTCTCATTCCACCCTAATGTTTGCAGTGTAGGATTACTTCTAGTAATCCGCCCTTCAATCCAACCCTTACTTGGGAACTCACCTATCTCGTACGTGAAGGTTGGTCTGACTTGCTGGACCAACAGGTTATCTTCCATATGACTATACGAGCATAACATTTTACTTGCTCGTTTCCTCTCTACAGCTATCGTTGTGGCGGTGTACCTGCAATAGACTTTCCTCAAAGAGGAATAGTCTTGACATACATTCTCTCCCTTAGATAGAATCTTTATTATTGGAGTAGAACTCTCATTTCTCTCGTAAGGTTTATTTCTCGTGTACAACTTTGTTGAGCACTTCCTGGTGGCTCTTAATTGCCGATCCTTCCTTATGATTCTTGGATAGTTTCCCTTTTTACATTTCCTTGATTAGGCTAGCTCTTGCACAACCTATCATTCTCAAATTCTTGTTGGGTCTTCGCCCATACCTTGTCAGCTTTCACATCTATCATTGCCACTTTTCTATAACTCTTCTTCCATTTATCTGGTTTCTCATACTTGGTGCACTGACTGTATTCTCCTCACTTGAGGTACTAGCGTACTTCCCGCATTAGTCCCATAGTGGGCTCTATGGGTTGCCAGTAGTCGAGCTATAGTCTTATACCCTTCTTCCTCATTTTTCTTATCCTAGTGGACTTACACCGTGTTTACTATCCTAATAGACAATCTGTTTTATTTTTTTACAGTCTTAGTGGGCTATCTTTGTGGATGCTATGGAGTCTTTCATTTATGGTCTTACACTAATTCGCCATCCTGGCATACTATCATACGATGTTGTGGAGTCTTTAATCCATGGTCTTACTCATTATACCTTGCTGCCTTAACATCTTTCATCTAAGGTATTACACCGTATACCATATGTCGCGTGTAAAATGATGTGTGATTTTGTGTAAGTATACACATTGGTTCAAGTAATAAAGTGATGAGTGAGTATAGTTCCCACGATGATCAGATTGAGACACAAAATTTGTCAAGTTATTGTAATATGGTTAATGTTATGGCAAGAGTGACAAATAAGATGCTATGGTAATCTAAGGTAAGTATGCAGTGATGATTCAAAGGAATGATGATGTATGCGATTGATGGAATTAATGAATAATTGGAAATGCTATGGAAAAAGTGAGAGTAGAAACATAATGACAATAACAAGGGTGATTATCCGAATAGAATGTAAACAAAGAAATAAACAACTAAATATGATGTGACAAAGTTACTACGAAAAGGAATAAGGATAGAGTGATGTTGATTCGGAAGGTTGGGATTACCCAAAATCGACCCTTACTATCAATAATGCCTTGGCAAAATTATATCTACTTTATTGCACAAAAGAGTTCTAAAATGGTTTGCCTCTCGCGAGAGCAAAACCTCAAGTTATCTTGCCCATGTCTATAGTCTTTTTAGATATCTTGAACGGGTTCCTTCTATATATCATGACCCTATGTCTAGAGTCGACTACAAATGTCTATTGAATACTTGCTCATTTCATTTAATTTTTATCCAACCAATCCAACCCTTTTAAAGTTAAAATCAGTTTATAAGTATCCAAACAGTCATTTATGTCTAGAGATCGTTTGCATTTTAATTAAGAAATAAGAACAATAAAATGAAATAGTAAAGTAAATTAGATATATACTGCATCCATAAAAATAGTTTAAGGTTTCATCGAAAGTAATCTTAATCCTATGAGATTTAGCTCATGGGTTGGGAAATAAAATTCCAAACTAAATATTATCATACATTGTGTTCAACTACTTTAATTTAATCTTTCGAAGGAACACTAATGGAAATAATGGAAGAACTTCGGGAAATAGCTTTTGCTTGCCCAGTCCACACTTTGGCAGTACAGTGTCCTGTGATGGCTAAGAAGGATTGTCTTCGACTTCATTTCCTTTGCACCGTCGAACCCTTATTCACGCCTAAGGATCTCTCCCACTTTTTTTGTTCGCCCTCCGTGAGGTCTCCTTCATCGGCTTTTATAAATAGATTAGGCTGGGGTTGACTAATACCTCGAGATTATCTTCTCCTCTTGTAGGGGGATTTATCTGGTACAAGTTTAAATTTGAGCTAAGACTATTGCACAAAAAATGTTGACTTGGTCTTCCCGGTTGCCATAACATCTATTGTAACACCCCTAAAGTGACCCTAGTCGGAAAGTGGTTTCGGGACCACTAAACCGAGTTATAAAGATAATTAACCGTCATAATTGATGCTCATTATATGTACATATGCATGTGTGAAAATTTCATGTTTGAATTTTGTTAATAGTAAGTGAATTTTATCAAATAGGACTTATGTGAGAAAATTTGGAAATGTGCTAGGCAAATGTAAAGTGGCCTAATAATGCATGTTGTGAAATGATGGGTTTGCATGTCAAATTACCCAAAATTAATGCATAGTGGCCGGCCATGCTATGGGTGGAAACATGTTGGGAACATGTTGGCTTAGTGTGTTATGTTAGAAAGAATAAATAAAGGGTTAGTAATTAAGTAATGAAAAGGGAGGGGTGATGAAAACAAAGTTGTCTCATCCATCTCCCCCCTCCATTTTACCGTAACTAGACAAAGAAAAGAAAAAAAAAGAAAGGGTGTTCATCCTTTAACACCTTGGCCGAAAATTTGAAGGAGGAAGGAAGAAGAAAGGTTGAAGAGATTCGGCCATGCATGTAACTAGACTAAGGTATGTTTGATGATGTTCCATGAGATGCATGCATGTTTTAGTTGTTAGTTTGAGTTCTACCTAAGCCATGGTCTAAATCTTGCTATGTGATGGAGATGATATTCGGCCATGGGTGTTGTCTTTCTTAGTTGGTGTTTTGATGTTGTGGTGATGAGGCATGAAGATGATTGAGCTTGAGTGTTTAATAAAAAGGTTTGGATGTGAGAGTGTGTGAGGAGTAGAAATGTGGGGTCTTAGCAACTTCATGAAGGTTCGGCCATGGTGCTTCAATATTGCACTTGTGTTTAACCCTAGGATTAATTAGTTATTGGTTAGTATGGGTATGGGTGACCGAATATGAGAGCATGAATAGATGGAGAGTTTGGTGAATCGATATGTGGTAAATGTTAAGTGTTAAATGAGATAGAAATGATAGATTAATGTTGCACATTCGACTATAGTTAGGCATGTTGATGATCTTATCTTGACTTAGATAATTAGGCATAAAAGGGTGGTAATGAGGTTGAGGTTGTTGAATGGTTAGTTGGGTAACAAATGAAGCATTCGGCCATCACTTGGGAGCTTATGTGATGTTGAGTTTAAAATTAGCAAAGGTGATTACCGAATGTCCAAGTATGCATATGCATGTGTGATTAGATTATTGATAGTATGGTAATTGCATGAGGTTATTAGCCGAATAGCTAAGAACATAAAGTAGCAAGGTGAAAATTTTACCATGTCGTTTCGTATGTCATAAAATCATTAAAATGTGGATACCAATATATGTAGCAAAGCGGTTAAATGAGTTAATTTATTTGTTTAAGCTCAAGACTCTAAAGGAGAGGCGTCCAACAAGGGAAAGGAAAAAGTGATCGAATAGCCGCCGAAATTGTTCGACCACATCCGAGGTAAGTTTTAAGTGATTAAACGTTGAGTAAATTCAATTATAATAGGACATGATGAGTTGATTTAATAAGATATGATGTGGCCATGATATGTTCTAAGCCCAAATGGAAAGTTCTTAAGTGTTTGAGCTTGGGAATTTAAGGGTAATTTGAAATAGTCTGCTTCGGACAGCAGCAGTAACGTGACTTTAGAAAATCACCATAAATTTATGGATTTGAATTAGAGGCTTAATGAGACATGAAATTAAAGCTTAATGAGCCTAGTTTCTTATAAAAGAAACCGTGTAAGCAAAGGAATTTCCGATAATGAGATACTTAAAGTTGTGTGAGACAGCGCAGAATGACACTGTAATCCTCTGTTCTGTTTTTAGAAAATCATTATAAATTGTACAAAAATGGTTATAAGATAAAATTTATATGCTTAGACTCCTTAATTAGTCTAGTTTCAAATGAAATCAAATACAACACATTTCGAATTCTGTAAAATGAGAAATTTGATTCGTAGTGAAGAGTGGTCAGATTAGTCAAACAGTGAAACAGGGGAAACTTTAAGAAAAATCTGGTATTGATTGGCCAAACCTAAAATTCTGGAAATTTTATGGATGGAAGATATACGAGTCTATATTCAGTAAAAATTAACGGAAAGTGATTTGGAGTTTTGTAGCTCCAGTTATAAATAATTTAGTGACTATTGCTCAGGAAAAACAGCTTGTGCTGAAATTGAGATTATGTTGTGAACCTTGATAAACTTGTTTTAGTTGCTCATAAGCTATTGATTAAACCCATACTTGAATTCTAAATCGTGGTATTGTAAGTTTATGAGTATTCGAATATGAAATGATAGTAAGGCCTAATGGCCAATGTGATGAACGTGAAAGTGTATATATGTGATAAGGCCTAATGGCCGATGTGATGAATGTGAAAGTGTATATATATGTGATAAGGCCTAATGGCCGATGTGATGAATGTGAAAGTGTATATATATGTGATAAGGCCTAATGGCCGATGTGATGAATGTGAAAGTGTATATAGGTGATAAGGCCTAATGGCCGATGTGATGAATGTGAAAGTGTATATATGTGATAAGGCCTAATGGCCGATGTGATGAATGTGAAAGTGTATATATGTGATAAGGCCTAATGGCCGATGTGATGAATGTGAAAGTGTATATATATGTGATACGGCCTAATGGCCGATGTGATGAATGTGAAAGTGTATATATATGTGATAGGGCCTAATGGCCGATGTGATGAATGTGAAAGTGTATATATGTGATAAGGCCTAATGGCCGATGTGATGAATGTGAAAGTATATATATGTGATAAGGCCTAATGGCCGATGTGATGAATGTGAAAGTGTATATATGTGATAAGGCCTAATGGCCGATGTGATGAATGTGAAAGTATATATATGTGATAAGGCCTAATGGCCGATGTGATGAATGTGAAAGTGTATATACGTGATAAGGCCTAATGGCCGATGTGGTGAATGTGAAAGTGTATATATAAGTGATAGGGCCTAATGGCCGATGTGATGAATGTGAAAGTGTATATATATGTGATAGGGCCTAATGGCCGATGTGATGAATGTGAAAGTATATATATGTGACAGGGCCGAGTGGCCAACGTGATGGATGTGAAAGTGTATAAATGTGATAAGTCCCGAAGGGCATTTGTGTCAGTACTATATCCGGGTTAAAACCCCGCAGGCTTTATGCGAGAATATTATCACTGATTAATGTCCGTAAGCTTCGTGCTCGTACTATATCCGAGCTCTAAAGACCCGATGACTACGTGTGGGGATTTTGTCCGGGTAAGACCCGATAACTTCGTGTGGAGATTATGTCCGGGTAAGACTTCGTAATAAGAATTGCTTATAAATATATTCAATGCGAAAGGTTAAACAGGTATGTACTCCAAGTTTATATGTGAGCTTGATTTGCACTAAATCATAAGGTAGTTATGTGATGCATACGAGAGCAAACTATGAGATGTGCGTATTCGGTAAAGGGATGGTATGCCCGAAGGAAGAGTGAAATAAAAATACGAACAACTATGTTATAATTTGATTGTTATCTGTTGACACTACTTAAAACTTACTAAGCATTGTAATGCTTACTCCGTTTACTCTGTTTCCTCTGTTTTATAGATCTCATTGCGAAGCTACAGGCTCGGGGATCGTCAGCAACTAGTCACACTATCACTATCCACTGTTTGGTACTGCTATGTTTTGGATTATCTTATGGCATGTATAAAATAGACTAGTGGCGGAGGAATATTTTGGTTAATGTATATAGCCATGCGAAAATGGCTTATATATGTTTGAGCATAATGTTATAATCATTTGGTATGGAATGGTTAATCACTATCATAATTTGTGCTATTTATGCTAAAAGGGCTAGTTGAATCATGGAAACTATGAAGTAGGTAAAGTCTACCTTAAAGGCAGATGCTGGCAGCAGCAGTGATGTAGATTTGGAAAATCACTAAAAATAGTAGGATTGGAATTAAATAATGAATAAGTTATGTAAACGAACCTTAATGAATCTATTTTCATAGGAAGGTAACGAAACGATCATATGGACAGTATGTTAAGAGATATTCAGGTTCTCGTGAGACAGGGCCAGAACGGGTTCTGGACTCCCTGTTCCGAATTTGGAAATTCATTACAAATTAACCAGAGATAATTAGGAGTCATGCCATATATGTATAGATTCCTCTCTGAGTGTAGTTTCTATAGAAACAAACGGCATCAGTATTGAAGCTCTGTGCAGGGAGATATTCAAGTCGTAATACGCAAAGGTCAGTGTAGTCGATCCTTGTAACATGGGAGACTTTGACTAATAAAATGTATTAATTGGCCCAACAAAAAATTCTAGAAAAAAATATGTAGATGGGCATATGAGTATAGTTTCATGGAAAAATCACGAAACTGATTTTCGAGTTGTGAAACTCAAGATATGATTTTTAAGGTGACAGTGACGCAGTTAGCCAACTGCCTGGAAAAATTTTAAAATGGACTGCAATAGTAAGCGAACTTAGTCTGTGAACCCCTCGTGTCCGACTCCGGCAACAGTCTCGGGTACGGGGTGTTACAATTTTATTGGTATCAGAGCTACGGTTTAGTCGATTCTAGGACTAACGTAGCACGCGTGAGTCTATTTATACATGCCATAAAGTGATAAAATGATAGTGTGATGATTTTTGGCTATTAAAATGTGTTTGCTGTATTGTAATGAATCTTGATCCCGATCGAGCTGTAGCAAGCTTCTGACTATGAGAATTTGCGATATAACTTCATTTAGATATGCCTCAATTATTAAGTTGATCAGGTACGTATCATGTACTCGTATTTGAAGTTCGATTTGGATTGAATTATAAGGGTATAAGTGATGCAATTTTGAAAGAGTGTTATGACTTTAAATGTGATTTTTGTATGTGGCTATGGAACTGGAAGTTGAATGGTCGATAAGCATGTTATGTTTGTATTCAAGTAATGTAAATGATATACTAATGTGTATTGCTATATGTGTATATGTATGTAGAGACGAAATTGTCGAATGTAAAAAGGCAGTGAAGCGTATAGAGTGGTTGGTTTTCAGCACTAAGTGTGCGGGCAATAAGTGTTCACGGTTGTGAGATTGGCACTAAGTGTGCGGGCAATAAGTGTTCACGGTTGTGAGATTGGCACTAAGTGTGCGGGCTTGAAATGCATGGCACTAAGTGTGCAAGTTTAAAATACATGGCACTAAGTGTGCGTGGTTGATTATTAAGCACTATGTGTGCGAACCCACTATATATATATTTTCTATCAATTATTTATATTAAGGGTGCGACCCTACCGAGTCAATTTCGGACAGCGAAAAGGGGTAAGTCCTTGAGTAATAGAGCTTAAATTATGATTTGATTAGATCATGTTTTAAGCAAATCAAAATCATGCTCTTTGTTTGTGGCTATTGAGCCGAAATTGCAAGAATGATAAGTGTCTTGTGTTTGAGTTTTGCTAATGAAAATGAAATACGAATGTGTCATTATTTATTGTTAAATGTGATGGTTATTCGAATGATGTCCGGGCTAAGTCCCGAAGGCTTTGTGCTAAGTGACCATATCCGGACTAAGATCCGAAGGCATTTGTGCGAGATACTAATTCCGGGCTAAGCCCGAAGGCATTGGTGCGAGTTACTAAATCCGGGCTAAGTCCCGAAGAGCATTCATGCTAGTGATGTATCCGGGCTAAGTTCCGAAGAGCATTCGTGCTGGTGTTATGTCCGGGCTAGGTCCCGAAGAGCAATCATGCTGGTGACGTGTATTCGGGCCTTCGTGCCTAGTAGGCTTCGTGCCGGTAATTTGAGCAAAGTTTAAGTATTCATTACTATACAAATTCAAATTTAAATGAGATGATATGTTTAAAAGTGTTCATACATGATGTTTATAGACTTGGTTAAGTCATTTCAGTGTGTAATAACGAATGAATAAGAGCACTATGTGTGTGAATGATTAGAGGCACTGTGTGTGTGCGAATTCCTTTAACCGAGCACTATGAGTGCGAGATCGGTCAGTGGGCACTAAGTGTGTGAAGTGGAATTCATGTAAGACCTCGTTTGGGACGAAGGCATTGATTTGAGATAGTGTGTAAGACCATGTCTGGGACATGGCATCGGCTCGATATGTGAGAATATGTAAGACCATATCTAGGATATGGCATTGTAAGAGCTATATGTGCTATTGCTGAATGGACACTATTTTGTTAATCTTGTTCAAGAAATTATTTTGATTAAGTTTCGACATTCGAAAGTTTGAAAGAATTTTTGATGAATGTTGATAATTTTGGATATACGAGTTATGCGCTAGAATAAATCTCATGCCAGTGTATTATATTAGGCTTTATGCCTATTCAACTGTATACGGGTAACGTTAACTATGATTGAATGTGCTAAATGAACTAAATGTTCAGGTACGTGGAAGTTGACTTTTCTTTTGGAAATGAGTTTAGTTGAATATTGAGATGTGATAAAGTTATAAAGGATATTTATTGGGATGTTTGAGTATATGTGTACTTTCGGTTAGGTTACAGCTTATTCATGAATGAAAATGTGGGTTACAAATATATGGGTTGATGATGTGAATTATACATGTTAATATGTGCATACTTGTAGAAATGTTTATGTATTTGTTTTAAGATAAGAAAATGATTTTATGGATCGATGCGAAATCAGTAATGAATTACAATTGCTATCGATGAGCTAATGTTTATATGGATATAATTCAATAAGAGGACGTTATCCTAAACTATGCATCGGTAGAAATTTTCGAGGACGAAAATCCCTAAAGGGGGGAAGAGTTGTAACACCCCTAAAGTGACCCTAGTCGGAAAGTGGTTTCGGGACCACTAAACCGAGTTATAAAGATAATTAACCGTCATAATTGATGCTCATTATATGTACATATGCATGTGTGAAAATTTCATGTTTGAATTTTGTTAATAGTAAGTGAATTTTATCAAATAGGACTTATGTGAGAAAATTTGGAAATGTGCTAGGAAAATGTAAAGTGGCCTAATAATGCATGTTGTGAAATGATGGGTTTGCATGTCAAATTACCCAAAATTAAAGCATAGTGGCCGGCCATGCTATGGGTGGAAACATGTTGGGAACATGTTGGCTTAGTGTGTTATGTTAGAAAGAATAAATAAAGGGTTAGTAATTAAGTAATGAAAAGGGAGGGGTGATGAAAACAAAGTTGTCTCATCCATCCCCCCTCCATTTTACCGTAACTAGACAAAGAAAAGAAAAAAAAAAGAAAGGGTGTTCATCCTTTAACACCTTGGCCGAAAATTTGAAGGAGGAAGGAAGAAGAAAGGTTGAAGAGATTCGGCCATGCATGTAACTAGACTAAGGTATGTTTGATGATGTTCCATGAGATGCATGCATGTTTTAGTTGTTAGTTTGAGTTCTACCTAGCCCATGGTCTAAATCTTGCTATGTGATGGAGATGATATTCGGCCATGGGTGTTGTCTTTCTTAGTTGGTGTTTTGATGTTGTGGTGATGAGGCATGAAGATGATTGAGCTTGAGTTTTTAATAAAAAGGTTTGGATGTGAGAGTGTGTGAGGAGTAGAAATGTGGGGTCTTAGCAACTTCATGAAGGTTCGGCCATGGTCTTCAATATTGCACTTGTGTTTAACCCTAGGATTAATTAGTTATATGGTTAGTATGGGTATGGGTGACCGAATATGAGAGCATGAATAGATGGAGAGTTTGGTGAATCGATATGTGGTAAATGTTAAGTGTTAAATGAGATAGAAATGATAGATTAATGTTGCACATTCGGCTATAGTTAGGCATGTTGATGATCTTATCTTGACTTAGATAATTAGGCATAAAAGGGTGGTAATGAGGTTGAGGTTGTTGAATGGTTAGTTGGGTAACAAATGAAGCATTCGGCCATCACTTGGGAGCTTATGTGATGTTGAGTTTAAAATTAGCAAAGGTGATTACCGAATGTCCAAGTATGCATATGCATGTGTGATTAGATTATTGATAGTATGGTAATTGCATGAGGTTATTAGCCGAATAGCTAAGAACATAAAGTAGCAAGGTGAAAATTTTACCATGTCGTTTCGTATGTCATAAAATCATTAAAATGTGGATACCAATATATGTAGCAAAGCGGTTAAATGAGTTAATTTATTTGTTTAAGCTCAAGACTCTAAAGGAGAGGCGTCCAACAAGGGAAAGGAAAAAGTGATCGAATAGCCGCCGAAATTGTTCGACCACATCCGAGGTAAGTTTTAAGTGATTAAACGTTGAGTAAATTCAATTATAATAGGACATGATGAGTTGATTTAATAAGATATGATGTGGCCACGATATGTTCTAAGCCCAAATGGTAAGTTCTTAAGTGTTTGAGCTTGGGAATTTAAGGGTAATTTGAAATAGTCTGCTTCGGACAGCAGCAGTAACGTGACTTTAGAAAATCACCATAAATTTATGGATTTGAATTAGAGGCTGAATGAGACATGAAATTAAATCTTAATGAGTCTAGTTTCTTATAAAAGAAACCGTGTAAGCAAAGGAATTTCCGATAATGAGATACTTAAAGTTGTGTGAGACAGCGTAGAATGACACTGTAATCCTCTGTTCTGTTTTTAGAAAATCATTATAAATTGTACAAAAATGGTTATAAGATAAAATTTATATGCTTAGACTCCTTAATGAGTCTAGTTTAAAATGAAATCAAATACAACACATTTTAAATTCTGTAAAATGAGAAATTTGATTCGTAGTGAAGAGTGGTCAGATTAGTCAAACAGTGAAACAGGGGAACCTTTAAGAAAAATCTGGTATTGATTGGACAAACCTAAAATTCTGGAAATTTTATGGATGGAAGATATACGAGTCTATATTCAGGAAAAATTAACGAAAAGTGATTTGGAGTTTTGTAGCTCCAGTTATAAATAATTTAGTGACTATTGCTCAGGAAAAACAGCTTGTGCTGAATTTGAGATTATGTTGTGAACCTTGATAAACTTGTTTTAGTTGCTCATAAGCTATTGATTAAACCCATACTTGAATTCTAAATCGTGGTATTGTAAGTTTATGAGTATTCGAATATGAAATGATAGTAAGGCCTAATGGCCGATGTGATGAACGTGAAAGTGTATATATGTGATAAGGCCTAATGGCCGATGTGATGAATGTGAAAGTGTATATATATGTGATAAGGCCTAATGGCCGATGTGATGGATGTGAAAGTGTATATATATGTGATAGGGCCTAATGGCCGATGTGATGAATGTGAAAGTGTATATATGTGATAAGGCCTAATGGCCGATGTGATGAATGTGAAAGTATATATATGTGATAAGGCCTAATGGCCGATGTGATGAATGTGAAAGTGTATATATATGTGATAAGGCCTAATGGCCGATGTGATGAATGTGAAAGTGTATATACGTGATAAAGCCTAATGGCCGATGTGATGAATGTGAAAGTGTATATATATGTGATAAGGCCTAATGGCCGATGTGATGAATGTGAAAGTGTATATATATGTGATAGGGCCTAATGGCCGATGTGATGAATGTGAAAGTATATATATGTGATAAGGCCTAATGGCCGATGTGATGAATGTGAAAGTGTATATATGTGATAAGGCCTAATGGCCGATGTGATGAATGTGAAAGTGTATATATGTGATAAGGCCTAATGGCCGATGTGATGAATGTGAAAGTGTATATACGTGATAAGGCCGAATGGCCGATGTGATGAATGTGAAAGTGTATATATAAGTGATAGGGCCTAATGGCCGATGTGATGAATGTGAAAGTGTATATATATGTGATAGGGCCTAATGGCCGATGTGATGAATGTGAAAGTATATATATGTGACAGGGCCGAGTGGCCAACGTGATGGATGTGAAAGTGTATAAATGTGATAAGTCCCGAAGGGCATTTGTTCAGTACTATATCCGGGTTAAAACCCCGCAGGCTTTATGCGAGAATATTATCACTGATTAATGTCCGTAAGCTTCGTGCTCGTACTATATCCGAGCTCTAAAGACCCGATGACTACGTGTGGGGATTTTGTCCGGGTAAGACCCGATAACTTCGTGTGGAGATTATGTCCGGGTAAGACTTCGTAATAAGAATTGCTTATAAATATATTCAATGCGAAAGGTTAAACAGGTATGTACTCCAAGTTTATATGTGAGCTTGATTTGCACTAAATCATAAGGTAGTTATGTGATGCATACGAGAGCAATCTATGAGATGTGCGTATTCGGTAAAGGGATGGTATGCTCGAAGGAAGAGTGAAATAAAAATACGAACAACTATGTTATAATTTGATTGTTATCTGTTGACACTGCTTAAAACTTACTAAGCATTGTAATGCTTACTCCGTTTACTCTGTTTCCTCTGTTTTATAGATCTCATTGCGAAGCTACAGGCTCGGGGATCGTCAGCAACTAGTCACACTATCACTATCCACTGTTTGGTACTACTATGTTTTGGATTATCTTATGGCATGTATAAAATAGACTAGTGGCGGAGGAATATTTTGGTTAATGTATATAGCCATGCGAAAATGGCTTATATATGTTTGAGCATAATGTTATAATCATTTGGTATGGAATGGTTAATCACTATCATAATTTGTGCTATTTATGCTAAAAGGGCTAGTTGAATCATGGAAACTATGAAGTAGGTAAAGTCTACCTTAAAGGCAGATGCTGGCAGCAGCAGTGATGTAGATTTGGAAAATCACTAAAAATAGTAGGATTGGAATTAAATAATGAATAAGTTATGTAAACGAACCTTAATGAACCTATTTTCATAGGAAGGTAACGAAACGATCATATGGACAGTATGTTAAGAGATATTCAGGTTCTCGTGAGACAGGGCCAGAACGAGTTCTGGACTCCCTGTTCCGAATTTGGAAATTCATTACAAATTAACCAGAGATAATTAGGAGTCATGCCATATATGTATAGATTCCTCTCTGAGTTTAGTTTCTATAGAAACAAACGGCATCAGTATTGAAGCTCTGTGCAGGGAGATATCCAAGTCGTAATACGCAAAGGTCAGTGTAGTCGATCCTTGTAACATGGGAGATTTTGACTAATAAACTGTATTAATTGGCCCAACCAAAAATTCTAGAAAAAAATATGTATATGGGAATATGAGTCTAGTTTTAGGGAAAAATTACGAAACTGATTTTCGAGTTGTGAAACTCAAGATATGATTTTTAAGGTGACAGTGACGCAGTTAGCCGACTGCCTGGAAAAATTTTAAAATGGACTGCAATAGTAAGCGAACTTAGTCTGTGAACCCCTCGTGTCCGACTCCGGCAACGGTCTCGGGTACGGGGTGTTACATATATCCTGGCAAACTGTCTACACTTTGCCTTGACAAAACTTCACTCTTTTGTTTCCTCATTCCAAAACATGCTCTTGCCACACCAACACACAAAAAACTCCACCACAAGCGATTAAAAGCACCTAATTCCAACACAATCCAAGTCTTAATGCAATAGTAAAAATACTAACTAAAATGTCCTAAAATGTAGCAAAATGTACTTACGTATAAGCAATTAGTTATGTCTAAACACATGAAATATAACTCCTTTCAAGAGTTATTACCATATACCTTGTACCATGCCATCATGACATCTTTCATCCATGGTTTTACACTACGTACCTTTAACGAGACTACCATAGCCTCTTTCATCTATGACCTTATGCCATGTACCTTATACCTTGTGTAACACCCCGTACCCGAGTCCGTCACCGGAGTCGGACACGAGGGGTTTGCAGACTTAAATCACTTCTTTGCACAATCCATTTTAAATTTTCCAGGCAAGCTGGCTAACTGCGTCACTGTCACCTTAAAAATCATATCTTGAGTTTCACAACTCAAAAATCAGCTTCGTGATTTTTCCCTGAAACTAGACTCATATATGCATCTACAAATTTTTTTCTAGAATTTTTGGTGAGGCCAATTAGTACAGTTTATTAGTCAAAGTCTCCCATTCTACAGGGATCGACTACACTGACCTTTGCGCATTACGACTTGGATATCTCCCTGTACAGGGCTTCAATACTGATGCCGTTTGTTTCTATAGAAACTAGACTCAAAAAGGAATCTATTAATATATGGCATGACTTCTAACTATCTCTGGTTAATTTATAATGAATTTTCAAAGTCGGAACAGGGAATCCAGAAACCGTTCTGACCCTGTCTCACGAAAACTTTAGCATCTCATAATATACTGTTCATATGAACGTTTCGTTACTTTCCTATGAAAATAGATTCATCAAGGTTCGTTTTCATAATTTATTCACTATTTAATTTCATTGCTACTATTTTTAGTGATTTTCCAAATCTACATCACTGCTGCTGTCAGCATCTGCCTTTAAGGTAGACTTTACCTATTTCATAGTTTCCATGATTCAACTAGCCCTTTTAGCATAAATAGCACAAATTATGATAGTGATTAACCATTCCCATGGCCAATCCTTGTTAAGCATATCCATACCAAATGAGTATAACATTATGCTCAAACATATATAAGCCATTTTCGCATGGCTATCCAAAATTATACAAATCCAAAGGGTCCATGACCCACAACAAAAAGGGTAGTCCTATACATGCCATTTCGAAGTTCAACCAAAATTGTACCAAAAGGGGGCTTTGATAGTGTGGGAGACTTCAACTTCCAAAAATCCTGAGTCCGATAGCTGACGAGCCAAAATCTATAAAACAGAGAAACAAAGAAACGGAGTAAGCAATTTATGCTTAGTAAGTTTTGAGCAAGGGATTCCAACACAACAAAAGTATAGCATTCATGTAGCTAAACAGATAATTTCATATGCACAAATTTTCAGTATCATACTTACTTCACATTACCAACCCTTATATTCATACACAAAGATCAACTTAGCCAAAGGCCGGTAGCTCATTTATCAACTGAGCGAATACTTATTTGTAAGGGCTCAACTAATTCAAAGCACATACGAAACATACCTCGATGTTGGGATGTTTCAAGCGTATTAACTGAAATTTTTACAGCAAGATCATTCATTCCCAAATCACGTACCTTCGGAATTTAACCGGATATAGCTACTCGTTCAAATGCCTTCGGGACATAGCCCGGTTATAGTAACTCGCACAAATGCCTTCGGGACTTAACCCGGATTTAGTAACTCGCACAAATGCCTTCGGGACTTAACCCGGATTTAGTAACTCGCATCAATGCCTTCGGGCTTAGCCCGGAATTAGTATCTCGAACAAATGCCTTTGGATCTTAGTCCGGATATGGTCACTTAGCACAAAGCCTTCGGGACTTAGCCCGGACATCATTCGAATAACCATGCACATTTAACAATAAATCATGACACATTCGTATTTCATTTTCATTAGCAAAACTCAAACACAAGACACGTATCACTCTTGCAATTTCGGCTCAATAGCCACACACAAGGAGCATGATTTTGATTTGCTTAAAACATGATCTAATCAAATCATAATTTAAGCTCTATTACTCAAGAACTTACCTCGGATGTTGTCGAACGGTTTCGACGGCTATTCGACCACTTTTTCCTTCCCTTTATCGGATTTAGTTCCCCTTTGCTCTTGAGCTTAATTCAAACAAATTTAACTCATTAAAGTCTCATTTTGCTAGCTTGTGGCCGAATATGACAAGGAGTTTGATAGGTCATATGGCCACCTTTTAGCTCAAATACACAATGGTCATATGCATTTTTAATCACATCAAGCAATTTAATACAATTCATTCGAACATCAAAAGAGAAGCTCAAGGTACTTAGCCCATATATACATTAGACACTAGAGTCACATATGTACGAAATCACGAATCGAATTCAACATACTAGCTAATATTTCCCTTAGCCGAATTTTCTAAGTCAAGCTAAAGCCATCAATAGGCTACCTATGGCCGAACATACACATAACTTATGTACTTATTCATGTGGCCGAACATACATGTCTATGTTGGGGCCGATTGCATCACAACACCATACCATTTCAATTTTTGGCCATGGTTAAACAAAGAACTTAATGTCTCACTCAAAAATGCTAAAAGAAGATTCAAGAATCATCAATCCACCATCACATGCACCATTACAAAGCTTCACTTTTAGCATGCAAATGATATCAAGACCAATCCACCTTGGCCGAATATCATCTCCATGACATAGTAAAGATTTGAACCATGGGCTATTTAGAACTCAAGCTAACTACTAAAACATGCATGCATCTCATGGAACATCATCTAACATACCTTAGTCTATCAAACCACCATAGCCGATTTCCTCAAAGCTCTTTTTCCTTCTTTTTCTTTCTCCTATTCGGCCAAGAACAACATGAGAGCTTTTCTCTTCTTTTTTTTTTGGTCATGCATGAGAATGATGAACACATTTTTTTCTCTTTGTTTTCTTCCTTCAATTTCTTATTAGTTTATTGCCCATGCTTCTTATTTTATTCTTCCATTAACACAACATGTTTCATGACATGTTTTGCCCATGCTTCTTATTTTATTTTTCCATTAACACAACATGTTTCATGACATGTTTTGCCCATGCTTCTTATTTTATTTTTCCATTAACACAACATGTTTCATGACATGTTTTGCCCATCATCCCTTGTCATGGCCGGCCACTAGTACTTAAATGGGGGGAAATTGACATGCAAGTCCACCCCTTTGATTACATGCACTATTAGGCCACTTGCATTTGCCTAGCACATTTCTAAATTTTCTCACATAAGTCCTATCAACTAAATTCACATGCAATTAACTAAATCGAAGCTTAAAACTTTCACACATTTATATTCACATATTTTAGGCAATAATTATCACATTCAAATAATTTGGTGACTCGGTCTAGCGGTCCCGAGACCGCTTTCCGACTAGGGTCACTTTAGGGCTGTCACAACTCTCCCCCACTTAAGAAATTTTCGTCCCCGAAAATCTTACCGGTAAATAGGTTTGGGTATCGTTCTTTCATCGAGCTCTCGGTTTCCCAAGTAGCTTCCTCGATCCCGTGTTTGAGCCATAACACCTTAACTAACGGAACCCTTTTGTTTCGCAACTCTTTCACTTCACGAGCTAGGATACGAATCGGTTCTTCTTCATAACTAAAGTCAGATTGAATTTCAACTTCTGAGAGATTAATCACATGTGACGGATCGGATCTATAACGTCGAAGCATCGAAATATGAAAGACGTCGTGAATCTTTTCAAGTTCAGGGGGAATAATCAATCTATACGCAACCGGACCAACTCGTTCGGAGATTTTGTACGGCCTAATGAATCTCGGGCTCAACTTGCCCTTACGGCCAAATCTGAGTATCTTTTTCCAAGGCGAAACTTTAAGAAACACTTTATCTCCCACCTGATATTCAACGTCTTTTCGTTTCAAATCCGCATACGATTTCTGACGATCTGTGGCTGCCTTCAAACTTTCACGGATTACCTTTACTTTCTGTTCAGCATCTTTAATCAAATCAACTCCGAAAATTTTACTTTCACCGAGCTCGGTCCAAAACAATGGTGTGCGGCATTTACGCCCGTACAAAGCCTCGTAAGGTGCCATCTTAATACTTGATTGAAAACTATTGTTGTAAGCGAATTCAATCAAAGGTAAATACCTGTAACACCCCGAACCCGAGACCGTCACCGGAGTCGAATACGAGGTGTTGACAGACTTTTAAAAATTTTTCCAGACACTGCCCAGTCTGAGTACTAGTCGCTTCAAAAATCATATCTTGAGTTTCACAACTCGAAAATAAGTTTTGTGATTTTTCCCTGAAACTAGACTCATGTCCCCACCTATATATTTTTTTCTAGAATTTTTGGTCGGGCCAATTAGTACAGTTTATTAGTCAAAGTCTCTCATGTTACAGGGGTCGACTACACTGACCTTTTCCGATTACGACTGGGATATCTCTCTGCACAGAGCTTCAATACTAGTGCCGTTTGTTTCTATGGAAACTAGACTCAGAGAGGAGTCCATACATATATGGTATGACCCCTAATTATCTCTGGTCAATTTATAGTGAATTTCCAAAGGCGGAACAGTGAATCCAGAAACTGTTCTGGCCCTGTTCCACAAGAACCCGAATATCTCTTTCTGTACTGTTCCTATAATTGTTTCGTTACTTCCATATGAAAGTAGATTCATCAAGGTTCGATTACATAATTTATTCACTATTTAATTCCACTCCTACGAATTTATGTGATTTTTCAATTCTACACCACTGTTGCTGTCAAAATCTGTTTTCAAGATAAACTTTACCTATTTGGTGGTTACCATGGACCAACTAGGGTTTTGCCATACATAGGTCCACATGTGATCATATTTAGCCATTCCAATGGCTGATCATTAGCCCAACACTTCCATTTCAATCCATAGTCACATCGTGAAACCATATATATACATACATAAACACAAATGGTCTAATGCCATACTCCACATCTACAAGCCATTTTCGCATGGCTTTACACACATACATCACAAAAGAACTTAAACAACAGGGGGTAGTCCTATACATGCCATATCCAGAGTTCAACTAAAAGAGTACCAAAAGAGCTTGATAGTGTAGATGACTTCGACTTCGCTGATCCCGAATCCGATAGCTAACGAACAAAATCTATAAAACAGAGAGCCAAAGCAACCGGGTAAGCATTTTAAGCTTAGTAAGTCTCAAGTAATGAAATCGGCTTTGACTACAGTATTACATTCACATAACTAACTAAGTCACTTTATTAACACACATTCTCATAATCATACTTACTTCACACTCCATCAACATATATACACAAGGTATCAACCTTTCTAAAAGCCGAAAATTCATTAGCCGATCGCACGAATACTATTTAAAACGAATCGACTTTTCCAATGCACATGCAAACATACCTTATCGTTCGGGTTGGTTGAGCATATTTATTGAATTAGTTACAGCACAAAACGCTCACATTCAAACCCAAGTTTCTTCGGTATTTAACCGAATACAGCCGCGAACACATTTGCCTTCGGGTCTTAACCCGGACATATCAACTTGCATAATTGCCTTCGGGTCTTAGCCCGGATATATCATCTCGCATAATTGCCTTCGGGTCTTAGCCCGGATATATCAACTCGCATAATTGCCTTCGGGTCGTAGTTCGGATATATCAACTCGCATAATTGCCTTCGGGTCTTAGCCCGGATATATCAACTCGCATAATTGCCTTCGGGTCCTAGCCCGGATATATCAACTCGCATAATTGCCTTCGGGTCTTAGCCCGGATATATTCCAATGCTCATGCACACATATATCAATAATCATAACACATCCATATCATTTCTTCGTTACTAAGGCTCAAACACAAAACATTTATTAAACCTTTCAAATTTCGGCTCGGTAGCCACACACAAAGAGCATAATTTCAATTGGCTTTATAACATAGTCTCTAAGCACATTCGACTATCCGTCATAGTATGACTATTCATTTCAATATAATTCAAGTAGGGTCATTACTCGAAGACTTACCTCAAATGTCGTCGAACGACTTCAACGGCTATTCAATTACTTTTTCCTTCCCTTTATCGGATCTAGTTCCCCTTTGCTCTTGAGCTTAAGTTCAACAAAATTTAAAATAGTCATTAATCGACTATTCAAGTATTACTTTCAGAATAATATATATATTGATCCGACTTTCACACACATAGATTATAGTAAGCTTTATAATAATCAATAAATAATTCATTGGCAAACTTTCATTAATGTTTACAACAAAATCACATATTCACTACGAGCTGTTTTCCTGAGCAGTAGTTACTAAATTATTTATAACTGGAGCTTATAAACTCCAAATCACTTGCCGTTAATTTTCCCTGAATATAGACTCGTATATCTTCCATCCATAAAATTTTCAGAATTTTAGGCTTGGCCAATCAATACCAGATTTTTCTTAAAGTTTCCCCTGTTTCACTGTTTAACTATTCTGACCACTCTTCACTACGAATCCAATTTCTCACTTTACAAAATTCAAAATGTGTTGTATTTGATCTCATTAGAAACTAGACTCATTAAGGAGTCTAAGCATATAAATTTTATCTTATAATCATTTTTGTACAATTTATAATGATTTTCTAAAAACAGAACAGGGAATCCAGCAGTCATTATGACTCAGCCCCACAATACTTCAAATATCTCAAGATCGGTAACTCTTTTGTTTTTATAGTTTCTTTTGTAAGAAAATAGACTCTTCAAGCTTTAATGACATAATTCACTCAGCTTCTAATTCAACTCCTACAATTTATGGCGATTTTCCAAAATCACCTTACTGCTGCTGTCCCCAAACAGATTATTACCAATCAAATACTAACATTAGCATTTCACCTTAATAGCTAGCTTACCAAGCCTTAATTTAACATATAATTCACCCATATCATATTCAACTATATATACATTTACCATATTTCCATTTCAGCATATATAACTAACATTTATTCCGAAATTTTAATATCTAATTGCTTATAACTTTCTTCGGATGTCGTCGACTAATTGATCGGCTACACAACTACTTTCGATTTTCCCCGATCTAAATCCAATTTCTTGGTTTCTTGATCTTAACATATTCAAATAAATCTCGTTTTAACATATTTTCATTCAATTTAGTCTAATAACGCATAAATGGGTAAATTACATTTTTACCCCTAATATTTCACACTTTCACAATTTAGTCCTTATTCCACAAAACACCAAATACACAAAATTTGGTCACACTCCTTAAGGGCCGAATCTTCCTAGTACCCATATAAGTCCATACATTTCATTTATTCCACCTTTAAGTCCTTCAAAAATTTATTTTTGTAATTTAGCCCTAACTACTCAAAATCACCAAAAACTTCAACACAAAACATATTAATCTTTAACATATCTTTCATTTTTCATCAACAACTATCAAAAAGCTCAAGCACTCATCAATGGCAAAACACAAAATCATCATCAATTCACAAAATTGAACCATGGGGTTTAAAGAACACAAAGCAATGATATCAAAAATGTGGAAATTATCAAAAACCAAACAAAAGACTAACCTTCCTTAGGTTTCAAATGACCGAATGCTATCCTCCTCTCTTCCTCTCTACAACCGGCCAAGATGAACAAGGTAATAACCTCTCTCCTTCTTCTTTTTTTTTTTTTTTAGTATCCTTAATATTTCTTTTATCATTTCTTTTCTTTTACTTAAACTAATGTCCACTTCATGGAACTTTACCACATAGTCTAATATAAGCTCCATCATGGCCGGCCACTATGTATAAAAAAAGGGGTATTTGACATGCAAAGTCAATATTTTCACTCCTTGCTTAAATTGGTCCTTATAAATTACCCTATCACATCTTTTTACAACTTTCTCACATAAGTCCTATGGACTAAATTCACATGCAATTGACTAAATCGAAGCTTGAAATTTTCCACACATTCATAATCACATATTTTAGACAATAATATCACATTCAAACATTTTGGTGACTCGGTTTAGTAGTCCCGAAACCACTTCCCGACTAGGGTCAGTTTTGGGCTGTCACAATACCGTTCCCATGAACCACTAAACTCAAGGATGCAGCATCTCAGCATATCCTCGAGTATCTGAATTATCCGCTCGGATTGACCATCGGTTTGGGGATGAAAAGCGGTGCTAAAATGCAACTTGGTACCCAAAGCTTCTTGCAATTTCTTCCAAAATCGCGAGGTGAATCTCGGATCTCTATCCGACACGATAGAAATAGGTACCCCGTGTAATCTCACAATCTGAGAAACATACAATTCGGCTAGTTTATCCAATGAAAAATCCGTACGCACAGGGATAAAGTGAGCCGACTTAGTTAGTCTATCAACAACAACCCAAATCGCATCCTTCTTACTTGCTGACAATGGCAGTCCGGACACAAAGTCCATTGTGACTCGATCCCATTTCCACTCGGGTATCATGATCGGCTGAAGTAATCCTGAAGGCACTTGATGTTCTGCTTTCACTTGTTGACATATTAAACATCTCGAAGCAAAGTCGGAGATGTCTCATTTCATACCATGCCACCAAAACCGACGTTTCAAATCGTTGTACATTTTCGTACTCCCCGAGTGAATTGACATTCGGCTACAATGGGCTTCGTTTAGAATCATCGAAATGAGTTCCGAATTCCTTGGAACACACAAACGACTTCTGAACCTCAAACAATCATCATCATCAATTTGAAACTCCGATTCCTTGTTCGGAACACACTCAGCCCGTTTTGCAACCAATTCATCATCGACTTTCTGAGCTTCACGAATTTGATGAATCAATAATGGTTTGGCTTTTAATTCAGCTACTAACACATTGTCGGGTAGAACAGACAAGTGTACATTCATCGCTCACAAAGCAAACAGTGATTTCCGGCTTAAGGCGTCCGCAACCACATTAGCCTTTCCTTGGTGATAATTAATGACAAGCTCATAATCTTTCAACAACTCAAGCCAACGCCTTTGTCGCAGATTCAAGTCTCGCTGGGTCATCAAATATTTGAGACTTTTGTGATCCAAAAATACATGGCACTTCTCACCAAACAAATAATGTCGCCATATTTTCAAAGCAAATACGATGGCAGCTAGTTCGAGATCATGGGTCAGATAATTTCTCTCGTGTGGCTTCAATTGTCTCGACGCATAGGCCACAACTCGACCTTCTTACATCAATACGCAACCCAACCCAAGTAGGGATGCGTCACTATAAATGACAAACTCTTTGCCTGATTCGGGTTGCACTAAAATTGGAGCTTCAGTCAAATAAGTTTTCAGTTGATCGAAACTTTTCTGACATTTCTCCGTCCATTCGAACTTAACATCCTTTTGAAGTAGCTTCGTCATTGGTGTGGCTATCATCGAGAAACCTTTTACAAATCGTCGGTAATAACCGGCGAGCCCTAGGAAGCTCCGAACTTCGGTAATATTTCTTGGAGGCTTCCAGGTACAAGCTCAATACTAAACTCTACCTCCCGAACAGGTGGCAAACCCGGTAATTCTTCAGGAAAAACATCCGGGTGTTCACAAACCACCGGCACAGATTCGGGTTTCTTTTCTAATTCTTTGTCATCAAGTACATACGCAAGGTATGCTTCGCACCCTTTTCTTACATATTTCTGGTCCAACATTGCTGATATTACAGTTGGCAACCCCCTTAAGTCCGTAGACTCAACTCGGATTGTCTCGTTATTTGCGCACCTCAAATCAATAGTCTTGCTTTTGCAATTCACAACCGCATCATGCGCGGTCAACCAATCCAATCCAAGAATAACATCAAATTCATCAAACGGCAAAAGCATCAGGTCCGCCGGAAAACAGGAATCTCGAATTACTAGGGGACATTTCTTACACACTTTGTCGACAAGCACGTAACGACCCAAGGGATTTGACATCCGAATTACGAACTCAGTAGACTCAATAGGTAAAGTCTTACTAGATGCTAAGGTTTCGCATATATATAAGAATGAGTAGAACCAGGGTCAATCAAAGCAATCACATTAGTATCAAAGAGAGTAAAAGTACCGGTAATAACATCTGGCGAGGAAGCATCCTCACGTGCGCGTATAGGATAAGCCCTAGCAGGAGCGCGAGCCTCGGATCTAGTCGTAGCATCTCTAGATCCTCTCTGACCACCCCTAGCATTGTCCGTATTTCTAGATGGTCTACCTCGAACAGTGGTAGCACCCGGTTTCTCGCTTTGATTTATATTCTGTTCAGACAACCTCGGGCAATCCTTAATGAAGTGGTCAGCTGATCCACACTTATAGCAGGAGCGGTCATGGAACCTATAGCTCCCCGAATGCCATTTACCACAATGCTGACACTCTGTTCTGTCTCGACGTTCATTTCCAACACTAGCGACCGAAGTGCCTCGTGTACCCACAGGGGGTCGATCACGATCTCGTCTAAAAAGGCCCGAAGTGCCTCTAGACCGGCCCACATCATCTCGAAATTTCTTCGATGCCTGTTGAAGAGACTTTCCCGAGGATCTTTTACGAAACTCTCCAGTTCCCACATCAACTTTTTGTTTTTCTTTTCTAAGCTCTTCGGCTTTACAAGCTCGCTCGACAAGTACTACGAACTCTCGTATTTCAAGAATGCCAACGAACATTTTTATATCTTCATTCAGCCCATCCTCGAAGCGTTTACACATGATAGCCTCGGACGAAACACATTCCCGAGCGTATCTACTAAGTCTAACAAATTTTTGCTCGTAATCAGTAACTGACATAGAACCTTGCTTAAGCTCAAGAAATTCCTTCCGTTTTTTATCAACAAATCTCTAACTGAATACTTTTTCCGAAACTCAGTTTGGAAAAACTCCCAAGTTACTTGCTCTCGGGGCACAACAGAAGTCAGAGTACTCCACCAATAGTAGGCAGAATCGCGTAGCAAGGGGATAGTACACTTTAGGCATTCATCGGGTGTACAAGATAGCTCACCGAGTACCCGGATAGTGTTGTCCAACCAAAATTCAGCTTGCTCGGCATCGTCGCTATCCGTAGCTTTAAATTCAGTAGCCCCATGTTTTCAGATTCTGTCAACTGGGGGCTTATTTGACCTTATTTGGTCAGTTACCGGAGGTATTGTAGGTGCGGGGGTGGCATTAGTCGGGAATGGAGGTTGTGGAACAGCCGTATTAGTTCGAATGTATTGGTTGAACCAATCATTCATTACGCTATAGAAAGCTTGTCTAGCTTCATCATTCGGGTTACTAGCATTAGGTTGAGAGTCCGCCGGCGCTGTCCCTTGTGCGGGAGCAGGCGCTACACTCTCAAGATCATCAGCTACCGCTCGGTCGGGATCGGGATCCATTACTATAAATAAACACATTTTCAATTGTCAAAAATCACCACACTATCAAATAATCACAAAATGGCATGTATAGCTAGACCCAAACGTATTACGGTAGTCCTAGAATCGACTAAACCGTAGCTCTGATACCAATAAAATTGTAACACCCCGTACCCGAGTCCGTCGCCGTAGTCGGACACGAGGGGTTTGCAGACTTAAATCACTTCTTTGCACAATCCATTTTAAATTTTCCAGGCAAGCTGGCTAACTGCGTCACTGTCACCTTAAAAATCATATCTTGAGTTTCACAACTCGAAAATCAGCTTCGTGATTTTTCCCTGAAACTAGACTCATATATGCATCTACAAATTTTTTTCTAGAATTTTTGGTGAGGCCAATTAGTACAGTTTATTAGTCAAAGTCTCCCATGTTACAGGGATCGACTACACTGACCTTTGCGCATTACGACTTGGATATCTCCCTGTACAGGGCTTCAATACTGATGCCGTTTGTTTCTATAGAAACTAGACTCAAAAAGGAATCTATTCATATATGGAATGACTTCTAATTATCTCTGGTTAATTTATAATGAATTTCCAAAGTCGGAACAGGGAATCCAGAAACCGTTCTGACCCTGTCTCACGAAAACTTTAGCATTTCATAATATAATGTTCATATGAACGTTTTGTTACTTTCCTATGAAAATAGATTCATCAAGGTTAGTTTGCATAATTTATTCACTATTTAATTCCATTCCTACTATTTTTAGTGATTTTTCAAATCTACATCACTGCTGCTGTCAGCATCTGCCTTTAAGGTAGACTTTACCTATTTCATAGTTTCCATGATTCAACTAGCCCTTTTAGCATAAATAGCACAAATTATGATAGTGATTAACCATTCCCATGGCCAATCCTTGTTAAGCATATCCATACCAAATGAGTATAACATTATGCTCAAACATATATAAGCCATTTTCGCATGGCTATCCAAAATTATACAAATCCAAAGGGTCCATGACCCATAACAAAAAGGGTAGTCCTATACATGCCATTTCGAAGTTCAACCAAAATTGTACCAAAAGGGGGCTTTGATAGTGTGGGAGACTTCGAATTCCAAAAATCCCGAGTCTGATAGCTGACGACCCAAAATCTATAAAACAGAGAAACAAAGAAACGGAGTAAGCAATTTATGCTTAGTAAGTTTTGAGCAAGGGATTCCAACACAACAAAAGTATAGCATTCATGTAGCTAAACAGATAATTTCATATGCACAAATTTTCAGTATCATACTTACTTCACATTACCAACCCTTATATTCATACACAAAGATCAACTTTGCCAAAGGCCGGTAGCTCATTTATCAACTGAGCGAATACTTATTTGTAAGGGCTCAACTAATTCAAAGCACATACGAAACATACCTCAATGTTGGGATGTTTCAAGCGTATTAACTGAAATTTTTACAGCAAGATCATTCATTCCCAAATCACGTACCTTCAGAATTTAACCGGATATAGCTACTCGTTCAAATGCCTTCGGGACATAGCCCGGTTATAGTAACTTGCACAAACGCCTTCGGGACTTAACCCGGATTAGTAACTCGCACAAATGCCTTCGGGACTTAACCCGGATTTAGTAACTCGTATCAATGCCTTCGGGCTTAGCCCGGAATTAGTATCTCGCACAAATGCCTTCGGATCTTAGTCCGAATATGGTCATTTAGCACAAAGCCTTCGGGACTTAGCCCGGACATCATTCGAATAACCATGCACATTTAACAATAAATCATGACACATTCGTATTTCATTTTCATTAGCAAAACTCAAACACAAGACACTTATCACTCTTGCAATTTCGGCTCAATAGCCACACACAAGGAGCATGATTTTGATTTGCTTAAAACATGATCTAATCAAATCATAATTTAAGCTCTATTACTCAAGAACTTACCTCGGATGTTGTCGAACGGTTTCGACGGCTATTCGACCACTTTTTCCTTCCCTTTATCGGATTTAGTTCCCCTTTGCTCTTGAGCTTAATTCAAACAAATTTAACTCATTAAAGTCTCATTTTGCTAGCTTATGGCCGAATATGACAAGGAGTTTGATAGGTCATATGGCCACCTTTTAGCTCAAATACACAATGGTCATACGCATTTTTAATCACATCAAGCAATTTAATACAATTCATTCGAACATCAAAAGAGAAGCTCAAGGTACTTAGCCCATATATACATTAGACACTAGAGTCACATATGTACGAAATCACGAATCGAATTCAACATACTAGCTAATATTTCCCCTTAGCCAAATTTTCTAAGTCAAGCTAAAGCCATCAATAGGCTACCTATGGCCGAACATACACATAACTTATGTACTTATTCATGTGGCCGAACATACATGTCTATGTTGGGGCCGATTGCATCACAACACCATACCATTTCAATTTTTGGCCATGGTTAAACAAAGAACTTAATGTCTCACTCAAAAATGCTAAAAAGAAGATTCAAGAATCATCAATCCACCATCACATGCACCATTACAAAGCTTCACTTTTAGCATGCAAATGATATCAACACCAATCCACCTTGGCCGAATATCATCTCCATGACATAGTAAAGATTTGAACCATGGGCTATTTAGAACTCAAGCTAACTACTAAAACATGCACGCATCTCATGGAACATCATCAAACATACCTTAGTCTATCAAACCACCATAGCCGATTTCCTCAAAGCTCTTTTTCCTTCTTTTTCTTTCTCCTATTCGGCCAAGAACAACATGAGAGCTTTTCTCTTTTTTTTTTTGGTCATGCATGAGAATGATGAACACATTTTTTTCTCTTTGTTTTCTTCCTTCAATTTCTTATTAGTTTATTGCCCATGCTTCTTATTTTATTCTTCCATTAACACAACATGTTTCATGACATGTTTTGCCCATGCTTCTTATTTTATTTTTCCATTAACACAAAATGTTTCATGACATGTTTTGCCCATGCTTCTTATTTTATTTTTCCATTAACACAACATGTTTCATGACATGTTTTGCCCATCATCCCTTGTCATGGTCGGCCACTAGTACTTAAATGGGGGGAAATTGACATGCAAGTCCACCCCTTTGATTACATGCACTATTAGGCCACTTGCATTTGCCTAGCACATTTCTAAATTTTCTCACATAAGTCCTATCAACTAAATTCAAATGCAATTAACTAAATCGAAGCTTAAAACTTTCACACATTTATATTCACATATTTTAGGCAATAATTATCACATTCAAATAATTTGGTGACTCGGTCTAGCGGTCCCGAGACCGCTTTCCGACTAGGGTCACTTTAGGGCTGTCACACCTTCTACCATGCCTCCATGACATCTTTCATCTGTAGTCTTATGCTACGTACTTCATAGCAGACTGCCATAGCCTCTTTCATCTATGGTCTTACGCCATATACCTTATACCATTTACCATAACGCCATGACATCTTTCATCCATGGTCTTAGCTACGTACTTCATACCATACTGCTATAGCATCTTTTATCTATGGTCTTACACCATATATCATTGTCATGGTGTTGCCCCAAAGGACCAGTCGATATCGTCGTCCTAATAAATACCTTTCCATGATTTCATTACTCGAATCCTCCTTCTGTTACCTTATTTACACCATCTAATATTCATGCTCGAACACCACAGTGTTCCTTCTACAAGGCCCAGAGCTTTGCCCGAGTTGGTAAGTAAAGGTTCTCTCCCCATTTCTCTTCCTAACTTCATCTATCCCATGAAGGTTTTTCCTAAAATCATGCAATGTATGCTCATACCATCATATTATCATGCTTATATGAACATGGCATACATAGAAGGCATAAACCATAACAACGGGTTTGGAGTATGGAACTCACCTAAAACTTTATCGTCTCTATAGCTTATCCTTCCATTGAATGCCAAAGCTTCCATTCTTCTAGTAGCGACTTACAACAAAAATGTTACTGGTTAAACTTGTACTTCATCCTAAAATTTTAGGATTTCATAAACATACAGAACCCTTAAAATAGTTTTAAAGGTCCATAAATATATTTGACATACACAAAAGGGTTAAGAACCTTACCAGCTTGCTGGTTTCCCTACGTTTCCAACTCTGTCCTCATGAAGTCTACTCCATGCATAACCTTCCATGGCTACTCCTTCGAGCTACTGAAGAAGATGATGAATAGGATAAAATGAAACAAACTCAGGAAGAAATCATCCTTAAGAGCCATTTGCCAACTATTTATAGCCCTTCCTATGCTATTATCAACTGTCACATCCTAAAAACCAGGTTAGTAGAAATTGGGTTAGCGAACCAAGAGTGGTCATGCCTCGATTTTTATTAAAAATTATTTATGTGTATTAGATAATAAATAAGTATCTAGTTTAGGGGTTAAGTAGTGGCTGGAATTGTCTTTTAAGACCTGAGTTTGAATCCCTTCCCTCACGTCATTTTCCATTTTGTGCAAATGTAACATCCCGAAATAGGGCCTAAATGGAACAGTGGTTGCGAAATCGTGAAACCACGAATCTGAGATAGAAAAGTTTATTGTGATTATTTTTATGATTTAACGATTGATTGGATTCATGTGTTAGAATACCGATAAGAAATTTCAGCGATTGCATGTCTAAATTACATATTAGGGTTTAATTGCAAAAGTGGGTAAATATGAGCTTTAGATGATAAAGGATTTAATAGAAGCGCATACTTGAAGTAGAGGTCCTTAAATGGTAATTAGAACATTAGATTTTCATGGACAAAAATGGGCATGCATAGATAAAAATAACTAAAGTTTTAATGAAGGGCATTTTAGTCATTTGGTAATAAAAAGAATTAAAAGGGAAAAAGATGGCAAAATGTGCTCATCTTCTTCCATAAGGACCGAAACTTCAAGGGACTCCATAGCTAGGGTTTCTTCACTTTCTCAAGCTCATAATAAGTGTATCCAAGCCTCGTTTTTATTTTTTTTATGTTTTTGGAGTCTTCGTAGCTCAATTTAGCTTATTCTACCATTAATTCATGTTAGGGTTCATATTTGGAAAAATAACCATAGGTGAAATGTATTTATTTTGATGTTTTATGGTAGAGTATGAAGTTTGAAATTATGTTAAACAACTTTTGCTAGGCAATTTAAAGTAAAAACGAGTAAAACGACATAATCGGTAAAAATACCTAATGTTCATAAGTAAATGTTAGAGTGGGAATTTGATGTTGCCATAGAAGGGAAAGATGTTCAGCATATCATAAAACATAAGAATAAGGGATGAAGTTTAATTTTCGAACTTTGGGGAAAAAGTGTAAATATGCAAAAGTTTAAGGGCAAAATTATAATTTTTCCAAAGTTCGAGTCAAGGACTGTTTTGATGGATGTGAGTATTAAATAAGCTAAATTTGCTATTATAGATCAAGAGGAACGGAATTCAAAGTTAGACTGGGGAAAGAAAAATGTTGAGGACTAAGTTGCTAGATTTGATCTTATTTTGTACCGAGGTAAGTTTACGGTAAATAAATGAAATATTTCAATAATTGTTATTAATGTTGATATTTTCCAGTAATTATGTACTTATTTCATGAAATTATTTAATGTTGACTGAAGTATGATATGATAGAGAATCAATGTTAAAAAGTCCCGTTGAAACATTAGGAATGTATCGGATACAAATGTCATGACAACAGGGGAATGAGATCCCATGTAAGACCATGTCTGGTACATGGCATTAGAATTATTGCGGTTATGAGAGGTCCCACGTAAGACCATGTCTGGGACATGGCGTTGGTACCGAGATGAGAGGTCCCCCGTAAGACTATGTCTGGGACATGGCATAGACACCGATATGAGAACTTTCATGTAAGACCATATCTAGGATATGAAATTTGCAATACAGGAAACATCCCATGTAAGACCATGTCTGGGACATGGCTTTGGCATGTTATTATCAGACAAGAGACCCGAGTATCCTTAGTATTCCAAGTGGTTTAACGGGCTAGTAAATAGACTATGTTACATGAAAGTTCAGGTAAAAGCATAATAAATAGATTCAGGTGAGTTATAAGGGTTAAGAATGTGACAGCCCAAAATTGACCCTAGTCGGGAAGTGGTTTCGGGACCACAAAATCGAGTCATGAAAATAATTGATTTCCATATTCTATGCTTATTATGTGTGTACATGAGTATGTGGAAGTTTCATTCTCCAATTTTGCCAATTGCATGAGAAATAATTAAATAGGGATTTATATGAGACATGGTGAAAATATGATAGGCTAATTTAAAATGGTCTATTAATGCATGTTGTGAAAATGATGGGTTTGCATGTCAAATTACCCAAAATTTGAGCTAGTGGTTGGCCATGCTATGGGTGGAAACATGTTGGGAACATGTTGGCCTAGTGAGGTATGTAGGAAAAAAATAAAATAAGGGGCATGGGCATAAAATAATGAAAAGGAGTATGATGAATACAAAAAAAATGTGTGTGTAGTTGTTTTCCCCCCATTGCCGTGAGCTAAAGAAAAGAAAGGAGAAAATTTTTGTTCAACCTTTCTCATCTTCATTTAGCCGAAACTAGAAAGAAAAAAAACAAAGAAAAAAAATGCTCATCCTTTGGTTCATCCTTGGCCAAAAATTTTAAGGAGGAAGGAAGAAGAAAGGTTGAAGAGGTTCGGCCATGCATGTAGCTAGGCTAAGGTATGTTTGATGATGTTCCATGAGATGCATGCATGTTTTAGTTGTTAGCTTGAGTTCTACCTAGCCCATGGTCTAAATCTTGCTATGTGATGGAAATGACACTCGGCCATGGATGTATCATTCTTGGTTGATGTTTGATGTTGTGGTGATGAGGCATGAGGATGAGTTAAGATTCGGCCTAGGTGGAGTTTGTGTTAATGCCATTGCATGCTAAATATGAAGCTTGTTAATGATGCATGTGATGGTGGCTTGATGATTCTTGAACCTCCTTTTTAGCATTTTTGAGTGAGCACATATGTGCATTGGTTGCTAAATGGAGAAGAATCGGCTAGCAAGTTGTGTGCTAAGGCCGAATATAACTTTTGCATGTTAATGAGCAATGCATGTGTTAAATTGATGGAAAGGGAGAGGATGCTTTACTAGTGTGTATATGTGTGTATTAGCCAAGTTTTGAACTTGAAACAAAAGGGTGTTTAGTCAATACAAGTGACCATACTTGTAGAATGTATTAAGTGTTGAAATCGGCCCCAAAATAGACATGCATATTCGGCCAAGGGGGAAAAATTAGCTAAAATGTTGAGTTTGATTCATGATTCCGTACATATGTGACTTTAATGTCTAATGTATAAATATGGGCTAAGTGCCTTGTGTTCCTCTTTTCGATGCTCAAATGATTAAATCAATTTATTTGTTTAATTAAGCTCAAGAGCAAAGGGGAACTAAATCCGATAAAGGGAAGGAAAAAGTGGTCGAATAGCTATCGGAATCGTTCGACAACACCCGAGGTAAGTTCTTGAGTAAAAGAGCTTAAATTATGATGTGATTAGATCATGTTTTAAGCAAATTAAAATCATGCTCTTTGTGTGGCTATTGAGCCGAATTTGCAAGAATGATAAATGTCTTGTGTTTGAGTTTTGCTAACGAAAATGAAATACGAATGGGCCATGATTTATTGTTAAATGTGCATGGTTATTTGAATGATGTCCGGGCTAAGTCCCGAAGGCTTGTGCTAAGTGACAATATCCGGACTAAGATCCGAAGGCATTTGTGCGAGATACTAATTCCAGGCTAAGCCCGAAGGCATTTGTGCGAGATACTAATTCCGGGCTAAGCCCGAAGGCATTTGTGCGAGATACTAATTCCGGGCTAAGCCCGAAGGCATTTGTGCGAGTTACTAAATCCGGGTTAAGTCCCGAAGGCATTTGTGCGAATTACTATAACCGGGCTATGTCCCGAAGGCATTTGAACGAGGAGCTATATCCGGTTAAATTCCGAAGGTACGTGATTTGGGAATGAATGAACTTGCTGTAAAATTCCAGTTAATACTCTCGAAACATCCCAACATTGAGGTATGTTTCGTATGTGCTTGAATTTAGTGAGCCCTTACAAATAAGTATTCGCTCAGTTGATAAATGAGCTACCGGCCTTTGGCTGAGTTGATCTTTTGTGTATGTACATAAGGGTTGATAATGTGAAGCAAGTACGATATCATAAATTTGTGCATATGAAATTATCCGTTTAGCTATATGAATGCTATACTTTTGTTGTGCTGGAATTCCTTGCTCAAAACTTACTAAGCATAAATTGCTTACTCCATTTCATTGCTCCTCTGTTTTATAGATTTGGTTCTCCAGCTATCGGACTCGGGATCTTGAGGTCAAAGTCGCCCACACTATCAAAGCCCCCTTTTGGTACAATTTTGGTTGAACTTCGAAATGGCATGTATAGGACTACCCGTTTGTTGTGGGTCGTGGACCCTTTGGACTTGTATAAATTTTGGATAGCCATGCGAAAATGGCTTATATGTGTTTGAGTATATTGTTATAATCATTTGGTGTGGATATGCTTGACAAGGATTGGCCATGGGGATGGTTAATCACTTCCATAAATTGTGCTGTTTACGCAAAAAGGGCTAGTTGAATCATGGAAACCATGAAATAGGTAAAGTCTACCTTAAAGGCAGATGCTGACAGCAGCAGTGATGTAGATTTGGAAAATCACTAAAAATAGTAGGAAGGGAATTAAATAGTGAATAAATTATGTAAACAAACCTTGATGAATCTACTTTCATAGGAAAGTAACGAAACAATCATACGGACAGTATGTTAAGAGATATTCAGGTTCTCGTGAGACAGGGCCAGAACGGTTTCTAGATTTCCTGTTCCGACTTTGGAAATTCATTATAAATTAACCAGAGATAATTAGGAGTCATACCATATATGTATAGATTCCTATCTGAGTCTAGTTTCTATAGAAACAAACGGCATCAGTATTGAAGCCCTGTACAGGGAGATATCCAAGTCGTAATGCACAAAGGTCAGGGTAGTCGATCCCTGTAACATGGGAGACTTTGACTAATAAACTGTACTAATTGGGCCGACCAAAAATTCTAGAAAACAATATGTATATGGGCATATGAGTATAGTTTCGGCGAAAAATCACGAAACTGATTTTCGAGTTGTGAAACTCAAGATATGATTTTTAAAGCGACTAGTACGCAGATTGGCAGTGTCTGGGAAATATTTTTATAAGGGGTTTAAAGTCTGTTAACACCTCGTGTTCGACTCCGGTGTCGGTCTCGGGTTCGGGGTGTTACATTTGATTGGTATCAGAGCTACGGTTTAGTCGATTCTAGGACTACCATAATGCGTTGGGTCTAGCTATACATGCCATTTTATGTGATTACTTGATAGTGTGGTGATTTCTGACAATTGTAAATGTGTTTATTTATAGTAATGGATCCTGATCCCGATCGAGAGGTAGCTGATGATCTTGAGAGTGTAGCGCTTGCTCCCGCACAAGGGACAGCGCCGGCGGACTCTCAACCTAATGCTAGTAACCCGAATGAGGAAGCTAGACAAGCTTTCTATAGCGTGATGAATGATTGGTTCAACCAATACATTCGAACTAATACAGCTGTTCCACAACCTCCATTCCCGACTAATACCACCCCCGCACCTACAATACCTCCGGTAACTGACCAAATAAGGTCAAATAAGCCCCCAGTTGACAAAATCCGAAAACATGGGGCTACTGAATTTAACGCTACGGATAGCGACGATGCCGAGCAAGCTGAATTTTGGTTGGACAACACGATCCGGGTACTCGATGAGCTATCTTGTACACCCGATGAATGCCTAAAGTGTACTATCTCCTTGCTACGCGATTCTGCCTACTATTGGTGGAGTACTCTGACTTCTGTTGTGCCCCGAGAGCAAGTAACTTGGGAGTTTTTCCAAACTGAGTTTCGGAAAAAGTATATCAGTCAGAGATTTGTTGATCAAAAATGGAAGGAATTTCTTGAGCTTAAGCAAGGTTCTATGTCAGTTACTGATTACGAGTGAAAATTTGTTAGACTTAGTAGATACGCTTGGGAATGTGTTTCGTCCGAGGCTATTATGTGTAAACGCTTCGAGGATGGGATGAATGAAGATATAAAAATGTTCGTTGGCGTTCTTGAAATACGAGAGTTCGTAGTACTTGTCGAGCGAGCTTGTAAAGCCGAAGAGCTTAGAAAAGAAAAACAAAAAGTTGATGAGGGAACTGGAGAGTTTCGTAAAAGATCTTCGGGAAAGTCTCTTCAACAGGCATCGAAGAAATTTCGAGATGATGTGGGCTGGTCGAGAGGCACTTCGGGCCTTTTTAGACGAGATCGTGATCGACCCCCTGTGGGTACACGAGGCACTTCGGTCACCAGTGTTGGGAATGAACGTCGAGACAGAACGAAACGTCGATATTGCGGTAAATGGCATTCGGGGAGTTGTAGATTCCCTGACCGCTCCTGTTACAAGTGCGGATCGGTTGACCACTTCATTTAAGATTGCCCGAGGTTGTCTGAACAGAATGTAAATCAGAGTGGGAAACCGGGTGCTACCACTGCTCGAGGTAGACCATCTGGAAATACGGGCAATGCTGGTGGTGGTCAGAGAGGATCTAGAGATGCTACGACCAGATCTGAGGCTCGTGCGCCTGCTAGAGCTTATGCTATACGTGCCCGCGAGGATGCTTCTTCGCCTGATGTTATTACCGGTACTTTTACTCTCTTGGATACTAATGTAATTGCTTTGACTGACCCCGGTTCTACTCATTCTTACATATGTGAAACCTTAGCATCCAGTAAGACTTTACCTATTGAGTCTACTGAGTTCGTAATTCGGGTGTCAAATCCCTTGGGTCATTACGTGCTTGTCGACAAAGTGTGTAAGAAATGTCCCCTAGAAATTCGAGGTTCCTGTTTTCCGGCGGACTTGATGCTTTTGCCGTTTGATGAATTTGATGTTACTCTTGGTTTGGATTGGTTGACCGCGCATGATGCGGTTGTGAATTGCAAAAGCAAGACTATTGATTTGAGGTGCGCAAATAACGAAGTAATCCGAGTTGAGTCTACGGACTTGGAGGGGATGCCAGCTGTAATATCAGCAATGTTGGCCCAGAAATATGTAAGAAAAGGGTGCGAAGCATACCTTGCGTATGTACTGGATGACAAAGAATTAGACAAGAAACCCGAATCTGTGCCGGTGGTTTGTGAATACCCGGATGTTTTTCCTGAAGAATTACCGGGTTTACCACCTGTTCGGGAGGTAGAGTTTGGTATTGAGCTTGTACCTGGGACTACGCCGATTTCGATAGCTCCGTATCGTATGGCACCAACCGAGTTAAAAGAGTGGAAAGCTCAGTTGCAAGAATTGACATATAGAGGTTTTGCTCGACCAAGTTTCTCACCTTGGGGTGCACCAGTATTGTTCGTGAAAAAGAAGGACGGAACCATGAGGTTGTGCATTGACTATCGTCAACTGAATAAAGTGACGATAAAGAACAAATATCTGTTACCGCGTATCGATGATTTGTTCGACCAACTGAAGGGAGCCTCAATGTTCTCAAAAATAGATTTGAGATCGGGCTATTATCAGTTGCGAATTCGAGATTCGGACATACCCAAAACTGCCTTCAGAACGAGATATGGTCACTACGAGTTCTTAGTGATGCCGTTTGGGCTCACTAATGCCCCTGCGGTATTTATGGATTTGATGAATTGGATCTTCAGACCATATTTGGATCGGTTCATAGTTGTGTTCATTGATGACATCTTGGTCTATTCAAGAGATGAGACCGAACATGCTGAGCACCTGAGACTGGTGTTGCAAATTTTGCGGGATAAGCAATTATATGCTAAGTTCAGTAAGTGTGAGTTCTGGTTAAGAGAGGTTAGCTTCTTGGGTCATGTGGTATCCGCATCGGGTATTCAAGTTGACCCGAGCAAAATTTCAGCCATACTTAACTGGAAGCCTCCAAGAAATATTACCGAAGTTCGGAGCTTTTTGGGGCTCGCCGGTTATTACCGACGATTTGTCAAAGGTTTCTCGATGATAGCCACACCAATGACGAAGCTACTTCAAAAGGATGTTAAGTTCGAATGGACGGAGAAATGTCAGAAAAGTTTCGATCAACTGAAAACTCATTTGACTGAAGCTCCAATTTTAGTGCAACCCGAATCAGGCAAAGAGTTTGTCATTTATAGTGACGCATCCCTACTTGGGTTGGGTTGCGTATTGATGCAAGAAGGTCGAGTTGTGGCCTATGTGTTGAGACAATTAAAGCCACATGAGAAAAATTATCCGACCCATGATCTTGAACTAGCTGCCATCGTATTTGCTTTAAAAATATGGCGACATTACTTATTTGGTGAAAAGTGCCATGTATTTTCGGATCACAAAAGTCTCAAATATTTGATGACTCAAAGAGACTTAAATCTGCGACAAAGACGTTGGCTTGAGTTGTTGAAAGATTACGAGCTTGTCATTGATCACCACCCGGGAAAGGCTAATGTGGTTGCGGACGCCTTAAGCCGGAAGTCATTGGTTGCTTTACGAGCAATGAATGTGCATTTGTCTGTTCTACCTGACAATGTGTTAGTTGCTGAATTAAAAGCCAAACCATTATTGATTCATCAAATTCGTGAAGCCCAGAAAGTTGATGATGAATTGGTTGCAAAACGGGCTGAGTGTGCTCCGAACAAGGAATCGGAGTTTCAAATTGATGATGATGATTGTTTGAGGTTCAGAAGTCGTTTGTGTGTTCCAAGGAGTTCAGAACTCATTTCGATGATTCTGAACGAAGCCCATTGTAGCCGAATGTCAAGTCACCCGGGGAGTACGAAAATGTACAACGATTTGAAACGTTGGTTTTGGTGGCATGGTATGAAACGAGACATCTCCGACCTTGTTTCGAGATGTTTAATATGTCAACAAGTGAAAGCGGAACATCAAGTGCCTTCAGGATTACTTCAGCCGATCATGATACCCGAGTGGAAATGGGATCGAGTCACAATGGACTTTGTGTCCGGACTGCCATTGTCAACAAGTAAGAAGGATGCGATTTGGGTTGTTGTCGATAGACTGACTAAGTCGGCTCACTTTATCCCCGTGTGTATGGATTTTTCATTGGATAGACTAGTTAAATTGTACGTTTCTCAGATTGTGAGATTACACGGGGTACCTATTTCTATCGTGTCGGATAGAGATCCGAGATTCACCTCGCGATTTTGGAGGAAATTGCAAGAAGCTTTGGGTACCAAGCTGCATTTTACCACTGCTTTTCATCCCCAAACCGATGGTCAATCTGAGCGGATAATTCAGATACTTGAGGATATGTTGAGATGTTGCATCCTCGAGTTCAGTGGTTCATGGGAACGGTATTTACCTTTGATTGAATTCGCTTACAATAATAGTTTTCAATCAAGTATTAAGATGGCACCTTACGAGGCTTTGTACGGTCGTAAATGCCATACACCATTGTTTTGGACCGAGCTCGGTGAAAGTAAAATTTTCGGATTTGATTTGATTAAGGATGCCGAACAGAAAGTAAAGGTAATCCGTGAAAGTCTGAAAGCAGCCACAGATCGTCAAAAATCGTATGCGGATTTGAAACGAAAGGACATTGAATATCAGGTGGGAGATAAAGTGTTCCTTAAAGTTTCGCCTTGGAAAAAGGTACTCAGGTTTGGCCGTAAGGGCAAGTTGAGCCCGAGATTCATTGGGCCGTACGAAATCTCCGAACGAGTTGGTCCGGTTGCGTATAGATTGATTTTGCCCCCTGATCTTGAAAAGATTCACGACGTCATTCATGTTTCGATGCTTCGACACTATCGATCTGATCCATCGCATATAATTAGCCCATCAGAGGTTGAAATTCAAGCCGATATGAGTTATGAAGAAGAACCGATGCGTATCCTAGCTCATGAAGTGAAGGAGTTGCGAAACAAAAGGATTCCGTTAGTGAAGGTGTTATGGCTCAAACATAGGATCGAGGAAGCTACTTGGGAAACCGAGAGCTCGATGAAAGAACGATACCCAAACCTATTTACCGGTAAGATTTTCGGGGACGAAAATTTCTTAAGTGGGGGAGAGTTGTGACAGCCCAAAATTGACCCTAGTCGGGAAGTGGTTTCGGGACCACAAAACCGAGTCATGAAAATAATTGATTTCCATATTCTATGCTTATTATGTGTGTACATGAGTATGTGGAAGTTTCATTCTCCAATTTTGCCAATTGCATGAGAAATTATTAAATAGGGATTTATATGAGACATGGTGAAAATATGATAGACTAATTTAAAATGGTCTATTAATGCATGTTGTGAAAATGATGGGTTTGCATGTCAAATTACCCAAAATTTGAGCTAGTGGTTGGCCATGCTATGGGTGGAAACATGTTGGGAACATGTTGGCCTAGTGAGGTATGTAGGAAAAAAATAAAATAAGGGGCATGGGCATAAAATAATGAAAAGGAGTATGATGAATACAAAAAAAAATGTGTGTGTAGTTGTTTTCCCCCCCATTGCCGTGAGCTAAAGAAAAGAAAGGAGAAAATTTTCGTTCATCCTTTCTCATCTTCATTTAGCCGAAACTAGAAAGAAAAAAAACAAAGAAAAAAAAATGCTCATCCTTTGGTTCATCCTTGGCCAAAAATTTTAAGGAGGAAGGAAGAAGAAAGGTTGAAGAGGTTCGGCCATGCATGTAGCTAGGCTAAGGTATGTTTGATGATGTTCCATGAGATGCATGCATGTTTTAGTTGTTAGCTTGAGTTCTACCTAGCCCATGGTCTAAATCTTGCTATGTGATGGAAATGACACTCGGCCATGGATGCATCATTCTTGGTTGATGTTTGATGTTGTGGTGATGAGGCATGAGGATGAGTTAAGATTCGGCCTAGGTGGAGTTTGTGTTAATGCCATTGCATGCTAAATATGAAGCTTGTTAATGATGCATGTGATGGTGGCTTGATGATTCTTGAACCTCCTTTTTAGCATTTTTGAGTGAGCACATATGTGCATTGGTTGCTAAATGGAGAAGAATCGGCTAGCACGTTGTGTGCTAAGGCCGAATATAACTTTTGCATGTTAATGAGCAATGCATGTGTTAAATTGATGGAAAGGGAGAGGATGCTTTACTAGTGTGTATATGTGTGTATTAGCCAAGTTTTGAACTTGAAACAAAAGGGTGTTTAGTCAATACAAGTGACCATACTTGTAGAATGTATTAAGTGTTGAAATCGGCCCCAAAATAGACATGCATATTCGGCCAAGGGGGAAAAATTAGCTAAAATGTTGAGTTTGATTCATGATTCCGTACATATGTGACTTTAATGTCTAATGTATAAATATGGGCTAAGTGCCTTGTGTTCCTCTTTTCGATGCTCAAATGATTAAATCAATTTATTTGTTTAATTAAGCTCAAGAGCAAAGGGGAACTAAATCCGATAAAGGGAAGGAAAAAGTGGTCGAATAGCTATCGGAATCGTTCGACAACACCCGAGGTAAGTTCTTGAGTAAAAGAGCTTAAATTATGATGTGATTAGATCATGTTTTAAGCAAATTAAAATCATGCTCTTTGTGTGGCTATTGAGCCGAATTTGCAAGAATGATAAATGTCTTGTGTTTGAGTTTTGCTAACGAAAATGAAATACGAATGGGCCATGATTTATTGTTAAATGTGCATGGTTATTTGAATGATGTCCGGGCTAAGTCCCGAAGGCTTGTCCTAAGTGACAATATCCGGACTAAGATCCGAAGGCATTTGTGCGAGATACTAATTCCGGGCTAAGCCCGAAGGCATTTGTGCGAGATACTAATTCCGGGCTAAGCCCGAAGGCATTTGTGCGAGTTACTAAATCCGGGTTAAGTCCCGAAGGCATTTGTGCGAATTACTATAACCGGGCTATGTCCCGAAGGCATTTGAACGAGGAGCTATATCCGGTTAAATTCCGAAGGTACGTGATTTGGGAATGAATGAACTTGCTGTAAAATTCCAGTTAATACTCTCGAAACATCCCAACATTGAGGTATGTTTCGTATGTGCTTGAATTTAGTTGAGCCCTTACAAATAAGTATTCGCTCAGTTGATAAACGAGCTACCGGCCTTTGGCTGAGTTGATCTTTTGTGTATGTACATAAGGGTTGATAATGTGAAGCAAGTACGATATCGTAAATTTGTGCATATGAAATTATCCGTTTAGCTATATGAATGCTATACTTTTGTTGTGCTGGAATTCCTTGCTCAAAACTTACTAAGCATAAATTGCTTACTCCGTTTCATTGCTCCTCTATTTTACAGATTTGGTTCTCCAGCTATCGGACTCGGGATCTTGAGGTCAAAGTCGCCCACACTATCAAAGCCCCCTTTTGGTACAATTTTGGTTGAACTTCGAAATGGCATGTATAGGACTACCCGTTTGTTGTGGGTCGTGGACCCTTTGGACTTGTATAAATTTTGGATAGCCATGCGAAAATGGCTTATATGTGTTTGAGTATATTGTTATAATCATTTGGTGTGGATATGCTTGACAAGGATTGGCCATGGGGATGGTTAATCACTTCCATAAATTGTGCTATTTATGCAAAAAGGGCTAGTTGAATCATGGAAACCATGAAATAGGTAAAGTCTACCTTAAAGGCAGATGCTGACAGCAGCAGTGATGTAGATTTGGAAAATCACTAAAAATAGTAGGAAGGTAATTAAATAGTGAATAAATTATGTAAACAAACCTTGATGAATCTACTTTCATAGGAAAGTAACGAAACAATCATACGGACAGTATGTTAAGAGATATTCAGGTTCTCGTGAGACAGGGCCAGAACGGTTTCTGGATTTCCTGTTCCGACTTTGGAAATTCATTATAAATTAACCAGAGATAATTAGGAGTCATACCATATATGGATAGATTCCTATCTGAGTCTAGTTTCTATAGAAATAAACGGCATCAGTATTGAAGCCCTGTACAGGGAGATATCGAAGTCGTAATGCGCAAAGGTCAGGGTAGTCGATCCCTGTAACATGGGAGACTTTGACTAATAAACTGTACTAATTGGCCCGACCAAAAATTCTAGAAAACAATATGTAGATGGGTATATGAGTCTAGTTTTGGGGAAAAATCACGAAACTGATTTTCAAGTTGTGAAACTCAAGATATGATTTTTAAAGCGACTAGTACGCAGATTGGCAGTGTCTGGGAAATATTTTTATAAGGGGTTTAAAGTCTGTTAACACCTCGTGTTCGACTCCGGTGTCGGTCTCGGGTTCGGGGTGTTACAAAGAATATCTCAGTTATCAGTTGAGAAAAAAATTTCAACAAGGGAGGAGTAAGTTATAATCATGAGTTATTTAAGTAAGCAAGTAAGTAAACAAGTAAGACAGTAAGTAAAGAAGAAAGTAAAGATCATGATACTTGATGATAATTTATGAGTATAATTATTTATGATAAATGTTATTTATTTGCTTGTAAACTTACTAAGCTTTATGCTTACCCCCTATATTTTCCTTCTTTTTATAGTATCGCTAAGCCAATTCGGAGATGGTAAGGGAGTCGGAGATCGTTTCACACTATCAACAGACCATCTAGGTATTTTGTGATTCGAAACGTTTTAAGTTATGGCATGTATGGGGACTTAGGCATTTTGTGTGTGTGTCCTTATAATATGGCTAATGAATAGCATGTAAATACTCGATAATGATTAGCTATTGAAATGGCTATTTAAGAACATGTTTTGGTGTTATGTATGCCTAAATGATAGTTAATAGAAAGAAATTATAAAAGAGTAAAAATTTGCAATGGAACAGTTTTTGGACAGCAACATTGATGTGATTTTGAAAAATCACCAATGATAGTATAAATGAAATTAGAGAGTGAATGAGATATATAATTAAAGCTTATCGAGTCTATTTTCACATGAAAGAAATGGTGTGGGCAAAAGAATTTTATATTTTTTATATTTTAATTTTAGTGAGACAAGGTCAGAATGGTTTTTGAAGTCCCCTATTCTGACTTTAGGAAATCATTAAAAGTTGTACAGGAAGAATTATGAGTCATAATTTATATGTATAGATTTAAATAGTGAGTTTATCTTCAATAGAAACAAGTGGAAGTAACATATGAAGCCCGTACAAGGAGATAATTGATTTATAGTGAATAGAGGTCAAAACCATCGGACAGTGAAATAGGGGAGACTTTAATGAATTAACTATACTATTTGGATAACTCAAAAATTTTGGAAATTTTATGATAAGAAGATATATGAGTCTAGTTTTAGGGAAAATTTACGGATCTAAATTTCGAGTTTCGTAACTCAAGTTATAATTAAATGAGTGACTGTCATGCAAGTGGACAATATTATTGTGAATAGTGAAATAAATTATTTTGATTTATTTAAGTATTCGGAAAATTTTTAATGCTCCCAGTTTGGACCCGAAACATGTCTTGAGGCTCTTTTTAAGGATATATTGATTGAACATAAGCGAATTAATTTTAAAAGCAAATTTTTATGCTCCGAACTAGTAAGTTAAGTCAGGTAACGCCTCGTGCTCGACTCCAGCAACGGTCTCAGGTAAGGGGTGTTATAGCAAATTTTCTTCAAACTCTAGTAAGTGTCACACCCTGTTTAAAATAAATGTTTTAAGAGTTATAATAAGTAATTAAGTTGGCCTAGTGGTTAATTAGCATGCGAACCTCTTTATGACACAAGTTCGAGTCTCCACTCTATTAATTTTTGACAAAATTAAGTCAGTGTGAACACCCCTTTTCTATCCCCCCTTGTACCCATATGAAAGAGATTTTTTCCTCCATTGTAATACTCTTTTTTTCCTTTCCTACTCCTATCGCATGCGAATATGTAATGCAAATGTGCAAGTATACATGTCAAATCAAGTAATAAAGTGATAAGTGAGATCGTCTCCACACGGATCGAAATGGATTAAAATGGTTGAGTTATCACTATGAACTATACTAATTATGCTATAGCAAAATGATTAGAATAATGATTTGATGATGGGTATTAATGAATGCAAAAGAAAATGTTGAATAAATTGCTATGGCAACTCTACAAGACAAAGTTGGGAGGATTTATGCTATTCAAAAGGAAGGTTGAAATTACTCAGATTATATCTTTATAATATAATAATGCCATGGAAAAACCTTAACCAAATTACTGCTCAGAGTATAACTACTACAATTTGCTTCTTTCAAGAGCTAGACTTTAAGTTACCATTCCAAGACTTTTTTATGTCTACAAGTCTCAAGAACGATTCCTAACACTATCATTCCTTTTTGTACATAATGCAGCTCTATGTCTAGAGTGTTACTATTATTCATTCGAGTACTCGCTTGTATCATTTGATTACAATCCAACTCACTTAACCTTTTTAAAATTAAATCAAGCGTAAGAACATTCCATGCATTCATTTATGTCTAGAACTTGCATGCATGTATTTAAGGTAACCTAAATCGACATTAAAAGTAATAAAGATTCATATAGTAATTCCAACCCGATGAGATTAGCTCATGGGTTAGGAATTAAAATCCAAAATATCAACATCATTCAACATTATCATCCACAGTTTAAAAATAAAAAAAAAATTAATTAAAAGAATGACGATAGAACTGCAGGAAGCTTTTGCCACTCCAACTTTAACTTTGATGCTACCAAATCATGCAAGACCCAAGGTTAAATGTGTTGTCCCTTTCGTTGCGTCTTTCTTTTCTTATTAAGCTACTACCCTATTCTCTTTTTCTCTAAAATTTCCACGAAATTTTTTCTGGAGAGAAAAAAACTCATCTTCTTCTCTTTTTCTTTCTTCTTTTATAAGGTAGGTCCCCCCTCTCTTAGCACACATTTGCTCCCTCTTTTTCAGGTGAATTTATCTGGTACACGTATAGCAAGGTGAGAGTGACGAGGATCGAGTGCCGCGTCAGCATCTTCCTGGAATTGCCATGGAATTTTTTTTGGCAATGTACCCAACCTTTTGCCATAGCGATATTTCACTTCCTTCATTCTCTTCCTCCTTTTTCTCATTCTCTTTTTCCTTCCTGCACCTACTGCATATAACAACCAATTCCTTTCTTCCCAACAATAAAAGTAAGATAATGACATTCAAGGCACAATCTAAGCTTTATTATACAATATTCTAATAATAGCCTAGAAATGAAAATATATCCACTTAAGTGCAATCAATTCATCAAGTTTAGAGGCTTGAGATATAACTCTTTTCAAGAGTTATCACACCCACAAACTTGAGTTCTAGCTTGTCCTCAAGCAGATAATGTATGAATGCATGGATGCAAATTGACAATACAACACAATTACCTCTTGTACTGCTTTAAACCATAAGAAGCATATTTTATACCTCTATTCTCAGTAGTCTTTTGTCTCAAAAAATTGGTTCAAATTTTACAAGTTTGTTTAGCAAACGAAGTGCAGAAAATGTTACCGAAAAATAAAGTTCCTAAATATTCATACAATTCTGACTATAGGAAACACCTCCTAATGTATTTAGTTTACCTTTCCTCTAAACTCAGTTTCTCTACTCACAATTATTCTGTCATTGCATAATTTAATTTCAATTTTTTTCCTACGGAATTCATCTTGTCACATGGTTTCGTTACTTGACAATCTCAATGGAGCATACACTAGATTGCCAAGTATTACATCATGCCACAATTTGAATGTAATTCACTCATGAAGCTAAGGCTTTTAACTTAGAAGATGGATAGAACAAACAACTACCTCCTTAGCTACTCAGTCTAGAAATGTAGTGGAGTGTCTCTAAACTATTTATTTTATTCACTCTTGTTTGAACTTACTTTTCTGGTCAATAATACAATGGAGCAAACAAAATATTTCTGACCTAATCAACATTTTCAAACATTGGAGTGTTTTATGGCGCCTCTCCTTTTATTTATTTTTTTATTATTCATTCCCAATTTACTAAACGTAGGTTCAAGAAGTTTTAAGTGTATTAAAAGAAACCTACTATAGACTAATTGCAATTGTAAGCACGTCATTCTACTTTTAAGGATTAATTTTCACACAACTATCCTAAGCTAACATACCTAATGAACTATCACAATTCTTTAAGCTTATTGAAGAATTATTATCCTCATCGAACATCATAGATAACAACATACTTCTTATAGTCTAACAATCTTTTGGCATTTGTATGTCATGGAAAAATGAGTGACAAAATGACCAAATGTTAAGACAGTTATCTAATACATACAATATGTAGAACACAACCCCAAACCTAAGGGATGCGTTGTCCTCAATGTAAAATGCAATGAAAAAAAATTATGAATGCATGAAAATCACACGTCATATAACGAAAAGTATGCAAATAAAATTAAAAATAAAAGCTTGGAAAGAATTTGGTGTTACTTTAATTGGGTCGAGTAGATTTTCGTGCAGTATGCTTGTAACACTGCTTTCGTTTTTAGCAAATTGATTGACACCTCTTCATCTTCATCATCTGATTTAGTGAGATCATTAATTAGTTGATTAATCTTATGATCTTGCACTAATATGGGTGTAGTTGATTGAGGTGCAGTAGTAATGCAACTAGTTCAGAAGGTTTATTCATTTCATCTCCTTCCCTATCAGATTCAATGTTCACCAATTCTGTTTTCTCTTCATCCCCCTCTGTTTCAATTTTTTTTCCACTTTTCAATGGTTGTGTGTGTGGTATGTCTAGTCTCAGCAACTTCAGCTTCATCCTTATCCTCTCGATTCGAGAGTAGCACTTTGGGAATGTTGAGGAATGCAACCATAGGCCTAGTAGAATTTTTTTGTAGAGATTTCTTAATAGCAGCATCCTACTTCTGTACATAGCACCAAAAAACAACCATCTCCTACTGTGCCCTACCTAGATTTGTAACTATCTGCAAATGTTGCTTCTCCATCAAAAAAAATTGTTGTTGCAACTTCTCAAGAGCACCAAGCACATGCTGCTCAAAATCATTGTGAGAAGTGAATGAAGTGGCATGTGCACTAGTAGGCGAAGAGGATGTTGATATAGAGCCGAGATGTTGATGTCATAGCATGTCCTCCCCTTAAAATCGTATGGGAATATTCTTTGTGATGGCTCATTTCTTTAGAATTTTATCCTCGTTGGTTTGAATAGGGACATTCATTCATTGATAGAATACAACAATAAGAGATGGAAAATTCAGGGTACCTGCATCCTTTTGGGCATAGCGATGAACTTCTTTAGAAATGATTTTGCAGACATTAATTTTTCTTCCATTCATAATGGAGTGAAGTAACAACATGTGCTCTTTTGAAATAGTAGAGTTATTAGTTGAAGGGTTAAGACGAGATTTAAGAAAATGATACCATACTTGACAATGGGGCTTCAAAGAAATGACCTCAGTTGTGTAGCAACTTGTCGAGAAACTGTCCATTTTTTTCCTTTTACACAGAGATCCTTAAGAACTTGCTGTAGACCTTCTACTATTATTGTCGCAGAAAACTGAGAATGTTCATCAGAACCCTCAGGTAAACCATACTATGGGTTGATAGAATACTCATCAAATAGCACTAAGACACGTCGTACATAGATAAAAGCATTGTTTGGAGAGGTTAAGTGGGCATAAAATTCCTTTACAAACTTTGTGAGAACATCGTCAGGATGAAGGCAAAATATTTGCAAGCCATGTTTTTCAACTATTGAAGAAATCGCTTCAGTATATCCCATAAAGGTTGTATCTTGAAAAAGAAAACCTTTCTCCAGATAGAAGGGTCGCTTAGATGTCTTAAGAAGCTTTGTTGAAAAATGTTCTTAGTAGTACAGAGGGAGTAACACATTGAGCCATTTAGAGCAAGAAAGAGTAACTATAAAATAAAAATGAGAACTTTACATTTAAGAAATAAATAAGGAAAATGGTGCATAAGAAGACACTATTAGTAACCTTGAAAGAAAATAAATCGATTAGGGTATAAGTGAGAGAAAGTAGGGTTGTGATGTGGGTCATAAGAAGGTTGAAATCATGGTCTGACACGGTAAAATAAGGATTAGGCAGGAAAAGAAAAATAAGAAAAAAAATAACAAGAAATTATTAGAAAATAGTAAACTAAAAATTTCTAATTGTTTCAAATGGGCTATCCACTAAACTATAAGGCATGGTCTGAATATACCTACAAAGAAAAAAAGAAAAATTATTTAATTGATCAAAGAAATTGAAAGCAAATAAAGAAAAGTTACAAATGCAGACTTGCACACTAGAATATACCCACAAAGCTTCATCCAATCTAGATGACCAATCTTTGCGAGTGGGATTGACTACTTTCTTTAAAATTTGCTTAATCATTTTATTAGAGATCTCTGCTTTCCATTTGTTTGGGGTTGGTATGCCATTGAAATATTATGTTTGGCCCCATATCTATTAAAGGTAGTAGCAACTAATTTGCAGTCAAAATGGAAGCCTTCATCACTAATAAGGGCACGAGGTGTACCAAACTTGGTAAAAATATTCTTATGCAGGAACTTAATCACTGATTTGGCATCATTAGTAGGGAGAGTGACAGATTCAACCCACTTGGAGACATAATCTATAACCACAACTATGTATATATTGCCCCAAGAAGGTGGAAATGGACCCATAAAGTTGATTCCCCACACGTCAAACAACTTTACTTCTAAGGTATTTTACAATGACATTTCATACCTCTTTGATAAGTTCCTAGTTTGTTGAAAATGATCACAAGCTTGGTAAAAGTCATGTGCATCTTTAAAAATTCTTGGCTAATATAAGCTAGATTGGAGAACTTTTGTAGCAGTTTGCATTCCCTCGAAATGTCCTCCATATGGTACTGAATGGAAGTGGTGCAAAATACTATGAATCTCACCATCTGGAACACATCTTCGAATTATTTGATCTGTACAATGTTTGAATAAAAATGTCTCATCCCAATAAGATTGCTCTGCACCATGGAGAAATTTCCTTCATCTTTGATTGTTGAGCTCAAGTGGTAACAATCCACTTACTAGGAAATTCACGATATCAACATTCCAAACTAATTCCATGACAATCGTCAGTCGCTCATTTGGGAAATTCTCCTTAATGAGTTGAATATTGCCGTCTTCATTGCATGCTTCAAGTCTTGACAAGTGATCAACCACTTGATTCTTTGTTCTTTTCCTATCTCGAATTTCAAGATCAAATTCTTGTAGCAGTAATATCCACCGAATTAACCTTGGCTTGGCATCTTTCTTGGTCACCAATTCCTTAATTGCAGAATGATCCGTATAAACTGTAGCTTTGGCGCCAACTAAATAGGATATGAATTTTTCAAATGCAAATACCACAACCAATAGTTCCTTCTCAGTAGTAGTGTAGTTCAATTGCGTATTTGTTAGTGTCCGACTTGTATAGTAGATGGTATGAAACATTTTATCCTTCCTTTGCCCAATGATTGCTTCCATAGTGAAGTCATTGGCATCACACATAAGTTCTAAAGCTAATGTTCATCCTATTCTATGACAATTGGTGTCATTACCAATTGGTTTTTCAATTCCTCAAATGCTTGCACACAAGGCCAATCAAAATTGAAAGCTCTATTATGTTCTAACAATGCACATAGGGATTTGGATATATTCGAAAATTCCTTAATAAATCATCGATAAAATCTTACAAGGCCAAGGAAAATTCGAATACCTCAATCTTCGCTTTGCCTATAACAATCCCTTACTGTGAAATTTTATGTCCTAGAACAATACCTTTACAGACCATGAAATGACATTTTTTCCAATTCAGAACAAGTTTAGTTTCTTTACAACGACAAAGAACTAGCTCCAGATTTTGTAAACTCTCAAAAGTATCGCCGAACACCGAGAATTCATCCATAAAAACTTCTAAAAATTTCTCCATCATGTTCAAAAATATTGCCATCATGCAACGTTGAAATGTTGCAAGGGCATTGTACAATCCGAATGACATTCGTCTGAAACCAAAGGTTCCATAAGGACACGTGAATGTGGTCTTCTTTTGGTCAGTGGGAGCTATGGCAATCTTGTTATACCCCAAATAACCATCCAAGAAGTAATAAAAGGCTTTCCCCACTAATCTATCTAGCATTTGATCGATGAATGGCAAAGGAAAATGGTCCTTCCAAGTTGCTTTGTTAAGTTTTCAATAGTCCATGCAAACTCTCCACCCCATGATAGTATGAGTTGGAATGAGCTCATTGTTGTCATCGCTCACGACAGTGACACCACCTTTCTTGGGTACACATTGAACAGGACTCACCCATGAAATATCAAAAATAGGGTATATTATTCCAGCACTGAGCCATTTGATAATCTCTTTCTTGATGACATCCTTCATAATGGGGTTCAATCTTCTCTGGTGCTTAATAGAATTGCCATGGCAATCCTCTAGTAAAATCTTATGCATACATATGGCAGGACTGATTCCCTTGATGTCAGCAATTTTCCACCCCATTGTCTTTTTATATCTCTACTAGTTTGATCTTCTCAATTGTAGATTGCTCCTCTACTAGTTTTGAAATTCTTTTTATGTATGAAATCTAAGCTATCTTATTCAATAGTGGCATCATAAACAACTCCAGGTTAGTGAGCAACACTTCTGAGTGTAATGGCTTTACAATGCTCATTCCCTTGAGATTTTGAATTTTAGTATCACTCGACAATGCTCATTACAGTATTGAGCTTAATGAATTGACAATTTTCCCCACTTGATTTCTAAAGCTCTTAAAGATGCAACTTGACTCTAAATTACAACATCATTCTTGGCCATGTATTCCTTGAACAATGCTTCCATAGATGAAGAAGATGATGTTGAACTTTGCTGAACATTTTGCCATGGCATGGGTTGATTATATCCAGGTAGTGTACTTGTGACATTCTGTCGAACATCATTACTAGAAATTCCCACCCTCTGATTACTCCAACTGAAATTAGGTTGTTGTTTTCATCCTGGATTATATGTATTGGAATATGGGTTTTTATTTCGATTAAAATTTCCCATATAATATACTAAGGTTGGGTTCAATGGGAATTCATCAAAAACATGATATTCTACACAATAAACACATGTTAGCTTGGCTACTTTCATTTCCTACACTACAACTGGCTCTTCATTGTTTTAATCATATTAGTTAGGGATGATAGCTGAGTTGTTAATGAAGTGATCGCATCAAGCTCTATAGCTCCAACAAATTTTCTGCCAGTCCCTACTATTGTAGTCGGATATTGATAATCATTGTTGGCTATCCTTTCCAGAATCTCATATGCCTCATTATACGATTTATCTAGCAAAGTCCATTGTCAGATGCATCAACTACCATTCTTGTATGTGCATTTAATCCATTGTAAAACATTTCCATTTATGTCCAGTGATGGAAACCATGCATCAGGCATTTTCTAATTAATTCCTTGAATCGCTCCCAAGCTTCATACAATGCTTCACCTCTAATTGTCAAAAAGAGGTAATATCATTCCTTAATTTGGCATTCATATTTGGAGGACTGTACCTTAATAGAAACCTCTAACAAAGTTCATTCCAAGATTGTCACTGTTCCTGACAGTAAAGCATCCAACCCTGCTCTGGCACAATCTCGCAATGAATAAGGAAATAGCTTGAGTCTTAGGGCATCTTCAGGAACACCCTATTACCTGAATGAATCACAGACCTCCAAAAAGAGTCTTAAATACAACCATGGATCTTTAGTAGGTAATCCACTAAACTGTCCTACTATTTGTAGCATTTGAAACATCACTCATTTCAACTCAAAATATTGAGCTTGAATATGTGCCCTAGCAATCCCTATATTCAAATCATCTAAGATTGGCACTACATGTTCTCTAATGGGTCTATCTCTATCATCTATCACACTAGGAATATCTGCGTCAGTACCATTCGGATGTAATGGGTCTTCTCTGCCTAGATCATTTCCTATCCTTGCCATTTCTCGCAATTCTTTTCTCCTTCTCCTCAAAGTTCTTTCAATTTCTAGGTCAATACGATACTCTTCATTCTCGGGAATACCTCTACTCATAAACTAGTAGCAAACTTGAAAAAGAATAAAAAACCAACTAAGTAAGCTAATACTAACAAAATTAGATAGATAATAACAATCAAATTCCACCAAATTGCTAATCCCCGACAATAGCGCCAAAAACTTGTCGTGTGTGAATATGTAATGCGAATGTGCAAGTATACAGATCGAATCAAGTAATAAAGTGATAAGTGAGATCGTCTCCACAGGGATCAGAATGGATTAAAATGGTTGAGTTATCACTATGAACTATATTAATTAAGCTATAGAAAAATGAACAGAAAAACAATTTGATGAGGAGTACTAATGTATGAAATATTAAGATAAAATACTAAATAAATTTTGCGGCAAATCTACGAGACAAAGTTGGGAGGATTTATGCTATTAAAAGGGAAGGTTGGAATTACTCAGATTATATCTTTATATATGATAATGTCATGGAAAAACCTTAACCAAATTATTCCTTAGAGTATAACTATTATAGTCTAGTTCTTTCGAGAGCTAGACTTTAAGCTACCATTCTAAGACTTTGTATGTCTACAAGTCTCAACAAT